>NC_133769.1:307016207-307057438 GCF_003597395.2 Chelonoidis abingdonii | reverse complement strand
GTAACCATTCCATTTAAATTTACAAAGATAAATTATTACTGTTTCTCTTCTTTAATTAAAAGGTTTCTTGTTCCACAGACACTGAAAGTTTTTTATGCTCGTAGAGACCCCAGGGGACTGGGTCTGGATTCACAGGGAATTGGTGGGGAGAAAGGAGGAGGGAAGCAGAGGGCTAATTTCTCTCGGTGCGTGTCAGGATACCTGTTCTCTCGCTCAGGAGAGTCTGGACGGTGGAAGAGAAAGAGAGAGGAGGGATGATGTCTCTCCTGTTTGTGATTCAAGGAGTTGAATCAGGAGTGACATTCTTCCAGGGAAACCCAGGAGGGGAAAGCCTTGGGAGAGCAACAGTGGGAAAAGCGTGTTCTTTCCTGTGTTAAGATTCCAGCAGTCTGGGTCTCTTAGGGGGTCCGCGGGCAAGGTTCTTGGGGGACCAGAGTGTACCAGGCACTGGACATTTCGTGGTTTGGTGGCAGCACTTACAGTCCTAAGCTAGGTAATCCAAGCGTTAGGAAATTATGCTCGGTCCCCATCTCTTGAGATGCTAGCGTTCAGATGTGGAATCTGTACTATGACAGGGCGTTCCGCAGGGTCTGTTTGGACCAGCTCTGTTCCAATATCTTCATCAACGACATTAAGAGTTGCATAGGAAAAGTCACGCTTAATTAAGGTTGAGACGGACTAGCAAACTGGGAGCTTGCAACTGACTTTGGAGACAGGTCAAAATTCAACACTGATTCTGGACAAAATTAGGAAAATGTCGAGTAAACAGATGAGTTCAATAAAGACAAATGCCAACAATGCCTCCACTTAGAAGGGAACATCAGTTTTCACCGACTATGGAATGGGAAGGATGACTAGGAAGAGTATGGAGGAAAGAGATCTGTGGACCACAAGCTAAATATGATGTCAACACCGTTGTGATCTATGTTGCAAAAAAAAAGCAAACCGTTACTTCTGCGGATGCATTAACAGGTTTGTTGTAAACAAGACACAAGAAGTCATCTTCCAATTCTACTCTCGCTGGTTAGGCTCAGCTGGAGTATGTCGTCCAGTTCTGGCACCGCATTTTAAGAAGATGTGGAGGTAAATTGGAAAGCGGTCCAGAGAAGAGCAACAAAGAAAATGAATTAAAGGTCTTGAGAAACATGACCTATGAAGTACAGGCTGAAAGAAATTGGGTTTATTTAGTTTGGAAAAGCAGAAGGGACTGATGAGGGACATGATAGCAGTTTTCACGGGTATCTAAAAGGGGTGTCATCAGGAGAGGGAGAAAACTTGTATCCCCATATACCTCTAATAATAGAACAAGAAGCAATGGACTTAAACTGACAGGCAAGGGAGATTTAGGATTGTGCATAGGAAAAAGTTACCTAACTCGTCAGGGTGTTGGCCACTGGATAAATGCCTGGGAGGTTGTGCATTCCATCTCTAGGAGATATTTAAGAGTAGGTTAGATAATGTCTATCAGGCACGGTCTAGACAGTATTTGTCCTGCCATGAGGAGGACTGGACTCGATGCACCTCCTGAGGGTCCCTTCCAGTCCTAGAAGTCTTGAAGTCTATGAGTTCTACTTGGAGACAGGTGAGAGCTGCGGTTCAAGTGGGAACCAAAGTGGATGAGGCTACTCCTAGGAGAGACTGCCCCCAATCAGAGATATCCTACTCTTCCCGACAATCCATACCCACTTCAGTAACTACTGAGGTGCGATGCATTTACACAGTACCCTCCATAGGGCTAGTGATGTATGTCACTCACCAGGACCATTCCGACGACCTAGGTGAGCCATTAGAGGCATTATGGAACCTCTCAGCTCCACTGTCAACTCCCTGCCAGAAGCCTGGCTGCCCTGCAGGCTCCAGGTGGGCTCCCCCCTCCTGCCCACTCCCCGTTAACTGCTTAGAGCAGCTAGAAGCTACCCAGGACTTCTCCCCCCTTCCCCTCTCATACCCTACTCCCATGTTCCCTACCGGCAGCCCAGGTAAGCCACTCAGGGCTTCTTGCCACCAAGCCGTAAAATTGACTATGCTGCGTGGTCCAGGCAGGGAGTGGGCAGGGGAAAGGGGTGCTTGGGCTTTTCTCCCTCCCAGCTGGGAGCAGAGCCTGAAGCTGCCCAGGTGCCCAACCGGGAATGGGGTCCAAAACTGCTCCAGCTTCTCCCCCTTGCTCTGGGCTAGGAGCAGGGTCCAGGCATCCAGCTCTCCTGCAGTGAAATTGACAAAACAGATGATATAAAGGATGCAGTGTCTACACCCTAAGTACACTGACATAAGCCTTAGGCCTCTCATGGAGGTGGAGTTATTATATCGATGTAGTAGAGCATTTACATTGGTGGGAGGAAGGATATAGTGTAGACACTGACATAATTAGGTTGATATAGGCTGCTTTGTGTTGACCTATTTGTATAGTGTAGACTAGCCCTAAGATACCTCCATTTTGCTGTTAACTGTACCCTCATTGCGTACACACTGGAGGACATTCAGCTTTTCATGGACTACTTTGCTTATGACTTAAAATGCTTTGGTTTCACAATGAGCCTAGAAAAGATGGAGGCCATGTACCAACCAGCACCATACCACCAGCATAATGAGTACAATGATCCCATTGGCAGCCAGCACATCCCTCGGCCCGCACTGCTTCCTGCAGCCCCATTGGCCTGGATCGACGAAGCATGGCCAGTGGGAGCTGCCATTGGCCAAACCTGTGGATGTAGTAGGTAAACAAACTGGCCTGGCCTGCCAGGATGCTTTTCCTGGCGAGCTGTGTGCCAGAGTTTAGTGACCCCTGCACTACATATACATCCTTCTAGGTTTCTTGTTATAATTTTGCACAATTCTGTTAATGAACTTCTTGAATGCAATGTGTTCATCTTCGGTGACTTCTCATGTGTCTGGAACTTCCATTCCTTCAACTTATATGCTCATTAGTTCATCCACATGATCACGTAGAAGGCGACTTCTTTCAGAACAAAAAATTCTATTCAGTGATGAAAAAGAACACTCAAGTGTAGCTGTTGTGACTGGGAGTAGCAAGAGATGAATCCCTACTTCTTTCATCCCAGGAAACGTAGCATAAATATTGGGTTGAGCCATCAGTGATGATAAAAAAGAAGTTGAAGTCAAATCTTCATCCATTCGTCATATGATGTTCCACTATGTGTTCAAATTCTCTGTTCAGTCCTGAGCACATGGCAGTCCCATTGATGGTAGTGCCTCACTCCACTCAACTCTCAGTGTTTTATAGGGATCTGTAAAAGCTATGTAGAGGCTGAGTAGAATCTAGAAGTCGTCATCGTAGATTTTTAAGGATCAAGTCTGTGTACTTTTTCAATTGTCTTAACAAACACTTCTTGTCCTCTTCACTTAAGGATTCAATATAAATGCCTTCATCAGCCAACTTCTGGACTGAAGTCTTTGCTTCTTCCAGTACCTTTTCAATGGATAGCTCTCTGATTGTCCAGAAATAGAAGCTACCTTTGAATCAAAATCTACTACTATTGTAGCAGATGCCTGGATGGCATTGTTTAATGACCCAAGTGGTTTCAAGAGTAGACTTACAAGAGAGAGAATGGCAATAGTCTTCTCTGAATGTAGTAGCAAAAGTAATCCACCAGCCTCACTACTTATATCTATCCCATCTTGGTAGATACTTTCCAAAGTCAGTAGGAATGGCTGGAGTAATTTTAAGACAACAGCCAAGGATCACTCATGAAAAAGCCAGAGGGTTTTTCCAGGTTGGACTAATTTGAACTTCAGTCCCAGTGTATCTTCTATATTTTGACTAGCACTAGTTCAGGGGTTCTCAAACTGGGAATTGGGACCCCTGAGGGGGTCATGATGTTATTACATGGGGGGTCATGAGTGGTCAGCCTCAATCCCAAACCCTACTTTTCCACCAGCATTTATAATGGTGTTAAATATATATTAAAAAAGTGGTTTTAATTTAGGAGGAGGGGTCACACTCAGAGGCTTGCTATGTGAAAGGGGTCACCAGTACAAAAGTTTGAGAACCACTGCTAGTTGGAGTAGATGGCCTCTGTAGTGTATATAGGCGAGATTAGGGTTGTATTTTTCTCTGAGCAAAGCTTGTACTCCAGCATGGCTTCCAGAGAAGTTTTCAGTGCCATCAAATGCACAAGCAGCCATCTGTTTGAGGTCCAGTTGATAAGCATTTAACTCTTCTAAGATGTGGGTTGTCACAGATGCAGCCAATGTGTTTTCTATAACTTGAACATCTAGAAATGCATCTACTGGCCTACCATTGACATCAAGATAATATACACAATGACTTAATACTTGATGCCCATTTGCATGAGTGCATTCATCAGCCATGTATGCAATTTTTTTGAATGTGGTGAGAGTTCCTCACTTTTTCATTTGTTGAGTCTTTCACTGTTGCACCACATGCTTCCAGGCAGTCAGTAGAGTTTCCTGCAGAAAGACCGTGAGCATTTGTTGGTCTTGTTGAACTTCAGGATGAACAAGTGACAATGCACTTAACATTGGCCTCCATTTTGTAGTGTGTGGTATCTCTTGCTTAAATAGAAAGTATGATGCCACAGCCATGTTTGTTCGCATGAACTGTGTTGTGTCTCCAGCATTCTTAACAGCCTTGTTAACACTCACTGGTTTTGTCCTTGCTCAGTGGAGACTCAGAGTTCAGAGATGCTTTCTTATGAGTTCACCTCCCAGGTAGGGGGCAAGAAGGCACCTTGCTCATTCCTCCAGCTGCTCCCTGTTCGCTCTGGCCACTGTTGTTTGTTGTGCCACCGTTCACTCCATCACTCTGTTGCCGATGGCCCTGTGCCATCACCTTCTACTGTCACCTGCCACTGTGACCTCTATGAGTTGGTCTCTTGAGGTTCCACCAGCTTTCAGTGATTTCAGCTCTCAGTGGGGAACCTCACTGCTAGTGCAGACTGGGCCATCTCTTCCACAGAAACACTGTCCCACAAGCAGGACTAAGCACTTGGACCTGATTATCAGTGATTTCAGCTGCAGTGGTTCACTTAAAAACAAAAGACTATCTATGGAGCCTAATCAGCTCTGTCTTTAAACAGTGGAGAGGGGCAGGTCAAATAGTACTTGTGACTCAGGCAGACCATCAAGCAAACACCTGTCCCCACCCTCTCTCTCGATGCCTCAATCAGCACAGGCTAAGTACAGTTCTACTGCCCTTTACTCATACAATAAGAATAACAACATTTCATTACCCCCCCCCCCCCCCGCATTCAAGTGATTTGTAACCCAACCCCAGCCAAAATCTATCACTTGGGCAACACAGCTCTGTTTGCTGGATACCTAGGTAGATTAGGTGTGAATGTAAATACAATCTGGTCCTGAAGCCTTTCCCCCAACCCCCCCAGCTCATCACTAGCTGTGAAGAGCTCATTTACACTTTGCTTACAAATCATAATTTGAAATTATTAAGTTGGCCAACATCACTGAAATGAATGCACTGGCACTGTCATAAAACCAAAAGTTGAATAAAGAAGCTAGTCTATGTTCATACTTTTCAAATCTATTATAATTTTTCAGATACACGTATTTTATCATACACTTTATATGCTTTTAAAGTATGTATTAATGTTTCAATTTCAATTCAAATTTCCAAACAATCACTAAGTTGGCAACACTGCATGTAACTAGTTCACAAAACTGGGAGGGTGTGCGTGTAGGGCATTCCTATGTTTGGCTTAGATGGGGCATTGAACCCAGAGATCCTGGTCTAACAGTGGGAGACTTATGAGATTCCACTACACAGATAAAGGCATGAGTCCTAAGAACAGGAGAGGTGCACAGAAAGGGAACAGAGGTATAATCATCCTCACTGCCAACTTAGTGATTGTTTGGAAATTTGAATTGAAATTGAAACATTAATACATACTTTAATTATAATAGTCTGCTTTTTAAACCCTGCTTATGCTCAGATCCTGAGAAGGAGAGCGAGGGGTATAGAAAGCTTAAGAATGTAGTTTTAAAATCTGTGTTAAGAAATATTGATCCATCCAGAAGAGAACATGTGTTAATACCTCAAAATGAACTGGAAAGAGGAAAAAGAACCTAACATGAGAAAAGACTAATGGAGACCAGCAACAGGCTAATGTATGTTCTTTACAAGTTTCCCTCACTTGAACGGTCTCATTGTCAGCCCACCTGTCATTTTTCCTCACACAATTTTGCACGTACAATTATGTACATTGTCACTTCCTTGTCCAAAGAATAGAATGTACTTGTTCAAACCCATTTATGCTGAATTTGGGCTCAGTTTGCAAGGATAATGGATTTAGCACATGTAGGGCCAGGTCCTCAATTGGCATAAATGGGCATAGCTATATTGACTTCAGTGGAACTACATCAGTTTATACCAGCTGAGAGTCTGGCCTATAAATCTTAACTCACCCTAGAAGTGACAAAGTGAAACAAAAATCACATGGCAGAGAAAGAGCTAAGGGAGCTGCCGTAAACCAATTTCCTCTAGCTGAATTAAGCTGCGTATACCCAGTTTTGGAAATGTCATTGACATTAATAGCTGTATATCATAGCAGCGTATGGAGAGCAATAGAATTGTTATACAAGTTAATCTAGCATTAGTCTACAATATTCATTATCATTCAATGACTATGTCCCTTTCCTTCCACTGAAAAATTAACTTTTAGAAGAGATGCAGTGATTAGCGTTCCTCCACTGATGATGTTCTACTCTGCAGTTTGTAAAATTAATTGAAAAATCAAGTACAGTGTCCCATATTCTATATAAAAGTTTTACTCTTCATAAAGCCTCTCTTTTCTCTCTTTCAGATGTCTTTCTGCTCTGCTGTCATGTCTATTCTCCTCTACCATGGACCAGACCTCTCTTATCTGTTCTCTGATATCATATGCAATTTCTTTGCTGACTGTTGTATGCCTTAATGATATTCATGTCCATAACCTTGAAAATAAATAATTTATTCTGAAGGTTGGATATGTCATCATGTGTATAATTCCCCCTACTATACATTCTAGTACCTGTTCATAGGTATTTTTATGTCTGATGCATCATATATGAGAGTGGTATCATTTAAATCTTGATTTTTATCATATTTTACTATGATACAGTTACAACATGGAAATCAGAAGAAAATAGCTAGGCAAAAATCCCCAAGTGTTACTATGAAAAAATCAGACTGTCAGAAAACATAAAAGTGTCAGCATATGTTGTAAGTTTTTGGGCTGTTCTGTTCAATTTCTTCTAGCCAGTCCCTCTGGCACACATCTACAGTGGATGGCAGCCCCAAAGTAAGCCCAGAGGAGGAAATTGTCCTTAAATGGTCCTTTGAGGCACATCAGATCTCCAAGTATAATAAAGCTGGAGCCACCAGTGCACTTCAAGTCATGCCTCAAAGACACAGTGGAGGTTGACTGTAGCATTTTTTTTGCTATTTTTATTACTATTTTTTTCTGCTATTCTTCTTTTTCAAAACAGTAAGTTTTTCTGCACATATACTAATGAAAATATTCTTGGATAATAAATATATTTCATATTTATTAAGGAATCAATTATTCTCTCCATTAATTTTTGTCCTTTTTGAAACATTCTAAAGAGTAATGAGTTTTCTGCATCTAATCTTTTTATGTTCTCCTCTAGTATTAGTCCCAGACCTTTCCTTTCCTTGTGTGCTTTCCCCACCCATTTCAATCATCTTATTATTTGTAATAAAGCCTTACAAATGTTTTCTACCATCAAATGCACCTTTATGTTCTTTTGTGACCATTGATAATGTTCAGCCTCCTGGAAATCACAGTTGTTAGGTCAAAGACTTTTGCAATCAAGAATCAAAGTTCTAGTGAAGATTGGTGTTCCAGAAACAAATGTAAGAAATAATAAATAATAACAATAATACTTTGCATTTCTGTAGCATCTTTCATCTGAGGATCACAAAGGACTTTATAAACTTGAAAGAAGCCTCAGAATGCCCTTGAAAACCTGAAATCTGAACTACTTTCTTTTTAAGACTTTCCATCTTAGAAATTATTAGACAATTACTACACTCCAAGAAAAAGAGAATTAGAATTCTTTTTTTTTTAAGTGATTCAGGGTATTTTTATATGCTTGGGACTAACATTTTTTTGCTGAAAGATTTTTTTGCTACCTTGTTAAACCTTAAATATGAATTATGATTCAAAATTACAAGCTGTTGCTTTTAGATGTAGTTTATAATAAACATCTTAGGATAAGTAACAGTTACAGTCTGCTTAATAATTAGGTTGATGGCAAGATAGTGCCTTCCAGACAGGTATTGGTTTAGGTCAACTTAACGAGGCAATTTATCAAACTTGCTATAGTGCCTCCCAGGCAAGTGACTATTCACTTTTATCTGGAAGAGAAGGCAGAATATTGAGATGCCTCCGAGGCAGAAAATTAAATGGGTCAGCCTTGGAGGAAGCCCAGAGAGGTGACTGTTTAGCTGTCCCTGAAAATGGATTAATATGCTAAGGTCATTCCTGTGTGCATAACTATTGGCTTCCACTAAATGACAAGCCATTATACATGGACTTCTTCCTATTTAGGGGACTTTTCATGACAGCTCATTTTAACAATAGATTTCTAGCTGATTAGCATTTGGTGATGGTAACAGATTTTGTGTGTGTGTGAGTGGAGGGGACGGGACTGCATCTTTGTTAAAGACAAAGTCCTAATCTTGAAATATGTTTTCAAATCTAACATCACATTTGAATGCATGGGAAAAGATACAAACCTTCAAACTGATTAGCTCCTATATACGCCTGCTTGATGTGCGTATAGAAATCTCCTTTGGCATGCTTACAAGTTGGGGCCGTGCATATGATTACCTATATGTGTGCATATATTCCTAAACGGGGCATGAGCGTCAAGAGATCTGTATGCCTACATTGGCATTAGGTTCACATGCAAATATGTGCTTCAATAAAAAATATACTGTATAGGATATGAGAAAAGTGAGTTATTTGACACACTATCTTATGGAATAAAGTAACAAAAATATCATAGACATGGACAAAGGAGGGTAAGGGGTATGCTAGAAAATATGAAATAATAGGATTAAGGAAAAGTAAAGAGACAGGCCAAAATGTCCCTTGTCCTCCTTCTTCTCATCCCTTCCTATTACCATGTGGGAAATTTTTGCTACATTTTTCTTGTATACAATCACAAGAGAAAGAGTGAGGTTATAACTGGTCACCATGGAGTTGACGAAGGAGAGGAAGGCAAGTGGAGAATGGAGAGAATCAGACAAATTGGAGAGATTGATAGCTCTCGATGAGCACAAGATGGGGATGTTTGTAAAGGTAAGCAATGTTGAAGCCAATTCTTACTGAAGAGAAGGGATTTGATAAGAGGAGTATTAGAAAACGGGCAGTATGGATAGACAATAGGTCACAATTCAGCATGGCAGTGAATGGGGCAGCTGATGCAGAGCTGCATGCTTGATGAAGTGATTAGGGAGAGCAAGTGAGAATTTGAATTGGGACTAACCGTGAAAATGCCTAAGCTTGTGTTCTAGAATTCAAGTCTAAGCAGAGATTTGTATGCTTAATATAAAAGCTTTAAAGCTCGTTTCCATAAATATAGTGAAAATGAGAACTTATTTTTGTTGGGAAGTAGAAAAATGAAAGACCACATTAAAAGAAAAAAGTCACCATGGTCCAAATTCTGATACCTGTTAAACAGACCCTTCATTTAGGAGTGTTGTTCATTTAGCTGCACATAGAAATTAAAAGTTTTTTTTTTCTTTCATCTCTTTTTCTTTTTTTTTTTTTTTAAATCTGGTATTATACGACACCTGAAGTGTCAACTGCTGACAGGAGCTGCTATATAGTTTAGAGGTCCACATGCAGCACAAGATGTTATCTGACTTTGCTCCATTGCTTAGGGTGTGATAGGAGGCAGATGGAATGTGGGTTCTTAATCTCTCCTGAACACAAGACTACTCCAGACAGGTGCTGATTCTACCATTAGTTTCTTCTCCAGAGTGAAAGGAATCATGATGCCACCCTGGCTGTTGTTGGCAGCCAGAATTGGCTAGGTGCAGAGTGAGTAGATGATCCTCCATAAGGGTGGTACAGAATCTGCACTTCTCCTCTTCTCCCCAAAGATCTAGGAAGCCAATGAAGTGTTTGATTCAACCACAATGAATCCTGCAGCTCTCCCTGTGGAGTTGTGCTTCCATACTGAT
The DNA here is from genome assembly GCF_003597395.2 of Chelonoidis abingdonii. Lineage (NCBI taxonomy): Eukaryota > Metazoa > Chordata > Testudines > Testudinidae > Chelonoidis > Chelonoidis abingdonii. The sequence goes on along the minus strand of NC_133769.1, from coordinate 307,047,249 downwards.
CCTAATACAGACTGTGTTAAAGGTACAATAGAGGCCACAGTAGTTGGATAGGCATGCAGCCTTCCACTCTATTTTCTATTTTAAAATGTGTATATTGTCTAGTAATTTCAGGTAATATAGAAGTAGATATACCCATTAATCAATGGAATTAAATTGGAAAACAGGAGGTTGTAGGGGCTCACATATTCTTGCCTCTACTAGCAAACTAATAGTTGTATTTCCCTTGCTGAGTAGTTATTTAGCAGGACTGTATGTGCCATTTATGCCTGGTATTTCTCTGGAAATATCAAAGATTAACTATCTTATTTTTATCAAATTCCTCTCTAGGTGGGTTTTTGCTGTGGCCTCACGGAAGTGCTATTCTATTTGACAACTTTGGCACTCCAAAGTATGCTTCTGCAAGCTGCTGAAGCATGAACATTAACATTGATGCCAACAGTTAGAGTGTTGGAGGATGGGGGGCAAACTTTTACTTTCAGTGAGCTAGTTATTCTCCCGTATCCAGCAAAGAACATGCTACTGCTGAGATGATTAAGTCTTCATATGGAAGTATGATTCATAGACTTAAGGTCAGAAGTGACCATTATGGTCATCTAGTCTGCACTCCTGCACAACGGAGGCAATAGAATCTCACCCACTCACTCCTGTAACAAACCCCTAACCTATGTCTGAGTTACTGAAGTCCTCAAATTGTGGTTTAAAGACCTCAAGGTGCAGAGAATCCTCTAGCAAGTGACCCGTCAGGTACAGGTTTTGTGTTAGCTTTTGGCATCTCAAAAGTGTAATTAAAAACAAAAAGAAGGCTATAACCATATCCGTGATAGATAACATACCTGACTAGATGGCATGATGTCTTCTTTTCCCTACATCTGCTTTGAATTGTCCAGCCCTCTGCTGGGCCACCTACTGATTCATATATAAATGGGGCTTCAATTGTTTGTGGTCGTACCTTGCTTAATTTACATGAGAGACAAGTAAATAGCTGACTTTCCTCCTGTATGGAAGACAACCTGTTATCTATTCCCCATTCCCTGCCTGGTTTAAACAGCTTTTAGTTATGGACATTTAAGCATATTAGTGAGTACTCATAATTTCTCATATAGTGTTAATACATACATTTCACAATTCTATATTCAGCAGTGCATCATTAGCTTTCAGAAGAGTTGTTACTTGATACATTTTTATAATACAGTAATTAATATTGCATACAGTCAGTTGATTCAATTGTTTATCATTTGAGGTTAAGATCTCCTATGTTTATAGCCCAGATAAAGTTTTTCTTTTCTGCTGGGGTATAGCTACTATGCTGTCTTCTCCTCTGCTTGTTAGTTTTGTTGATCTTCCATATAAATTGACCTTCATTGACACTGCCTGATGGCCACGCTGGACAGACAAATACATATTCCTTTATCTAGGCCAAACTATGCTTATGCATTGCTTGCCAAACAGGTTTTAAGACTATAATCCTAGTGGATATCCATAACTCTTTGTACTCATATCACACAAGATTATTCAAGATCAATGAGTTATTAGATTTATAATGATATTTTACATTACACCTTTTAGATACAGATTATGACCATACTGTTATGTGTAGTGAGTATGTCAGTCCTGACAAGAACTGTTAACACAGTAGTAAAACACCAATGGGCTTATGTCACATCCAAATTTCACTCTTTTGAAAAAGTTAACTGTCTCTCTCTCTCTCTCTCTCCGTATGTATATATATATACAGAGATAGAAAGAGAGAGAGTTAGTTAATTTTCTTTGTGTATGTTTTATGTGTATATACATAGAGAGAGAGAGAGAGCTAGTTAATTTTTTTTTTAAAGAGTGATTATTTTATATATATAAAATGAATGAGGGGAGAAGCTGGAAAACATGAACATATTACAAATATTACTTCTGGCTTTACCTATTTGCATATGTTAATGTTTCTGAATGTTCATGCCTTTTACATCTGAAAAATATTAGCAAAAAAATCTAGAGAAAATATTTGCTCTTTAAAAAAATGGAAACATAATTTGTTTCTTGGAAGGTAGGGAATTGAGGAGACTTTACAGTTGGGAGGGCACAAGGTAATCATAATCTGTAACTGGGAATGGGGAAGAAACAATAATAGATGACAAGTAAATAGTATTTCCTTAGACCTTTAGCACTTTGAACCACTTTTTACATTTTGACACTGCTTTGACAGTGTCAACAGTGAAAGCTTCCAGCACCACAGTCAACACGGAAGCATCTAAAATTAGTCTCAAAGAATTAGTGGCATTTTGAAGTTACTGCAAATAACTGTTGTGAGATTTATAGATTTTAAGGTTAGAAGGGTCCATCATGATCATGCAGTCTGACCTCCAACATGACCCAGGCCACAGAATGCCATCCAGTAATTTCTGCATGAAGCCTAGGATGTCTGCTACAGCTATAATATAACTTTCTGAAAGAAATCCAGACTTGATTTAAAGATTTCAAGTAATGGAGTCCGCCTCATTCATAGATGAGTTGTTCAAATGATTAATTACTCATAATTAAAATTCACACCTTATTTGTCTACCTTCAGGTTCCAAATTCTGGATTTTGTCATACGCTTTTCTGCCAGATTAAATAGCCACCTGTGATCAAAAGACATCTTGATGCCAAATGGCAGAGAGCACAGGAAGTGCATAGGTTTGAACAGGCATTCCTTGGGTTGGATATATGCCTAATAATTCATTGAAGATGTCTACCAAGAGCCAGTAGCTCTCTGGTCATCATAATCATTACACAATTGTTTCAGTAAGAAAAAACTATCCAAAATGTGGAAATGGTTCATTGTGGCACCTCCAAAACCATAAGAAAACATTTTGACTTTCCATTTCGGAATGCTGTTTCGTGTGGGAATTTACCTCAATTTTATTCAGAAAAATTGTAAAACTTTTTAAAAAACCTTGAAGCCAAACATTGAGCTATGAGTCAAACAAAATGCTTTGTTTGATCTGAAATCAATTTTTTTGACTTTCATTTCACTTAATTTGAAAAAAAAAAAAGGTCATTTGGGGTTCCTGAATGATTTCTTTGTTTATTATTTGGGGATTCGGCCACTAAACAAACACACACACACACACAGAGGTTACTCACTCAGTTCTAGTTCTCTTGAATCCAATTTCACTATTGAAATGAGTCAGCCGAGCAGGGTTCAGCCCACAATATAACTTCTTTTAACGGACAAAACAAAGTAATAAAAATATCTTACTTTACAAAAGAAAAAGAGACTCATTTGTATTAAATTGCATGATATAGTTATACAATGCAGTATCCAGATTCTCCTTTCATGAGTGGCAGCAGAAGGAAAACAGTTCAACCTGGAATCAAAACACCCTGGAGCACTGGGTAGCCTGCTTATTTTGTTCTCTTTTTTCTTTTCAACATTTCCACATTATGTAGCTTGAGGGTTTTGTTTAATCAGTTTGAAGCAAAATCATGCAGAATTTCTCATAGGAGAGCCTTCAGTACAGTCATTTTCATTTTTTTTACTTGCACAAAAGATAGGTCTATACTCTGTGCACAGATGAAGATGCTCTTGGGACTCAGCCTGTGTATGCCAAAAGAGAGGTGAATGTTATTGCAAGAGTGCATATATTTTCAGATAAAACTTGACTGTGGTGTGGTTAATGTTGTACAGTGCTTGTCTCTTGACCTCCAGATGGAGAGGTAAATTTTTAGCCGAGTGGATCATAACAAGCTGTATAATGCTTATTATCAATCTGTTAATTTTCCATACGATGAACAGAAATTCTTTTCCAAATTGAGGAATTGTCAACTTAACATACAATCCCCTTGGCCATGTACTTGATAGCTGCGTATTATTTTCAAGTAGAGCACTTAAGTTGGATACTTGCCATTTAAAATTATTGATGATTTTTTTAAAACCAAACTGTGATTACTGCAAAAAAATATAAAAGAAAGAAATAGTTCTCAGGTTAAATACATAGTGTTTTTCAGAATATACTAAAATTTAATTGGTTAATTTTGATTTCATACACAATAACTCATCTATTTGTTCGAGGAGCCCCCAACATAACATAAAACACAAATATCAAAAATCCCTTTCATTATGACTATACTACAGCATTTCTACCTCATGTAACCCCCAAATAGCAAACTGTGCCAATTAGAAGTTGAAACAGTTCTCTTTTTCTAACCATTAACCATCCTCAAAATTTTCCTTCCTTTTCCAAACAGGAAGAAAAGCTAAGCTCTACAGCAACGCATAAAGGCAATCAGACAGGCTATTTAGGGCTATATGTGGAAAACCAAATGATGAGGGCCACACTCAATGAACACCAATCAACGCTTCAGCAATATCAAATCAGGAGACCGTCTAGTGTACATGTGCTAAACTGCTGGCCATTGACTGTTGTGTCAGACCTGATCAGTTATATGTGCGGTGTAGTGACTGCCCAGCAAAATCATGAGTGATGTGGAAAAAGTGGATAACGAAAAGTTATTTACTTATTCCCATAATACAAAAACTAGGAGTCACCAAATGAAATTAATAGGCAGCAGATTTAAAACAAATAAAAGGAAGTTCTTCTTCACACAGTGCACAGTCAACTTGTGGAACTCCTTACCTGAGGAGGTTGTGAAGGCTAGGACTATAACAACGTTTAAAAGAGAACTGGATAAATTCATGGTAGTTAAGTCCATAAATGGCTATTAGCCAGGATGGGTAAGGAATGGTGTCCCTATCCTCTGTTTGTCAGAGGATGGCAGGAGAGAGATCACTTAATCATTGCCTTAGGTTCACTCCTTCCGGGGGCGGGGCACCTGGCATTGGCCACTCTTGGTAGAGAGATACTGTGCTAGATGGACCTTTGGTCTGACCCGGTACGGCCGTTCTTATGTTCTTCTGTTCAAAGAAGCTGTAAGTGCTGTTATATTTTAGCATTAGTGGCTTTTTGGAATGAATTTCTGTACTTGCTGTTGTCTATGAACTGTTTCGTTGATGATCATGATGGTTATAAGCATTCAGCTATGGATTTGGTACGTAAGGCATACATTCCTCGCCCAACCCCTGGTTACCTCCACCACCCATCTCAGCAGTAGAATTCCACATTTCTCTTGACTAACACAAAGCCACTTGATATAAAAATAATTACCACTTTCTTGTCTCCACCTCATTGCAGAATGTCTCATGTTCTCTAGTTAAAAATAAACTGAGATCAAAATAAGGAGTTTTCTTTGTGGCCTGCAAGTAGAATCCAAAAAGAAACCTGACTATATGGAATCTACTCCTATAAATACTGCCTCTACTAGTGCTTCTCTCAAGCCAAATGACACTTCTTTATACCACTTTTATACATGTCTTTATATGTTGATGGAGCTATGTCAAGTTATACCAGAGGATATGTTTTGGGGGCAGCAGTAGGCTTTTATTTGATCTTAACAAATTAGTCATATCTGAGTGAATAATTTGTGACAATTAATTTAACCAGTGAATTTAACTTCTTTTCTGTTCATGGAATATCCAAAATCAGATCAGTTTCTTCTGTTTTGGTTCTAGAATAAGCAAGCCCTTAAATAACTACTATCTCCTTGTAGCTCCTCATTATCTTCTTTATCTTTTTACATTAAATTAAATTGAAATTTAAATAACCCCCTCCACACATGCACCAAACTACCAACACTCAGTGACATATGCCCATGCTTCAACATACTCACCATATGATAGTACATCCTTGTGCTTCCTCACTGTTACAAGACTATCGTAAAGCACCCCCTAATGCCATAGTGTAGAGTTGCAGCCTCTCTCAACCTCCCCACCCTACTCCAGTTGTCCACCCTACTCCAGTTAGAATTTGGCCCTCTGGCAGGGCTATTTTAGAAAGTTAAACATGTGCCAGCAAAAGCACAAAACAAAGGAATCTTCACCCCAGACTGACTCAGCACTCAGCCCTCTCCTTATACACAGGCCCAATTGCACCATCCTGCCTCAACACCCATCAACAGGTACCCAGGCTCTTGTTAACACTAAATTGTGGTCCAAGCCCACCATCCTACAAACGCTCTGGCCAGCCAACCCTTAGCCTTCAACCAGGCTTCTTGCTACTAGGTATGAGCAGTTGGTCTGCTCTTCTCCCATTCCATCTCTTAAGTCAAAACCCAGCACAAGTGTAGTAGCATGGTGGGCTAACAGAACAAGGGTGACTAGCCCAATGCCTCTTAGCCCTTAAAGAGCCAGGACACTTCATTATTCACCTCCACCCCCCAGAACATGGTCCCAGTTCATTTATGTCTTCTGCCTCAGGTCTGTGCTCATACATGCTCTAATGTCCCTCAAGTTACTAACCATTGAGACACCTTCAGAGTCTCTTGACACTGACAATTGCCCCTCGGTATACCATTGAAGAGGTAGCAGGTGACTGCAAACCTGTTTCCTTTTGGGGCACCGTCAGGGTTTCCACTACTTCCCCCTTGGCCACTGTTAGAATTACAAGTGCCCAGCACACTGGCCCAGCTTTGGGACACTGGTTTCTATCACACATTACTGACTGGAGCATAGCCAACTCCTGCTAAAGGAGCTGGCACCACTGTTTCTTGTATTCCATTTCTATTTTTGTATGATTGCAGTTCCTGTTTGAGCTCCACGGCCTGTGGTGTGATTCTCTGTCACTCCCTCCAGCTTTCTCAACACTCACCAGTGAGCACCTGGGCTCTGGTCAACCGAACAATCCAGTCCAAACCCATTCTCTTATCCTTTGGCAGGCCACAATCCTCACTGAGTCCCTGACTCTCAGCCTGGCTTCTTACCCCGAGGTGGGAGTAGTCTGTCAGCTCTCCTCCCTCATCAGCCCTCAACTGCTAGAGTTTCCTTCTCTTAAATTCAATGCCAAGCACAAGGGCAAAAGGGCAGGGCAACCTCAGCAGGGCTGACTGGCCCCAAGCTTTCTGGCCCTTAAAATAGAGGGCCACCCAGTTACACCCACCCCGTGGCCTCCTGAATGTTTGTCACTCCCATTTGTAGAGTCACTGGAAATCTTAGGACCAGATTTTCTACTGCACACAGTCTCTGTAAAAGTTCCCTGAACCAGGAGCTGGTTCTACACAAGCCTCAGTCCAGGCATTCTTCAGAGTACCCTTAGGGCTGTTCTAGTCTATTCCATATCACTATCATACAAGCAACCATCAGCTTGCTGGAGACAACTAGATCACAGCACATTCCAGCCACACCTCCTCCCACTGTAAACCAAGGTTTGCAAGGGTGGAGATGGTGTAGGAAACAGAAATGTCAGATCTGTAGGAGTCTGGGATTCCCTCAAAATGGAGGAATCCTCATAGGGGAGGCCATGATCTTTCCAGACCTTTTGTTTATCACTGTAGTTCAAAAGATTCAGTGCCAACAGGGAAAATGTGGCCCTTAAATTGTAAGATTTTTACATTTATTCATGTCTGTGTCCTCCCCTGTATGTTACAGAAGTTATATGTACACTTTCGGGCACAGCAAAATAAATACTAAATAAAATAATTCATTTATTCAACTATTTTAAAAATATATTGCAACCCTCCACCCCAAGATTGTGTATTGGTGCACACTATTTTCTGCCACTGAGAGTCAAGCTGAACAAATTTGTTGTAACTGGTCAGATACTCATTATAGCAGTCATCCACTTGGAAGAGTATGCAACACTCACACCTGTACATTTAAATTTGGGTTCTATGAATTTTTAGCATGCAGCTTTGAAACTTGCCTTGCAGAAACATTTGTATCCGTAATACTCAATTGCATCTCTATTCATTAAAATGAGTACAAGAGGACACATCTGAATTTAGTTATTTGGTAAATTCCAGCCATTATTCAGTAGTATACACTCTGCTCAGGCCGGTGCAAAACCCAAACCTAAATCCATATGGAAACTGAAATACTAAAATAACAAAATATTGTAGTAGAATAATTATTCACTGTGAATGTTTTAAGATATTCCCATGCTAGAGAAAAATATTTTTTTATTTTGTTCAAGCTCTTGAAATTATGCTGAACTCTTTAGACCTGGAGAAGTTAAAAAACTGGAAAATTTAATGAGCATGTACTTATTTAATTTAAGGGATGCTTTCTCCACACAGCCAGTTACTTTCCAAGAGACAACTAACTATGAGTCATTTAGAAGGCCACTCTACAGAAATGTGACTTTGCAGGTACTAGAGTGTAAAAGCTCCATGGGTTACCCTGGCTCAGCATCATAGAGTCTCAGCCTGGTTCAAGAACAACAGAAATATTTATACTGTGCTATTTATATGGAGTGTCTCAGTCCTTTGTAATAGAAAACAACAACAGGAGGCTAAACAAACACTCAGCCAAAAGCCAGTCTTAATATACTGGATTTTATTCAATCCATAGCAAGAGACAGACTGATTTCTTGGCCATGGAAGACACCAATTGTACAAGTGTGGAGGTGTATAATGGGGAAGAAACATCCTTTGCCCCAGCTGACTTTAAAATGAGACAGTGGAACATTTAACAATCCCTCATACTGAACTTCCTTAGCCCTAGTAATAAGCTGTGTTATAGCATTTTGTATGTAGGAAAATCTACAAATTGAACTTTATATAAGTCCAAAAAAAATTGCAATAAATTAATCAATCATAACTTCAGTCCTGCTAACATATGCAAATGACTGTTTTCATACACGCAAGCAGTCCTATTGAAAGGAAATTGGAGACCATGGCATGTATTTACCCATTGGTGAAATAAAGATATAATATTCCTGGATTGCTATTGACAAAATTCTTGATTAATACACAGATTTTTTATAGTGCTGGCTAGCCAAGCCTGTCAGCCAGAACTAGGAGGATCCCTCCAGCAAACTCCAAAACACAGTGCAGAAATGCCATTAGGCCAGATTGTGAATCCTTATTCATATTGATAAGGAAGCAGACCCATGATTTCAACTCTACTAGTCAAACATGTGACTAAGGGGTTCACAATCCAATACTTGAGAGTGTTATATTACAAGCATATGTATCTCTAGCACCACTGCTGGTCATCTGCCTTTGTACATAATTCAGCCCTTGTACTCAGAAATATCAAAGCTGTTTTGGGGCAAGAAAAGTTCAAACTAGAAATCAGGATCTCTCAACAAATCCACCCTTCTATGGGTCCTGTCTTCATTCTCCTTCTTCAGTTACTCTGAAGTCTTCCCCTCCAGCTCTAGTATTGAGCACTAGCCACTCAGGATAAGTCTCTTAGTAATCTCTGCTCTCTTGTAGACACAAGAATCCCTCTACTCTCTGAGTTCTCTCAGCCTATTTATAAGGTCCAGCTGTCTGTTGAGTTTTCACCTGGTGTTCTTTAGTCCTGCCCTTTCTGGCTGACAAGTAATTAATTACAGCCAGGTGGAGTGAGTTTGTCTGCCTGGTATTTAGCCCTTTCAAGTCCGTGATGGGGGTCCACCTCAACACAATCCTATAAAGACTGTAAGTGCTTGCCAAACCCAGAGGAAGCATGCAAAAATGAAGAAGGTTGATGATGAGGGAAGGGACTTGGGAGAGAAAATATGCCCACCTTGTAGCATACTAAGCTCCATTTGTGCCTATCTGTTTTCAACCCAAAAAGCTCCTTTGGCTCTTATTCCCTCTCTGACAGTATGTGGTTGCTGAGTATTAATTATTACTGGTGTATTGCATATGAACATATTTTGGTGTAAAGTCAGGGATCAGTCAGGAGCAATATCATAAATCATGGATATCGGAGCAAAATTATGCAGTCCAAGTTGTGTATTATAATAACTAAATCTTGTCTTCAAACCTTTCTGTACATCTAATTTTAAATGTTTGAGGCACTTTTATATTTTCCTATCTCCTTCCTTCTCACCACAGTCTTCAGCTTAGGGTCAGGCTTCTCTTTTGTGCTGGTATCATTTAGGTAACATCCTCCTGCCACTGCTTTACCTTTACCCCTTTTTTCTTTACCCTTCTCATGGTCTTATTCTTGAGAACTGAAGGAACTGAGACTGGGAATTTTTCAAGAGTCCTAAGGGACTTCTATTGAGGTTGAATGCCTAATTGCCTTAGGCTTCTTTGAAAATACCCCTCTGAACCGTAGAGGGTCAGATCCTGAGTGAGTTAAATTAGCCTCTCTCTACTGAAGTCAATGAAGCACCACAGATTTATATTAGCTGAGGATCAGGTGCATCATTTTTTTTTTCTAAATACCAACCTTGCAAACCCAGCCTGAAATCAAAGAGGTACACTGATACAATCCTATTAACATCAGCAGAAGTTGCACCCATATAAGTAATGGGCAAATTGGGCTTAATTAACCTGAAATATTTGTAAATCAGTAACTGAATTCCATGGGACAGATCCTCAGTGGGAGTCAATCATGTAGATCAATTTTGAAGGCAGCTATGCTGATTTAAACAACAGGACAACCTGACTTTTTTTTTTCTTTTCTTCTTTTTTGCGTGTGTGTATGGGATACAAACCTACAGCATAGGTTACTTGTCAGTGGTCTGGGGTTGGAGTGGAGCTCTTCTTTCTCAATTCTCACCTAGTATGGTCTCTTAGAGATCACAACCATCTGTCATAAATTAAACCAGCCTCCAGATTGTTCAGATATATGCCAGGGCAGGGGCAATTGCTGATTAAGAATCCAGGAGCTATAAATACCTCCCTGATAACTATGACTAACACTCCCCCGCCCCACCTCTTCTTGTTGTGCTGAGTAGCTCACAGAAGGGACCTGCCATGGGTAAGAAGAGCTACCCGGCATGAGCAAACCTGGTCAAGATAGATGAGAAAGAGATCCTTATTTTTTTTAGCTATGTAAGAAAAACCTAATCATCAATAAAATATTTTCCTGCACAGAAAGCAGGAAAGGTCAGTAATTGGTTAAAGACTGTCTGGAGCCCTTTGCTAAAAAGGGGCATCCCAGACAGAGTGTTTATATGCTGTATTGTGACAAATGTCCAATACAATGATGCTGTGGTGCAACCTAGATGGATCTTAGCTCCATTAAGAGCTTTATCCATTCAAAAGCATACTATTAAAATTTTTGGATGATTCCTAATTGACCAATGAACTACTTACTGAATTTTAGCATGAAGTCTTTGAAACTCAGCAATATATAAAATCAGGGATATGTAAGGAACACCTCACTTTCTAATCATTGTTGAGTCTATTGAACCTTTCAATATCTTGTTCTAGTTTTTTCATTGGTAGGGTAACAGTGTACTAAATTATGTCTCTGCCAACCCTCTGTGATCTATTCCCATCCCAACTTTGCTGTTGCTGATTCATTCCAGTTCTGTGAGGCTCTTATGTAGGGCTGCTCCAGTAAGACCCAATGAACTATCTCAATAACTGTGTTCATTCTATTTTAACTTTTAGTGATACAGTCCATAAGGATGCATAACACAGAAGTCAGGGAGGCAAGATTGGAGATGGGACAAAACTAGAAGAAAGAGTTCAGGTGGCTGGACATACTATCTTTAAATAAAACTCTACTTGAAGAGCTGCAGAAATACTGTAAAAGTTAGTCTCTGTTGATGTTGGTGATGTGATAGGATGAATGAACTCTCTGATAATGTACAGTAGTAGCTGGGAAGTCAGCCTGAACTGCTGCACTATATCTTAATTTGATTCACAGAATTTGTGTTTACAGATAGGTTAGATTCAAATGCACAGAGGCATGGATCAAGGAGCTTTTCTGGTTCTGTTGAAAAATGGCCAGAAATCTTATGAGAACATCTGCTCCCATCAGATTTACTCTAGCGTGCTCCAAGTAACACAAAACTATAACCTTTGGCCATGGAGTGATTGGGTATTTCCCCTTATCGTGCTGCATTCTTGCTCATTTTCCCTCTCTGGGAAGTGACAATTTTATCTCTGCCTATGTCAGGTCTTACAGATTCTACTGCAGGATCCACCAGGCATTAACCAAAAGGCCACAATAGGGTTATTTAAATTGTTCTATGGTCCACATCTCAGTACCAGGTGAGCCAGGAGATGAAGTTCCAGCTACACATAGTGGATCTTTTCTCAGTACCAGGTGAGCCAGGAGATGAAGTTCCAGCTACACATAGTGGATCTTTTCTCAGTACCTCTTCACTATCCATCTTTGCTCACTGCACTGTTGTGTGCTATTAAATAAGAATATTTCTATTTATCTGGCAAGGCTGGAAACAATAAATATGAATTGATCTAGTATGCAGCCAAGTGTAGAAGTATATTTTTTGGCCTTGGAAGAAGTTGTCTGCAGTGAGATAATATTGCTGTTACTAAGGAAATGTTGTTTGTAGCCAAAGAAATATTGGTATTTAGAAACTAGGTTTCATTACACAAAGAATCCTGTATTTTTTCTAGGAGAAGCCTGTACTTCATGCTTTTGTTCTCTATCTATGTTAGGGTTTTGTAAAAGCTTTCTTTCAGCATATCTTCAATATATGGTTGAGGACATAGATCTGTGTATAACAGAGTTTATATCCTGCCCCCCACCCTCAAGTTTGGCTCTCTCTGGCTAACAGGGAACATAACTCTCATCTACTACTCACATGATCTTAGTGGGTTACATATCTAAGCTGAAGTCTTTAAGTCAGATCATGGCATTCTGCTTCAGCGGATGTAGTGTGGATGATTCAATATTGCCCAAGACGCACTGACTATAAGGAACTATCACTGACTCCTAAAGCCTCTCACAAAGTCAAAGGGGTAGATCCACAATGCAGTTTAGGCACTTATGTTGAAAATGTAGCTGCTCAAAACTCAGCTCAGCTACTACCTAACCCTGTATGTGCCTAAATTCCCTACATGTCTAAGTTTCCACTAACTAATTTCCCCGAGTATCTAAAAATCTGTCAGCGAGCATGCAGCCAGCCACCCAGTTCCTGATGCCCAGCACCTATGTCATACATAAGCCCCAGGAGTAACCTCAAACAAGACATTCCCCACCTCTCTCATCTTAAGGTCCTGATTTGGTACATGTTTTCAAAGGCTGCCTAACAAATCAGGCCCAAACAAAACACCACTGTCAGAGAGGTGGTACCCTTCTCCTTATGATCTTTAGCCCCCGCATGTGAGACACCGGATTTGGAGTAGGGATTTGAACCACATCTCCTATCTCTCAGGAGAGTGTCCTAACCACTGGGCTTTCAGGTCATTTTCCCTCTTTTGCTGGCCCAATAATTAGTTGTTTCTACAAAGTGGAAAAGTTTATACTGGAGAGAGAAAGAAAAACACTGTCAAATATTCCAGTGGTTAGATCTTTCTCCTCAGCGGTGAGGGGATCAAGTCCCTGCTTACAATCAGGTACACAGAGGATTTGAGCCTGGGTCTCCCGTATCCTGAGTGATTGTCCTAATCACTGGGCTAAAGCTTATGGGATGGTAGTGGTTAACACACTCACCTAGGATGTTCAGAGACTCAAGTCCCTGTCTAATGACCCCCGAGCAACATAGCTGGGCTGATCTAAATGTTAAGTATAAATCAGTCATTAGGCACCTAACCCTCTGAGGGGGCAATTAATTCTCTTAGGCCTGGGTGCCTAACTCAGGGCTGGGGGTTCCATTACCTGACTGGACACCTGAAGTCAGGGGTTACAATGCTGAGCTTAAGTCCCTTTGTGGCTCTAGCCCAATGTGACCTTTATGAGTAATTGCCTATTTTAGCCCAGGGAGTCTGCTGATACAGATCATTTTGCATCTTTGGTACTGAAAGGTGCCATTTTGGATAGTCACCATTTTATGGTCTGATCTAAAGACCATTGAAGTCTACCTGAGACTATTTCACATACTTAAAAGATAAAGATATTCCGAAGTGTTTTCAATATTGGGGCCTAAATTACTAGGACAGACTTAACTTTCAAGTTATTATGAAACATTTTATGAGGTCTTAGTATGAAGTGCTATAAACATTTTTATCAGAAGGCTTCATTGACATTGAAATAACAGATTTACAAACCCAGCTTGTATAATGCCTGAAGTTTTACAGTAATTGTTGCAGCAAAATAATATTAGAGTGTTAAAGAATGATAAGGCAAGAATATTTCCTCTATAGACTTTAAAGAACTACCATAGCAGAGAAAAATATTTTTTAAAGAAGTAAAGGTACAATAATTTTGCTGTCAGAGTACCTGAAGGCATGCAATAAGAAAGTAAAGCATACTGCAAAAATTGTGATGCTGTATGATATGTCACTTTCCTGAACTGTGATTTCTTTTTTTTTTTTTTTAAATCTGTGTGAAGCAGGGGAGCAGTCTTATGAATCAAGTAGAAACAGAAGACCAGTAAGTGCAAGTAAATATAGTGCTGTGACAGTCCCTGGAAACTGTAGTTTTCAAGTTTTCACCATAATCAAAGTGTGGCATCTGAGCTTAGGTATCTTAAATGCCAGATATAGGAAACAAGTCTTGATCCTGCTAGCCTGACTGCAAGCTCTACATCGTAGCATTCAATATACAAAATTAAGCTGGTTATCTTGTCACACAGCTCACATGGTACATGGTATATTACTATCTGTGATTGGATGATTGCAACTCTTAGAATTAAGTATCTAGTTTGAGTATTTCAACATTTGTTTCCCATGAATATTCTCTAATAGTCACTTAAAATTTGAAGTTTCCATGAACAGTCCAACAATTATTAGACTATTCCTGGAACGCATGAGAATTGGCATGTGAAAAAAAATCAGTTTTTTTATATTCTATTAAGTATTCCCAAATAATTTTTTGATAGATGTTTGCCCAGCTCTAGTACACATTCCATTGTATATGAGCCATAGGAAGATGATAAGCAAGAGAACAGAGCATGATATTGCAGACCTTTGTTGAAAGCACAGGGAATGTAAACAATTTATCAGAGTCTGATTAGGGCCAGCAGGATTTTGAGGCTCATTTCTAATAGCAAAACTTGCAAAAAGACCACAAGGCAGAGAAAAGGGTCTTAAAGTCCCTTTATACTGTGACAGATTCACTGTGTATATTTAAGTAACGTATGTGTTCACAGGGAACATAATTTAGGAAAAAGAGATAGTGCTTCTTAAAGATACTTACAGTATTTCATTGCACATTCTGGCTTAAAGATATCTGCAGACTAAATGTGTTAATGAGCTTCCTTATGTTGCCATAAATATATAAATCAAAGCAGATTTATAAGAGTGTTGTTCTTGCTTTGTGATGAAATTTTTTTTCAGCTAAAGCCAATTATATTTGCAGTGGCTTATCACAGCAATTATATGAACCAGCAGGCCAGTCAGTAATGACTTTTTTGTTAGGCGAGTGCTAAGAACACTTCCAACAGAGCTCCATTACCTGGATTACAATCACAGTTTTAAATTAGGTACCAATGCAAGTAATTTATTTTTGTTTTTGTACTTAATTGGTCATTAACTTGTTCGTGCCAATGATTTCTCTTCTATGCCAGTCACCCATTAAATATTTGCTGAAACACCTAGCCAGAAACGTTCCCTATTGAAGAAGGAACATTTAAAAGCATTTCTTATAAAGCAGTTCTAGGGCTATGTGGCTCCTCCATTTCCCCACAAACAGTTTCTCTCCCACCTCATTACCTAGCACATAGTTTCACAGCTTTACCTATCATAATTAATAAAAGACCACAGGAGCATAGGAATAGTGATAGTGGATTGAACTAATGGTCTATTCAGTATGTTGGTTCTATCAGTGGCCAGCAGCAGATGCTTCAGAGAAAGATGAAATGAACAATTATGCAATAACCTTCTCACAGAGGAAGTTTCTTCTTAACCCCGGCAGTTAACAAGAGGGTTTATAGCTCTTTTCTTTTATCTCATCTAATGTATATATGGATGTTCTCATTATCCATATAAATGTTTAATCCTTTTAAAAATTCTACTAATCTTTAAGGACTCTGTGATATTTTGTGACAGACAATGAGTTCTCCAGGTTAATTATGCATGTGTAATGAACTATTTCCTTTTTATTAGTTTTAAATTTAAATCCAGTCCATTTATTTCTTTATAAAGTAATATGATGAATCTATATTGTGCGATTTTCTGCTTCAGCCATTTCACTTGAGAGAATGTATGCATGAATATAATGACAGGAGGATTACCTGTTAGACCTAATAGACTTTCCCATTTCTAGCTCTTTGGGTTTGTGTGTATTGTTACAGGTGAAGCTGGAAACCCTCTGCTGGCAGCTCTCCATGCTCCAGGGAGGGGAATTCTGCTTCCGAATCCTTAGCTGTTTTAAGCTTCCCTGGTTCAGCAGGCTGCAGCACAGATTCCTTTCTTGGTATTTCTGACATATTTCTTAGGCACCAACAGTCTTTCTGCTGCCCCTTAATGGAAATAAAGCCTCTCAGCCCACCTGCCTGAGGTCCCCAGGACCAGTGCTAACCCCAAAGTACCTCAGTAACTTAAACCTACCTTCTCCTAGGACTCCACTCCAAGGTGTGAGCCTCCTGGGCTACCATTCAACTTTTTCAGGAGGCCAGATGATGTGTGGCATGTAACACAGAGACACAGACTTTGCACAGGACTCTAACAGCAGGGTCTCTTTTACTGAACAGATAAATCCAAGATAATGCAGATCATATAGAACAACACAAACCAGAGGCACAGAACAGGGGTAGCCAGGTGACATGACCCCATCACTTTTTATCTGCTTTAAGGGCAAGCAATGGCGGAAGCGCAGAGAGGAGAAAGAGGGTGGAACCTTGGGGGAAGAGGTAGGGTGGAGCCTAGGGGGAAGGAGGGAAGTGGGACAGGGCCATGGTTTGGGCACTGGTGTCACCCCTCCCCCCCGCTACCCTTCTATGGAGCTTCTGGTGCTCCTGCCACAAACACCCTCAACTCAATGCCTCTCACTAGCTCGTCCTTGCCTAGGCAGTCCTTGGGGGTCCATCTGTATTCAGGAAGATAGGGTCCCCATGATTCATCATGCTTCTGCATGCTGCTCCTCTTAGCTTGAGCTTCTTAAAAACATCCAAAGAGAAAACATAAAGAGCAGCATCTGCCCTTTTTAACCTCTGAAGCTTTTTATCAGGTGGCAGCCTATTCAGCCTCCTCAGGTGACCTGAGATGCCTACCAGCTGATATTTTTTGCTAGGGAATATCTCCTCTGATAAACCAGTTCCCCTGGTTGGATCCAAGCTATTGTTTGGATCCATTTCATTTCAGTGGTAGAGCTCTTTTAGTCAATGATCTTCTTTTGTTATCCTTTTACCACCAGACTTTGGAATTTCAGTTCAACATGGAGGCAAAAAGAGAATAGAGAAGGCTAAAGGGTTTGTATATTCAAAATGTAGTTGCAGTTTGGTAACATTGATACAGAGAGGTCATAATCTCACACAGATTTCATCTACAGACAGATTCCCCAAATTCCATGTGTGTGTATGTCCATCTACCTATAGATCTGCTGTCAAAATGTGACTGAACTGGAAACCTGAGTACAGATACAACCAAATCTTTTGACAAGAAAATTAGAAATCCAAAATCATGCTTGATTCCAATTTTCACAGATTCTTGGTTCCACAGCTGAGATTTATTGGAAGAACTGGATGAATAGTGGAGAAAAAAAATCTGCAAATGTTTGTGAAAGCCATGCTTTGTCCCCCTCTAGTGACTGGATCACAAAGAGGTTTATGAGTCTGATGTGGCCTTTGAGCTGAGAGAGATGTTTTTGTGCTCAGGCACTACAATTCTGTGACTATTACATCCAGAGGTTCTAGAGTCAGTCCCTGCTCCTGCTCACCTAGAGGCATCATGTTACATTTGTTTGAATTTAAATATAATTTCCCTTCAGTCATGTTTGAAGATACGTCATGTCTTCACCACATGAAGATTTGCGCAATCAAGTTTTAGTTGAAAGATGTGATTTTGAAGAATTATTAAGTACTTGAAAAAAAAAAGTGTTAGCTCCTCCTGCTGGCTTTTCCACACTAGCTATATCTCTGTTGATCTAATGCCTCTGGAAGTCTCACCAACTTAAGTCTTTTGTGCATGGAGACTTTCCTAAATCATGCACACTTTCTCCACTAATGCTGGTACATAATGAAGAAAGCAAACAAAAAGGATCATTGTAAATCCAACTTGGTCAGAAATGTAGGAGAAAATCAATATTGGCCAAATTGAATTGAGCAACCTTATATCATTGGTCATCTAAAAGACTATTCAAAGCAATGGAGAGTAAAGCTAAAAGATAAAGAAATAATTGTGCTTTGAAGCAGTCAAGTGCAAAATGGTTTAAAAAAGTAATTTAGATGATAATTTTATGAATGCAATTGACTCGTCACTTATCAAAATCCACCAATCATGCTCAGGACTTATTTAATATCCAGTGGCTCTTCATAGAAGAGTCACTCACGATGACGAAAAGGAGTGATATAAATGTAGGTGAGGATGAAAGAAATGTTAGAATCTATGGAGAAGACAGAAGATTTTAATCACTGGATAGAAGCATTATAAAATAATTCAAAAATGCCTGACTCAAAGAGGGCTTTAATTTCAACTGAGGCTTTAGATGAGTGCAGAGAATTATCCAAGATTCAGTATAATCACTTATGAAGTCCTAAGATCTTCTCAATGGAGTTTACAGCTGCCTATAACTTTTACTTCATGGTGCATAACATCCAAATATGGTGTACTGCTTTTTAACCCTAGATGTTAATGTTGTGAGAACATTTTTCCTCCACACTGAGATAGCCGAAAGCTCTGTGGCTGTATTCCTCTTCTACAGTCACTGCATATGTGTCTGACTCCATGTACTCTCACACCTACAGATATCTCTTGGACCAGATTCTTAAAATATTATATGAGGGAGATAGAGAAGCAGTCATCATTTTGAAGGAGTCACTATATTGTAACACATTCAGAAAGATCCAAATACTTGTCTGGTAAGTTTTCAACTTTCAGCTTTTGTTTGAAGCCAGGCAAAATAATTGTGTTGGCTGGAATTTACACAGAGTAAGTATCCACTTCTGCAAACTATTCTCCACTTCCTGCATTAACTTGCCAAAAATATCCACGCCTAATACTGGGCAAATTTTTTCACCTGAAGCTCTTTTTCTTGGCTGAAACGTTTCATGACAAATTCACCAAAGTGTTCACCAAACTGTTTCATTTGGAATAAACAAAATAACAACAAAAAAAGAGTATGGAAAAAGAGCAGTTTTGTTTTGACATTTTCAAAATGAAACATTGCAATTTTTCAAATTCATAGTGACTGTTTTTTTTCCAGATTTTACCTCAATTGTATTGTTAAAGGGTTAAAACCTTGAAAATGAAACAAAACATTTTTGTTTCTGGTTAAAATCTTACATTCAATCTGAGACTAATTTTTTCAATACTTTCAGTTCAGCTACTGAGCCAAAAAAAAATCAATAATTTACACAAGTCCAACTTCCTGCAACTGCTGCTACCCACAGTGTCTCCTGTCTGTATAAGAATCTACAAGAAAAAAATCTCTGGACTAGAATAGCTAGCCTCTAGCCAAAGCTATTTTAAACCCTCATCGCTTTTCCATATTCATTTACTTATTACAGATGTACGTATACAATTTCTTTTTACTCCCTAGTTCCTTTGGCTTAAAATAGCAGCGGTTGTCCATTGACACCAGTTGTGGGGTATATTGGAGGACACAAGATCTGCCCATATGACAAAAAACCTATTGAATTTAATAGAATTGGATCATCTCTATAGAAATTAAAACTTTTAATGTTTCTTTCTAACCATAATATATTCTATGAAAAAGAGAATTCTATAGAATAGTCCAAACCAAAGTTCTATTATGCTTCTCTATAAGGGCACTATGAGCAAGTGACATTCACCCTGCTCCAAATAAAGTATAACAGGATTTATAACGTTGATTTACCCCTTTCCTGGGGTACAGCTCTAATAGAAACCTAAACAGCAACAATGGAACGTAACCTTCAATCTAACATTTCTCTACAAACCTGACTGTTCTTTTGGTTTTCTCCTGGTCTTCCCTATTTATTATGATCATTATCTATGATTAATTTGTATTGCTTTATCATGTCGGGGGCAGTTATGCACTAGGGCCCTAATATATGAGGTATATACCAGGGATTGGCAAACTTTGGCATGCGACCTGCCAGGGTAAGTCCCCTGGCAAGCCAGGTGGTTTCTTTACCTGCCGCATCCGCAGGTTCGGCCGATGGTGGCTCCCACTGGCTGTGGATCGCTGCTCCAGGCCAACTGGGGAGACGGGAAGCGGTGGCCAGCATATCCCTTGGCCCATACCACTTTCCTCAGACCCCATTGGCCTGGGACGGCCAGTGGGAGCCTCAATTGGCCTATCCTGCGGACGTGGCAGATAGACAAACTGGCCCAGCCCACCAGGGGACTTACCCAAAAGTTGCTGATCCCTGGAATATACAAACACAGAACAAAAAGATGATCCCTTTTCTGAAGAGCTTACATCTAAATATAAGAGAGCAGATTAAAACAACCAGGTCCAGAACAGTTGACCTGGTCCCTGCTACAGACAAGACGGTTCTGCTTTGATCCATTCGGGGGACCACCAAAAATTATCCAATCCTGGCACCCATGGCCACACCTCCTGATTCCCAGCTCAGTGCCCAATCTCCTGCATCCCCTGAGCAAGATATCTGGAAAGGATGGGATAATCCTGAATTATTTATTTTATTGCATGGGTATGGCTTGTGATTTCTCCTTAATGGTGGGATTTGTTGCTGAGTTTATTTACAAAAGAAAATGCATTCTCTGCGTTCTGGGAGACAAGGAAGGGGAATAAGGGGAGAGTAAATCTACCCTACGCCATGAGAGGCCAAGTGGGCTATATTCCAATTTCTCCTTAGGAGTCGAGAGAACAAGGGCTAGACACCCAATATTCCTGATAGAGAGTAAGTGGACAACAGCAAATTAGACCTGTGGCTCCATCCCCCCTACTCAACACTAGTGGAGCTGGCTAAGAACAAGAGTAGATCTAAGCTGCAGAGGGATCTCACATCTAATTCCTCAACTAGAGCAAGAAGGGAACAGGGAAGACCGGTAATTGCCTGAGTCACAATTCCTTCTATAAGCACTTTCCTCTGAGGCATTCCAGTGTAGAGCAGGGGTAGGCAACCTATGGCACACATGCCAAAGGCAGCATGCAAGCTGATTTTCAGTGGCACTCACACTGCCCGGGTCCTGGCCACCGATCTGGGGGGCTCTGCATTTTAATTTAATTTTAAGTGAAGCTTCTTAAACATTTTAAAAACCTTATTTACTTTACATACAAAATAGTTTAGTTATATATTATAGACTTATAGAAAGAGACCTTCTAAAACTGTTCAAATGTATCACTGGCACACGAAACCTTAAATTAGAATGAATAATGAAGATTGGGCCACCGCTTCTGAAAGGTTGCCAACTCCTGGTGTAGAGCCTCAATCTATGTTTAAACGATTAATGTTTTTACAGGACTGTCAAAGGTGTAGGACCCGGTACTGGCACTTTGCTATATTCTTATAAATTGAAAGAAATAAAATTTAAAAAAATGCCTTCATGTATTTGCATCATTTATGTCTTCAACAAAGAAAAAGAGCTGGGGAACTCCTATTCCAAATTACAATACATGGATTTATTTTTTAATTGAAAAACTGAATGATAGAAACTTTTTGTGGGTCAATGTCCCATTTATAGAAGTGAACTGATAAAAAGGACACATTTCAAGCAATCCTCAATACAATGTTGAATCCCAGGGACATAATTGATATTCTAGGAGAGAAGAAGGTCCTCAGATGGTTTTGGAAACATTCTTAAGTTTTATGTGTTTCTGTAAAGAATAAACAAACAGACATTTTTGGCCTGAAGCAGCCAAAGAAACATCTAATAAAAGGAGATTTGAGATTAAAAATTCAAGACAAAGAACACTGTACGACAGCTCAATAGATATACCTTACTATACCCTTCAAGAACTATGTCTGAATCCTAGGCTAGACTTTACCTCTGATGTTTGGAGTCCTAATTCTGCTACAGTGTAAAATTTCTCCATAATGATAGAAGAATTTGGACATAGAGGGAGAAACAATCACAAGACCCTAGTTTATTTGCATATACATGTCATCTAGAGCCTGGATATGTTATTTAATCCAGTCTATTCTCTTCATAACTTCTCCATAATTATTATATTTATGTCAAGTACTAGGATAATTTTGAATTAGCCTATTTTGCTTTTGTCATCAGATATCAAAGTATTATTTCTGTGTGAGTATACAGAAATACTGTAATGATGGGTGTAAACATCAATGGGTGTAAACTAGCACAGTTCCATAAAAGTGAATGGAGCTATGGCAATGTACAGCAGCTGAGGAGCTGACCCACAATATATAGCTTATTTTCACAGCAACTGATGCTGAGCTAAAAATCATACAGCCAAACAACAAGAACAACAGATATGAGTTTGGAGCTCACCAACTATAGGAAGAGCAGGAAGGAAACACCAGACCCTAGTATGTACAACCATTACACTTCTTTCAATATTTTGAAAAACATTAGAAAAAGACCCCAAGGAAGATGGTAGGCCCAACTATTGACAATAAGCCAATCAGTTAAAGCAATGTTTCTCAAACTGGGGTCACTGCTTGTGTAGGGAATGCCCCTGGCGAGTCAGGCCAGTTTGTTTACCTGCCCCATCCACAGGCCAAGCCAATCGTGGCTCCCACTGGCTGCAGTTCACTGCTCCAAGTCAATGGGAGCTGTTGGAAGTGGTGGCCAGTAAGGTCCTCGGCCTGCGCCATTTTCAGCAACTGCTATTGGCCTGGAGCAGCAAACTGCAGCCAGTGGGAACCACCATCTGCTGGACCTGCGGACAGGGCAGGTAAACAAACTGGCCTGACCCCCCAGGGGCTTTCCCTACACAAGTAGTGACCCCAGTTTGAGAAACACAGAGTTAAAGGGAGTCATCAAATAGGTAGAGGCAAGAGATCCTAATCCGTGAGTCCATAATGAGGAATCTGTGTTTAAGACATCTAGGGGCTGTAAGGAAAAGTGGGCAGGTGTCCTTGTTGCCACAATCTTTCCATCTACCTTCAGCTTCCACATATATCCTGTCTCTTGCTATAAATGTTTGTATCTCTCTTTTGATGCATTCCAGTTGAGCTAAATTTCTATGAACAATATCCCATCCTCAATATTAAGTAAAGCATATACAAATTCTTTGTCTGGAAATATCTATCCTTAAGTTCTCTTGCTGCCAAAGTTGTACTTTAGAATTTTGATATGTTTCATATCCATAATTAAAGTTTTGGAAAACTAACCTATAATAACAAATACAGTATGTCAATGAAATAACATATGGTATAACTTAAAGATAATGAATAATTATGAATGATATTAATGGGCCCTTAATGTTAATGTCATTCTGCTAATTTAAGATAGCAATTAATTTTGTACATGAAACACATCCAGGTGCTTTGATTCATGTTTTAAAAAATCTTCAGCTGCCTAATTCTCATGATAGTTTTGCATATTAAAATTAATATTGTGTAACTTCCATATTTTATTCTTTATTTTTAATGTGCTCTTGCCAGGACAGCCAATTAACACTTGGAGAACATACTTCACATTAATACTATTTATGGTTATATACAGTAATCATATTTAAGATGATTTTTGTGTGTTAGTTTATTCCACAGACAGTATTAAATTAATCAAAACTTATCTCAGCTAATTCTCATGCATAAATTATGTGCCATGGTCTCTAAAGTTTTTGGAAGTATTGACTTTGAAGCCCTTTCATATGTCTCGAGGACACATTATTAGAGCTTTTTTTTTCAAACTGAGGGGTAATTGGTAGATGCAAGTGTTTTAAGAGGAAATTTTTCCCATGGGCCATTTGATAAATCATGTTATGTACATATTTAAAATAAATGTAAATAGAGGGATTCACAGTTGTTGCTTGTTCTCAACAAGACAGATAATTAAAACCATCTAAAGAAAAGTAGACATAAAATTTCATGAGTAGAATATTGATATAGAAGAGTATAGCTTGTTCAGGAAACATAGACATGGAAAAATGGAGGAGGTGCTTCGTTATACATCAAAAATATATACTATGCTTTGGATATCTCTCATGGTTTATGTTTGCTGGAAGCATCACCTTGTAGTAAGGGGGTCAGGCTTTCTTAATGTGTGTGTGTGTGTGTGTGTGTGTGTGTGTGTGTGAGCGGGTTGGTAGGCAAGCCCAGGCCCTCCTACTCCATTGGACTCCGACCCAGGGCCCTGTAAGGGTCACCAGTGGTTGAACACCCAGGAGCACCTTAAGGCTACCCTCCCTTGGCCACTTCCTCCCGCCTATTCTATTGTCTAAGTTTTGTAGTCTGTTGTGAAAAGGTACTAACTGAAACTTCAGTCTGACTGGGTAAGCTCATTTTCTCCAAGAGAAGGCTTCTGCAACACTCCTCCTCAGGAGTTGCCATGGCAGATCCTTCTTCCTGCCTTGTCAGCCCTCTTCTGAACTGTCTGGCTTCCTTTTAAGATCTGCCTCCAACTGGGCCTTACACTGCAGCTGCAGCTGGGCAAGGTCATCTGGATCCAAAGTTTCTTTTTAACCCTTTCAGCTCTAGTGTGGGGTTTATACACTGGGTCACAAGATCCAGAAGGAGGTGAGCAGTTGAAAGTCTCTGGGTGAAGATAAAAGGGTAAAAAGATGGGCAACATCATGCAAGTGGTCTATTATAGACCCCCAAATTAGAACAATAGGATGGATGAAGCATTTTTAGAACAAATAACAAAAATATATCAAACACAAGACCTGGTATTAATGGGGGACTTACACTACCCAAACACCTATTAGAAAAGTAATATGGCAAAACACAAAGTCTCCAGCTAGTTTTTGGAATGTACTAGGGACATTTTTTTGTTCTGTTTCAGAAGGTGGAAGAAGTCATCCGGCACAGCTATTTTAGATTCAATTCTGACTAGCAGGGAAGAACTGGTTACAGATCTGAAGGTAGATGGCAATATGAGTAAAAATGATCATGAAATGATAGATTTAATGATTCTTAGGAAAGGAAGGAGTTAGAGAAGCAGAATAATGACTATGTACTTAAAAAAACAACAACAGACTTTAACCAACACAGAGAACTGGTAGGTATGGCCCCATGAGAAAAAAAAAAAACGAACTGAAAAAGGAGTTCAGGAAAGGTGGCAGTTTCTCAGAGATGCAATATTAAAGACACAAGCAAACTATCCCAATGTGACGGAAACACAGAAAGAATAGTATAAGGCCAATAAAGCTCCATCAGGAGCTCTTTAGTGACCCGAAAGTCAAAAAGGAATCCTACAGAAAGAGGAAATATGGACAAATTGCTAGAGAAGAGTACAGAAGAATAGCTTGTAGGGACAAAATCAACAGGCTAAGGCACAAAATGAGTTACACCTAGTAAGGGACTTAAGAGACAATAAGAGAAGATCCTATAAATATATTAGATGCAAGAGAGAGATGAAAGAAAAGGGTAGGAGTTCTACTTAGTGGGGGAAAAGAGCTAATAACAGACAACATCAAGAAGGCTGAGATATAGGTGTTTAAAGCCTACTTTGCTTCAGTCTTCACCAAAAAGGTTTAAACTGACCAGATATTTAACACAATACATTTTAATAACAAGAGGGAAGGAACATAAGCCAAAATAGAGAAAGAAAGGTTAAAATATTTAAATACATTAGATGTATTCAAGTTGGCAGGGCCTAATGACATTCACCCTAGAATACTTAGGGAACTAGCTGAAGCAATCTCAGAACTCTTAGTGATTATCTTTGAGAACTCATGTAGAACTGGGGAAGAGCAAACACAGTGCCTATCTTTAAAAAGAGGAAAAAAGGAGACTGGGGAACTGGTCAGCCTAACATTGATACTGGAACAAATTGTTAAACAATTAGTTTGTAAGCACTTACAGAATGACCAGTTATTAGTAATATGCAAAATTTCTCAAGAAGAAATCATGCCAAACCAATCCGATTTCCTTCTTTGACAAGGTTACTGGCCTATTAGATAAGGGGAATCTGTAAGCCATGATATAGCTTGATTATAGTTTCAGAGTGGTAGCCGTGTTAGTCTGTATCAGCAAAAACAACGAGGAGTCCTTGTGGCACCTTAAAGACTAGCAAATTTATTTGGGCATAAGCTTTCATAGGCTAGAACCCACTTCATCAGATGCATGAAGTGGAAAATACAGGATCAGGTATAAATACATGAAAAGATGGGAAGTCAGTCTAACGAGACAATTGAATTGTCTCGTTAGACGGACTTCACACTTGGTAAGGCAACTCCCATCCTTTCATGTATTTATACCTGCTCCTGTATTGTCACACTAAAATTCTTTGGGGCATTGAAAAGTGGTGTCATTGCTGTTTATTTTGTTTGCAAAGTTTACTGTTTTTCTTCTGTTTCTGTTCTTAATTTACTTCTGACACAATGTCATGTTCTTCTTTACCAATATGAAGTGCTACAGAGCTTGAATATACACTCCAGATATATTCATCATAAGATCCTTAAATGTTCTGCCAGATATGAGTTCAGTTCATTTAAATAAGGTATTTTATTCATAGTGCCTCTTAGTGGTTCAACAGTATAATATAGTTTATGATTCCATTACATAGGAATATTTGGTCCTGCCTTTGTCTGGGGCCTTGTTTACACTACCACAGTAAGTCGACCTAAGTTATGCTACTTCAGTTATGTGAATAATGTAACTGAAGTCAACATAGCTTAGGTTGACTTACTAGGGTGTCTACACCGTGCTGTGTTGACAAGAGATGCTCTCTCTCTGACTTACTTTACTTTTCTCAGGAACCTGGACTCCCAGAGTTGAAGAGAGAGCTCTCTGCCATTGACTTAGTGGGTCTACAGCAGACCTGCTAAATCAACACCGCTGCATCGATGGCAGCAGCGCTGATCTACTGGTAAGTGTAGACATAGCCTGGGGCACTCCTGGTCCCTTCCAGCCCTACATTTCTGTAATTCTTGAAATCCAATTTTAATTGCAATGAAAAATAAATATTGCTTCATATCATAGCTGGATAATATCTTCTGTGTTGATGCAAATCCTCCATCCGTTTACTCCCATGCACCTTCAATGAAATGAATAAATTTTTAACTCTTTTGAGTGAAATATAATGCCTAGTCCCAGAGTCCAGGTGGATTACACCCATTGTTGCGCTACTAAATGGGTTGCATATACACCCCAGCTTCACACCTCCTTGATCTTTCAGGATGGCTAGGGAGGCAGTAACAGGGAAGAATCCAGTTCTAAAGAGAACACAGGACCCATAATTATGGCTAGTTTCTGTGCAAGGGGGACTGGATTAGACTAGATGACTTTTTGAGGTACTTTCTAGCCCTACATTTCTATAATTCTATGACTGATTTCTCAGCCAAACAGAAACCACCCCAGAATTTTGAATTTTGGCTTGTGCAGACACATCACTCTTTAGCAGCTTGGTAGTGGGATATCTCAGGCAGGAACAGGTGAGGCAGCAACCTATGTATTATCCTTTCCCCTTCCCTCATTGTAGATTTCTGGAAGCTACTGTTTTCCCTTCCTCACTTCCCCCCGCCCC
Source organism: Chelonoidis abingdonii (assembly GCF_003597395.2). Lineage (NCBI taxonomy): Eukaryota > Metazoa > Chordata > Testudines > Testudinidae > Chelonoidis > Chelonoidis abingdonii. The sequence continues at coordinate 307,019,718 of NC_133769.1, read as the reverse complement.
AATGCTTCTCCTGTACACCATGTGCAAGGGCATAGATGTCAGATCAATGACTCATGGAACATCCTAGAGTTGGCCCCGAGCTTGGATTTCCCATTTTTGCTGCCACTGAGTGGTGCAGGGTCACCTGACTTGCTCCCATTCAGTGAGGGAATATAGTAGTGATAGGGATGGATCAGTATCACTTAAATAGCTTATGAGCCCCATAATGGTCATCCTTTTCTTCTATGTTTCAGAAGCCACAAGAGCCCTGCAATCGTGCATGCAGTATGTAACTAAGCATTGTATGTTGTATACAGTTAGTAAACTTGTCTGTGCCCGTATAATTCCTTCATGTTATATTAATTGTGTAAAGAGAAAAAAGACACAAGTATATAGGCTGCTTTCTAGGATTGGGAAAACTGTTGCCTGTCATCCCTCTTTGGCACCACTTTTTGAACCCTGTATAAGTATGATGGATTTGCTGTGATGGCACAGATTAACTAATTGTTAATTTGGGGGTCTGGGAGGCATTTTTTTCTGCATGGCAAAATTATCAGACTGCTGGGAGGATTTTTTCACCTTCATTTTGGTATTCAGAAGGTTTGGTTTTGATAGTTAAAATGAAACTGATGTGAGTTTGTCAGGTAGCCATATGGGTTTGTCTGTTAGGAAGAGTCTATTTGGGGGCTTTTATTCCCATTGAACTACTTGGACATTGAACTGTGTCACTCACATTGCATGGTGATAGAGTATGGCTCTATATCTGGAGCAGGTTTTGGCTCCTCTCATCTCACCTATCGTTATTCTGGCATGAAGATAGAGAGAATGTTAAGGATTTGGTATCCTAAGAGGGTCAATCCGGAAGCCTAAGAGCATGGTTTTCTTTGTCACTCTCAGGTTCACGGATCATAGGTAACTGATACCAGCTAAAATCAAGTAGCTCAGGGTGGATTATTCCAGGTAACTCTTGTTTGTTAAATAAAGTTGTAGTCTCCACATTTAAGCAAATTATGCTGTGTATATCTCATTGTCTCCATTTCTGTCAAGTTATAATGTTGTCATGATGATACGAGTTCTGTGACACATAAAGGTACAAAAACACAACAACGATTCAATTAGTAATAGTAATAATTATTATTATAATTAAAGACAAATAGCTTACTATGTCCCCAAATCTGCAAAGACTTCTGTCTGAGATTTAGCATATAAGTAGTTTGTTGACTTCAATGGGACCACTCACATGATTAAAGCTCAGAGCATGTTTAAATCTTTGCAAGATTGAAGCCTATGCCATTATACAATTCTGCTCACATTTAAACACTTCAAATTTATACCCCGAAGAGGTCTAAGTGTAGTTAGATTCAGAAGTGTAACTTTAAAAATGACTCCATGGTGCACCTTATTTATTCTTTCACAGTGACTTCCATGCCAAATTTCAAAGTCAAACACAACTTGGGATATGAAAATCAGGCTTTCTGGGTCTTTCTGCCTCTTATACCTGTAATTTGAATTTAGCTGACAAATTTGTTGATGATGAATGAGATAGAATAAAATCCAGTTCTCCTCTTTTGTATGTCAATTAATCAGCTTCAAGGAACAATGCTGAGTCAGAATGTGGCACTTTTGAATCACTCTTCATATTTATTAGTTTTAGAAAACCTCAAAGTTAACTACGTGCTTTACAGTGAAGCTAGAATGTCCTGTCTACACTTACAGCAGAATGTAGAGTACAGACATTGTTTGCCCAGCTAGCACAGGTATAAATAGCAGTGTGGACAGTGATGGACTGCTTAGGCACATAGAGTACAGACACACCAGAATCTTAGGATATGTTCCCTACCTGTATCTCTATACACCCAAGCCATGCCTCTCAATTCTACTCTGCTCTTTTTAGAAGTGTAGTGTCCTGTTGCTTCCTTGCTGCCAGAGTCATTCCCCACCACAAGTAAAGATTCTGGCATCAGGGAAATGCTCTGGCAAGAGAGAGAAAGTGGGGAAAGGGTCTGGAACAGAGGTGGGCAACCTGTGGCCTGTGGGTCTCATGCGATCCATCAGAGTAAGCTGATTGCAGACCATGAGACATTTTGCTGACATTGAACATTCCCAGGCACCACCCCCAGCAGTTTCCAGTGGCTGCGGTTTGCCATTCCTGGCCAATGATTACCCCGATGAGCTGCACGTGGCCCACGGGCCAGAGGTTGCCCACCACTAGTCTGGAGTCTCCCTGCAGCTGGAGTATTTCCCTGACACAGACAGCAACCATATCCTTTCCTCACTGTCTCCCCCACCAGAGCTTTTCATGGCTGCATGTAGCTACACACTGCAGTGTGAGGAAAGACCACCTTTCACTTTGTTGTGTAGCTGTGTATGCACTACACTCAGCCACAAGTGTGAGCAAAGGCACAGTCTATGTCCTGATTGTGAAAAGAAAAGAATATTAAATCTGTCATTGCTGACATTCTCAGCCATAGTGTCTCTAAGAAGGAATGTAGTGTGGCTAGGATAGTGGTTTGGTTGACTAGAGTTGGATGAATGCAGTGTGGTGGTAGCCATGTCAGTGCCAGGATACTAGAAGGACAAGGTAGTTAGAGTAATATCTTTTATTAGACCAACTTCTGTCCTTTGAGTTTGATGGTCATTTTACTGTGTAAGAGAAGCATGCAAAAAGGCAGACAGCGTTTTCTGACCCTAGCCACAAGTAAACTAAGCAGCTGCTCCTCAGCCAGCTTTTAAACTAGAAAACGTATTTTGAAACTTGATTTAACATTTTTGTATAAAAAATAACCTGGATTTTATTAAAAAAATATTTCAAACTCATTCTCTCAAGGTCATCTTATGACCTCCATTGCCTTTATGTCTAATCTCCTGTCATAAGAACATATGAATGGCCTTATTTAGTCAGACCAATGGTTCATACAACCCAATATCCTGTCTTACAGCAGTGGCCTATGCCAAGTGAAGCACCTGAAGCAGAGAGAATGAACAGAACAGGGCAATTATTGAGTTATCCAACCCCTGCCATCCACTCCTAGCTTCTGACGGTCAGATGCTAGGGCCACTCAGACTATCTCTAACCATCATGGCTGATAGCCATGGCTGGATCTATGGTGGAAAATTAAGGTAGCCCTGATGATTTAGGCTTTTACTTACTTGGTCTAGGTCTCCCCTGCAGCTAGCAGGCCCAAAACATAAGCTAAGCTAAGAATTGTGCTCCCTGACAGTGGCGGTCAAAGGTGCTTGGTGGTGGGGGAAAGCCCTCAAAACAAGAATAATTTGCAATATGTGTGTACTGCTTTATGAAATATAATAACCACTTGTGTGAAGCAATTATCTGAAATGAATTCTAGATGACCCCTCACTCCCTCTGATTGTGTGGTTGTGCCCTGTAAAGGACAATTGTGTAAGACAATACCCATAAAAGACAAGGGTATAACCAAGGTGGAAAGTACCGAAAAAGACCATAACTCAAATTGCACTCATACTGGGTGGAGATTGCGAAAGAACGATGTGATAGGGAAAATCCGCCCCCCCC
>NC_133769.1:307010769-307015208 GCF_003597395.2 Chelonoidis abingdonii | reverse complement strand
TCATCATTTTATAGACCTCTATCATATTGTCCCTTAATTGTCTTTTTTTTCCAGGATAAAAAGTCCCAGTCTTTTTAATCTTTCCTCATATGGAAACTGTTCTATACTCTTAATCATTTTTGTTCCCTTCTCTGTACCTTTTCCAATTCTAATGTATATTTTTTTAGATGGAAGGACCAGAACAGCTTGCAGTATTCAGAGTGTGGGCATACCCTGGATTAATAGAATGGCATTGCAATATGTTCTGTTTATTATCTATCCCTTTCCTAATGGTTCCTGACATTCTGTTAGCTTTGAGCGGATGTTTTCAGAGAACTATTCAAAATGACTCCAAGATCTGTTTTTTCAGTGATAACAGCTAATTTAAACCCCATATTTTTGTATGTATAATTGGGATTCTGTTTTCCAATGTTCATTACTTTGCATTTATCAGCATTGAATTTCATCAGTCATTTTGTTGCCTTGTCTGTCACTCAGTTTTATGAGATCTCTTTGTAACTCCTTTCAGCCTGCTTTTGGTTTAAGTATTCTGAGTAATTTTGTATCATGTGCAAATTTTGCCACATCACTGTTTACCTGTTTTTCTAGATAATTTGTGAATATGTTGAACAGCACTTGGGCTAGCAGCCTGGGAAACACCACTCTTTAAATCTCTTTATTCTCAAAACTGACCATTGATTCCTTCTCTTTGTTTTCTATCATTTAGCCAGTTACTGACCTATGGGACCTTCCATCTTATTCCATGACTCTTTCCCTTTTATCCCATGTATGCAGTGTTGTTGTAGCTGTGTTGATCCCAGGATATTAGAGACACAAGATGGATGAGGTCTGAAAAAAGAGCTCTGGGTAGTTTGAAAGCTTGTCTCTTTCACCAACAGAAGTTGGTTCTGTAAAAGATATTACTTCACTCACCTTGTCTTTCACATGTATTAATGAATTTAGCCTGACAACATCCCTCTGAGGTAGGGTGTGATGGTTTTGGGAATCTGTAATGAGACAAAGAGGCCTGATTCCTGCACAGAAGGAATTAATTCACCCTGCTAGATGCAGTTAGCCCCTCTCCCTCACCCCTGCAGAAAGTCTGGGGGCAGCAGGAAGGAAAGTATAAGGGATGAGCCTTGCAACTCAATTGGGGTCAGACTAGGGAAGGAGTCAGACATCCTTTCCAGGGAGCCAAACTATCTGCAAAGCCATGGTCCACTGTGGCAAGCGACGACACTCCTAAGTTGGCCTGAAGAAAAGGCAACTCATGGCCCCAGGAGATGGAGGAACCTAGAGAGGAAGCACAGAGGGAGTCACTTGGGGGAGAGACGAGGAACCAGGCCCCACTAGGAAGCAGACCAGGGAAATGATACTTTGGGTTTGTTGTGTTGCTGAGAAGTGAGGCATCAACATAACATTTCCCAATGTGGCATCACTCATTGCTTCAAGGGCACAAGGCTGGTACCTGGTGAAGCAGAGTGCACCCAGGTCCTCCTACCTCTGGCTCAACATTTGAGGCTGGATGAGAGCTAACCCCCAGGCCAGGAGGCCTGAGATATTGCTGTGGTTTTTTTTCTCAGCCCTTCTTCAAGAGACCTGAACTATTGGCCATTTGTTGCTCAGCCTACACCCTCAGGGGCTTGAATTCTTGACTCCATGTTTGCTCAGCCCCAGATTGCCTGAGCCATTCACTATTTGTTGCTTTAGCCCTCACATAGGAGCTCCAAGTCACAGACTTTTTACTGGCCCAACCCCAACCCAGGAGGCTTGAATTACCATGTACCCAATGGTTCAGCTGCAAATCAAGATGACTGATCACCCCACTTGGTCTGAGCACCAATTCCCCATTGCTGCTAGAGGGCTGCCCTAAAGGAGACCCCATGAACCTTATAGGATCTGTCTGTGCAGCTTGGGGCATTCTGGTTGATATTGTGAAGCTACTGCTATGAAAAATATTATATCATAAATGCTGTCCTGTCTATGTGCACGTGGATTCCACCACTGCTGGCAAGGCTCTGTCATGGTTCTGCCAGACCAGGAGTAATAGTGCATCATTAGAACTCTTAACATCTGATAAATAGGTATGGTAAATGGGAGTTTGCTGAGAGAAGAAACTTCCTTCTTTGCTGTAAGGTGTGTGTGTGTGGTTTTTTGTTATTTTTTGGGGGGAGGGGTCAGTGGGTGCAGCAGTGAAGTTACCAAAACACATAACCTAGAAAATAATCTGATGGGAGGGGACTATATAAACATATAAAACATACACATACACAGCCTCACAGGGAGGCTTGGAGTAAGACACATTTTTTTCCTTTTTATGCTGGTCTCATTCTTTCCTTACTTTAAAATCACAAAATCTATCATTTAATGATCACTTTCACCCAAACTGCCTTCAACCTCCAGATTTACAACCAATTCCTCCCTGTTAGTCAGAATGAAGTCTAAAATGGCATCCCCTGATTACTTCCTCCACCTTCTGAAACTAAAATGTGTCCCCAGAACATTCCAAAAGACTTATTGGAAATTTTCTGTTTTGCAGTATTACTTTTCCAACAGATGTCTGGGTAGTTTTAGCACCCTCCCCCCATTACTACCAAGTATACAGTATTCATAAATTCTTACAGAGCAGCTCCAATTCCATCACACCTGTGTTTGTAATCTCTATGAAACCCATAGCTGTACGTTCCTTAGCTTGTGGTCACATAGCTGAGCAGATCAACCCACCAAATGATGGAGGGCATTTTAGCTGGTAGTTCTCCAGAATAACTTTAAGTACATGATGCTTCTTGTGTCCACTGGGTTTGAGAGAGAGGGAGAGCGATTGATAGTCTTGTTTTTTTCTTTATGTGAATATACAGTGCCTAACAAAATGGGGTCCTGATTTATGCCTGGGATCCTGTGGACTACCACAATACAAGTATATAAAATATGCAAGATAGAATCCATTTCTTTCAAAGTGTCTCATTTCTTTTTCTGATTTTAGTCAATTAATATTAGGAACAACATCAGGTTTCACATTCAACCTATTTACCATTGCTGTGAGTTAGTAGTATTATGCTAGTTCAGTGTTTGTGCCATAGAACCAAACTTTTGTTAACAATATTTGCTGGTATTTTGCCATCATTTATGTGGGATTTGTTTCAAAAATATGCAGTTAATACATCGCAAAATAAAATATTTTTTATCGAAGTGATTGAATGTATTAACCTAATGTGATATATGTATGTATTCTTGTTGTTGCTGCATTTGTTCCAAGATATTAGAGAGAGAGGGAGCTCCGTGTAAGCTCCAAAGCTCATCTCTCTCACCAACAGAAGTTGGTCCAGTGAAAGATGTTAACTCATCTACTTTGTCTTTGTAATATATAATATGACTGATTGGATAACGATGATAGCTTGGGCATCTGTCGAGCAGCTATTCCAAAACTAAATGTGCATAGGAGAGGCTACTTGTAATTTATTAAATTATCCCTTTCTCATTTTCACAGGAAGACATTCCTGTTGCATGCTTTGCCTCCAGTCTTATTGCCTGCCACAGTAAAAAAGTGGAAAAATTTTAATGCAGAAATGTGAGATTATTAATGATGAAATCAAAAAACATAAGAACACAAGAACCACACTATTATAGTTGCATGCTTTCATCAGATTTAACATTTGGGCTAGGGATTTGGGCACGAAGCAGGAGCATTACCTCCACCTTTAAGATCCTAAGTTCAAAATTTAGATCCTTAAAGCCTTTACATGGCTGCTGCCTTATCCTCTGTGTGCCTACGTTTCTTCTGAGAAGCCCGCTTAAGCACCTAAATATATGCAAGAAGGCATGCACCCACTGCCTAAGTCCTGACAGCCAGGGGCCCTAGCTAAGGGCTAGCAGGATCCTCCAATTACACATTTTCTCATGTGTCACAAAATGCAATCAGGAGATTTTTCCCTTATGCTTATGACTTTTAGCCCAATGGATAGATCACTTGCTTATATGTTGGAGACACAGGCTCAGATGCCCCCTCTTCCTGATGTGGAATATAGATTTGGATCTGAGTCTGTTACATGAGGACCCTAACCACTGGGCTATTCAGTCATTCTCACTCTTTCTCTGGCCCACTGACTATTAAGTATTCAGTCATTCTCACTCTTTCTCTGGCCCACTGACTATTAAGTATTTTATACAAAGAAGAACAGCTTCAACAGGGAAGACTGAGAGCATTAATTTGGGCTTGAATAGGGACTGGGAATGGCTGGCTGATTAGAAAAGCAGCTGTGCCTCTCCTGGAATTGACACCTCCTCATCTGTTATTGGGAGTGGACTACATCCACCCTAATTGAACTGGCCCTGTCAACACTGGTTCTCCACTTGTGAAGTACTCTCTTCTCTTCATGTGTCATTATATAATGCCTGCATCTGTAACTTTCACTCCATGCATCTGACGAAGTGGATTATTTACCCCCAAAAGCTTATGCCCA
>NC_133769.1:306887313-307009840 GCF_003597395.2 Chelonoidis abingdonii | reverse complement strand
TCACTGCAGATTGACAAAAAAACGCCAAAGAAGGTATCCAATGTGGGTAAGAATCTGAAGGTTTAAGAATCTGAAGTACTTCCATAATCTGAGAGTGACAAGAAATTTATAGATTCATAGATTCTAGGGCTGAAAGCGGGACGTGTAAAGTGATGAGGTCATTTGAGTCCAGTCCCCTGCCCTCATGACAGACAAAAATACTGTCTAGACCATCCCTTGATCTAGACATTTATCTAACCAACTCTTAAAATATTTTCAGAGAGGAGATTCCACAACCTCATTTAGGCGTATATTTGTCCAGTGTTATCACACCTAACAATTTTTCCTAATGTCCAACCTAAAACCCTCCCTTGCTTGCAGTTTCAAGCCCACTGACATCTGCTTCTTGTTCGCTGTTCCAGGCCAATGGGGTGGCGCGGGTGAGGGACGTGCTGGCCAAGGCTTCCCGCTGCTCCCAATGGCCTGAGACAGTGAACCACAGCCTGTGAGAGCCACAATCGGCTCTCACAGGCTGTGAATGCGCTAATTCTTACCCTGGTAAGCTGCATGCCAGAGGTTGCCAACCTCTGCTTTAGAGCATCTGGTACATAAATATCTTGCAATCTCGGCTACAACAGTGCTCCGAGAATGCCTGTTCTCACTTTCAGGTGACATTGTAAGCAAGAAGCAGGAGCGTTATCTCCTGAAAATGTAAACCAACTTGTTTGTGTGAGTGATTGGCTGAACAAGAAGTAGGATTGAGTGGACTTGCAGACTCTAAAATTTTACACGTTTTATTTTTGAATGAAGATTTTTTTGTACATAATTCTGCATTTGTAGATTCAACTTTCATGATAAAGAGCTTGCAACACAGTTCTTTAATTAGTTGAATTGAAAAATACTATTTCTTTTTTTACAGTTCAAATACTTGTAATCAATAATGAATATAAAGTGAGCACTGTACACATTGTATTCTGTATTGTAATTGAAATCAATATATTTGAAAATGTAGAAAACATCCAAAATATTTAAATAAATGGTATTCTATTATTGTTTAACAGTGTGATTCATTGTGTGATGAATCATGATTAATTTTTTTAATCACTTGACAGCCCTACCATGAAGCTGAACCTGAACCATCCATGGGTTTGCAGATCCTGTCCCAAACAAGCACACCCTGTTGTGACAAAACCAAACTCTCTTTTTGTTGATTTAACAGTTGCATACTGAACAAATCCGCTTCATTCTATCCTCCTTCATAATTATGCATTCTGAATGTTATAATGACCTCACAGCATAGTAGGTGGTAGAGGCCATTCTCTGGCTTATTGAAAAAGATACCGGTATGTTACCGTGTAGGGGTTACAAAGCTAAGGAGTGACTTTCTGCAGCAGCTGCAGCCCAGGTCAGTGTGAGGATGTTGATCCATCCCCCACAGTGACTGGAAAAGAGGGGGTACTATATAGGTCCATGTCGGTGCAGGAAATGCCCTCTTTTAAAGAATTTTAATGTAGTTAGGAGTTAGTGTAGAATATTGAACTTACCTTGTGTAAATATTACAGGAGAAAGCTTCATAATGATAGCATGTCTTGAAATGTGACTTCTAAAATTATCTAGGCCTTCATTATTGTTTGTTCCCTTAAAGCGGATGCATTTTAAATAATTTTACTTCCAGAGACCTTATACAGACTTGTTTACCTTGGCTTAAATGCGATCTTTCATTAATAATGGCAAGATCCCTCAGTACACTATTGAAAGAGATATACAATTAACCTGGCACTCCAAAGTTCAAATGAGATTTATTGAAGATTCAATAAGCTTTGTGATTTCGGTAGGATTTGTGTTGGAAATTACAGAGGGTTAACTGGGTGAAGTAAACTCAAATTTCATTCATATGCAGGAACAGACAGGGTTTCTTTAGTCACTTTTTACGATAACATGTAAAACATGTTAACTAATTTACAGATCAATGGGGCAATTTTCACCAATAAACTCTGGCTGCTTCATGCCACATCTGTGATGGTAAAGCTGCTTACCCAGCCAGTTGTGTTTATGGTCACCCTAAATCATTTGAGTGGCAAAAAGCAGCCAGACTATAATGATGAATCTGGCCTATGGTTTCAAATGTAAACAATCCATATCATATGTCCTGTTCTGCCAGACTATCTTTCTTTCCCTTGTCTGTATATTTAGCCTCTAAAATGTTCATAGCAGAGACCTGCTTCTACTCTGCCTTTCACCTTTTTGGTCATTTATAGCTATGCAAACTGAATGCAAAGTAGATTTAAAATGCAACCATATCAGAATTCTTCACTCCACTTATGATTGCACAAGATGCACAGCCATAAAGCATCAGGCCTCTTGGTTTTTGTTTTTCATTTGCTTGTTTCCCTGTTTTATGTATGACTATGGCTCATTATATGGCTAATTGGACTGTATAAATTATAATAATAGTTAATGATGTTATGGGTCTGTTAACTTAGCAATGTAGTACAGTTAGAGTCATAGAATTTAAGGCCAGAGGAACTGTTATGATAATTTAGTTTGACTTCCTGTGTAACACAGGCCATAGAACTTCACTAAATTAATTACTGTTTGAATTAGAGAATATCTTTATTAAAAACATACAATATTGATATAAAAAATTTCCAGCAAAGCAGAACCCACCACAGCCCTTGTTAAAAAAGTTTCAGTGGCTCACTGTTAAAAATTTGGATCTTATGTCTAGTCGAAATTGTCTAGCTTCAACTTCCAGCCATTGGATCATGTTACATCTTTGCTATATTGAAGAGCTCTGTATTTTCAAATTTATGTTCCCCATGTAAGTACTTATAGACTATCACTCCTTAATCTTCTTTTTGATAAGCTAAATAGACACCAGGGGCTCAATCTTTTACTATATGGTATATTTTCTAATCCTTTATTTATTTTGTGGCTCTTCTCTGAACCATCTCCACTTTATTAACATCTTTCTTGTATTGTGGACACCAGAACTGGATGCAGTATTCCAGCAGTGATCCGCCCAGTGCCTAAAACAGAGGTAAAATAACTTCTCTGTTTATAAATCCAAAGATCACATTAGCCCTTGTGGCCATAGTATCAGACTAGGAGCACATGTTCAGGTGATTATTTATCAGTCCTTTTCAAAGTCACTGTAAACAAGAATAGAGTCCTCCAGCCTGTAAATTTGGCCTGTTTTCTTTGTTCCTAGATATAGGAGTTTACATTTGTCAGTATTAAAACATATTTATTTGTGCTTAGTTTAACAAACCAATTAACCAGATTGGTTTGTGTCAGTGACATGTCCTTTTCATAATTTACTGTTTCCCAAATCATTGTGTCATCTGCAAATTGTATCAGTATTGATTTATTTTCAGGTCATTGACAAAAGCGTTAAATAGCATAGGTCCAAGAACTGAACCCTACTGGATCCACTAGAAACACATCTGCTCAATGATGATTCCTCATTTACAATTACATTTTAGACCCATCGGTTAGCCAATTTTTAATCTATTTACTGTATGCCATGTTGATTTTGTATTGTTGTAGTTTCTTAATCAAAATAGTGTGCAGTACCAAATGTGTACAAAAGTGTAAATATATTACATCAGCACTATTATCTTTATCAATTAAACTTGTAATCTCATCAAAACAGATATCAAGTTAGTCTGACAAAATCTAATTTTCTGTAGATCCAGATTGATTGGTGTTAATTATATCACCCTCTCTTAATTCTTTATTTATCAAGTCCTACATCATCCTTTCCATTATTTTGCCTTCGATTGATGTCAGAGAGACAGGTCTGTAATTTTCCAGGTCATCCCATTTATCCTTTTTAAATATTGGTGCAACATTAGCTTTCTTTTAGTCTTCAGTGAAAGTCAACAAAACCTATGAAAAATCAACGTTATTGGTCAAGAGAGCTCATCAGTTAGGTCTCTTAAAACTCTTGAGTGCAAATTACCCGAGCATGCTAATATAAAAATGTCTAGCTTTAGTAGCAGCTGTTTAACATCCTCCTTATTACTCTTGGAATGTTTTTTCCCCAGATACAGAGCAAAAATATTTATTGAACCTGTCTGTCATCTTGGAATTTTTTTTGAATATTGTACAATTCTCATTTAGTAATGGCCTAATACCATTGTTAGGATTCCTTTTGTTCCTAATATACTTTAAAAACTCCTTATTGTCATAAATTTTTCTGGCCATAGACGTCTCCTTGTGTCTTTTATCTTTCCTTAGCGATTTTCTACAATTCTTAACTACTGTTTTATATTTAATACTTTCAGCTTTCCCTTTCTTCCCTGTGTTATATATAAACTTTTATCATCTTAAAACTGTTTTCACTACCGCTCTATAAATTATATTTCTCAAATAATTATAGTGCTTGAGACCATAAAATTAATAAATGGTTAAGTCATTAATATCACAACAGCAAAGGTCACGAAATTGCTCTCCTACTTGCCCCAATATCTGCTCCTTTAATGATATTTGACAATTTTGAACATTTTCCTGAATAGTATTTTTATTCTCTAAATTGATCTGTTTTGTTTTAAAGTTATTTTTATAAATAGTTTTATTGATTCCAGTTTGAACAAATCAACATGTATCATAACAAATGTGCATGGATACCCATTACTGGCTCATAGAGCACATTGTTTGGGATGACAATGATTTAATTTAATTCTTAAATTATAAAGTTGAAGATTTGCAAACCTGAGTACCTAAAGTTAGAATCTTAAGTCCATATTTGAGTACTAAGACCCAGATCCTCAATCAAATTAGGCACCAAACTCTCAAGGGCTTTATTTAGGCATCTAAATAACTGGATCAGACTCAGATGTAGTGGCCTGATTTTCAAGAGTGCTGAGCTCCCACCAGCTCCTTTTGAAGTCAATGAGGGTTATGTGATATTCAGCGCTTTCAAATTAGACCACTGGTAAAGTTGGAGCCTAAATGTAGGCATCCAGGTTTATAAAACTTGGCCTATAGCTTTTCCATTTCAAAATTATATTGTGCATATGAATTGAATTTCAAATAATCTTCATAGAAGTTAAAGGATGTCCTGGTACAATCTTTGGAGCAGCAAGAGGACTACTTTTGTACAAATTCCATTACATAACACTCGACAGGGAGGACAAATAGGTGTTCATGAATACTTAAGTGACAAACCCCTATTGAGAAACATCATTTGGTCTTCTCAACATCACCATTGGTATCTTCTGGGAATTTAAACCATTTTGATATTCCCATGCATTGTCAATGACCTAAAAACATTCTTGGGATGGGGGAAGAAAAGAAGGAGAGGATTCACTGATGCTCTTGATGTGGAGACTGACATCTTTACTTTCGAACAAGCAGGGGTGGGAGGAATTGATCAGCCACAAGTGTGATCCCCAAGCAGGCCAAAACAATTTGGCAAAGTTCTATATTCAGGAAATGATTGTGGAAGCCATAAACTATGTCACTTCCTTCACACTAGGTAAGATCAATGACCATGCAAAATATCAACTAAGCAATTTATTTGAGTAACAGGTGACAATACTTGAATAACAATGAATATCCTGGCAAGCACACAATAGTGTAATATGTGGCAAAAGCACAAATGACAACTTTTGTATGCAACTTGATTAATTAAGTATGTGTTATGAATATTTTGTGTTAGAGTAGTTTATCTAAATGGTAATTAAAAGATTAGGTTGTGGTTCGAATGACTTCACTGAGTGACAAGTGATTAAGCTGGTTATCAACAAATATCCTCGCTTTATTTTGGCATATGAACTGATAAGGGCTTTAGATAATGTTGATGAGCGTAAAAAGCTTTATGTATAATTCTGATGGGCATAAAATGTGTGCCTAAAATCATTGCAAAATATTTCATACTTACTTAATATATCTTGTGATAATTCAACAGATATATTAATTGCTTACACAACTAGTCCTTATATTTCATTCGATTTAGTGTGCATAATATAAAAAAAAATCCCCTCTCACTCCTATGGTGGTATGTGTCTTCCTGAACTCGGGTCCTCTACCAGAGGCCTGGAGTTTGAGGTTCTGCCGTCATCTTAGCTGTTCCTAGCACTGCACTCTTCTGGACAGAGAGCTCTGATGATGTTCCTGGATCTTTGGAGCCACTCACCCAGCTGAGTCACAGCCCCGAGTGCTCTACCACCACTGGGACCACTTTGGCCTTCACTTTCCACATACTCTCAGTTCCTCTTTCAGGCCCTGCTACTTCTCCAGCTTCTCATATCCTTCTTCCTGATGTTGCTGTCACTTGCACGTATATCTATCACCACCCTGTTCTTCTGCTCCTTGTCTATTACCACGTGTCTGGTTGATTGGCCAGTACCTGCCTGTCCGTCTGATCTGGAAGTCCCACAGAATCTTAGCCCTGCTATTCTCCACAACCTTCTGTGGAATCTCCCATGTCTTGGGATGGTCTAGCCCATCGCTGTGCAGATGTTCCTGTACACAATCCAGCCACTTGTTGTGCCGTTCAGTGTATGCTGTTCCTGCCTGCATCTTACATCCTGCCTCTATGTGTTGGACTGTCTCTGAGGCCTCTCTGCACAGTCTGCACCTTGGGTCCTCTCTAGTGAGGTAGACCCCAGCTTCAATGGATCTGGTGCTCAGCCTGTTCCTGTGCTGCTATGATCAGTGCCTCAGTGCTGTCTTTGAGTCCAGCCCTTCCAGCCACTGTAGGATTTCCCATGTCAGCCACCTCAGCTATCTGTCGATGGTACATCCATTCAGGGTCTTGTCTTGCCATGCACTTCTTCGACTTGGTCTTCTCCCATGTCTGCTGCTGCCTCAGGCATTCTCTCGCAGCTCATCTTGGGGGCCATCTTACTGATGTACTCCTGGATGTTCCGGTTTCGTCCAGGACTGTGGCTTGACGTTCATCAAGCCCCGCCCATCTTCTTTCAGGCTGTTATCAGTCTCTTGGTATTGGACTTGGAGTGGAAACCTCCGTGCACTGTGAGGAGCTTCCGGGTTTCACATCGGCAGCCTCCATGGCCTCTTTGGCCAGCTCACTATACGGCAGGGTGTATCTGTTGATGGCGTGGATCTTGTTTTCCCCCATGAGCAGGCTCTTCAGGACCTGTCTTATCCTTTGGTGATACTTGGATGTTGCGTTCCTTGCCTCCTCATCGTGGTTTCCATGTGACTGTGGATGCCAAGGTACTTGTAGCTGGTCTGTATGTCTGCTATGTGGCCGCTGGAGTTCCACCCCATCAGTCTTGACTACCTTCCCTCTCTCACTACCATCCGGCCACTTCTCCAGCCGAATGACATCCGATATCCTCACTGTAGATCCGCATCAGGTGGATTAGCGAGTCGATGTCTCGTTCATTCTTAGCATACAGCTTGATGTCATCCATGTAGAGGAGGTGGCTGATGGTAGTTCCACTCTCAACCTGACCCGTATCCAGTCCTTGTGATTATCTGGCTGAGGGGTTTTAAGCCTATGCAGAACACAGCAGGGGACAGTGCATCACCTGGTATATTACCGTACTTGATGGCCACTTGTGCAAGCTGCCTTGAGTTGACTTCTTAGGTGTCTTCCATAGTCCCATTGAGTTCTTGAGGAAGGTCCTTATGTCCTGTTGACTTTGTATAGCGCCAGACATTCACAGATCCACGTGTGCAGCATTGAGTCGTAGGCTTTCCTGTAGTCAATCCAGGCTGTGCTCAGATTGTCTGGCAAAACCTTGAGTCTTGGGCGACTGCTCTATCTATGAGCAACTGGTGTTTAGCCTCTGTGTTGTTCCCAATGCCCTTCTGAGCGTGCTCATGTACTGGCCCATATGGTCTTGTACCTTTGGTACTATGATGCCTGATAGGACTTTCCATGTTGTGGGGAGCAGGTTATGGCCGGTAGTGAGGGTTCTGTTCCTGCAGGGTCTTTCAGATCAGCACTGTCCTTCCTTGTGTTAGCCAGTTTGGTGGGAGCCTGCTGCTAGCAGGTCATCTGTGCTGCTTGGCGTTCATGCACTGCTGTTAGTTCTTTAGCCAGTGGTGTGGATCATGTCGTCCAGGTGCTGTCCAGCTCTTCATGTTCTTGACCCGCTGCTGGATGTCTTCTACTGTGATGGTGACTGGTTTCTGTTCTGGAGATTGCTGTGTCTCTGTTCTCAGGTCCTGCAGCCACTTTGCACTGGTGTGATGAGTCTTCTCTTCTCCCATATGTTCTTCCAGTACTGTCAGTTTCTGCTGCTGGTGGCTCTGCTGTTAATGTGTTGTTGTACTGCAGTTGGGAGTACACCTTGGATGGTTCTTTGGAGAACAGGCATTTACTTTTTTGTCTCTGCTTTCTGTGTATCTCCTTAGCCTGGTAGCCAGTGCTGTGAGCCTTGTTTAGCAGTCTCTAGGCTCAGATGAGTCAGGCCCTTGTATTTTTCAGCTCCAGTCTTACCTTAATCTCTACACCTTCTGTATTCCACCAGTTGACTAACTTCTCTCCGAGTTGCCTTATCTATCCTCCCACCTCATTTTCCAGGTGGGTACATACTGTTGTTCTTCTTGATCATGTAGCCAAGCATCTCCAGGGTTACAGAGGCTGTAGCGCTATACCAGTTCATTGGTTGATTTTGTGGTAGTAGGAATGTCATGAGGGCTCTATTGGCATCTTTAACGTACTATCTTGGTACTTCTCCACTGAGCCTTGGTAATCGGTCTCGAGGATTGACTGTAGCTAGTTTCTCCATGATCTTTTGCCTCATATCAGCTGCTGTGCTCTGCAGTGGAGGGGTGGCAGTGATTTCAGCTTCATGTGTGGCTGCACATCCACTTGTTCTTCCAGGTCTTCTTGAGTCTGGGGATGTAATAAGGATGATCTATCTCAAGCTGTGAGAGCAGCTTCCTCTTTACTATGTTGAAACATTGGGTAACTAGCTGTTTCTCAGTAAGTGTGGATGTAGGTCGTTTGTCCATCCATAGTCCCCTCATACGTTTCATATATCCCCTCTCATTAGGTCTACTGTTGTAGTAGCATTCCATCAATTCCAGGTTCTCTTGTCTCGTCCATGAATGGTTTCTCACAAGGGCTATATATATAATGTTTTGTGTGTATGATTGATTTTTATATATATACAAAACAATAATACATACAAAAATGTAATCAAATATATGTAAACAAATCAATCATATGCATATATATACATATACATAAATACAAAGAAAAAATGCACACAAATATACACATAAATGCAAGAACAGGAGTTAAGTGTGCACTTTGCTGATTGAAAAATCCTCATTCACCAAGATAGAATGTTCAGTGCATTTCCAGAAATGGAATCAGTAAGTCTAGAGATGTGAAGGTATGAAGCATTGAAGCATAGTCCTTGTGATTTAAAAGAAAGTTGATGGCTGGCACAGTAGTCACACAATCATTGAAAACTGGAGTGCTCTGCATTTTACTCGGGTGCTCAGCACTTTGCAAGACTGACCCCAAAAGGGATTCTTTAAAGACATTTAAACCGTTGGGCTTGAAAAGAATATTTCCCTTATTAAAGCTAGTCCAGTATTTATTTGTATATTGATAAATCCATTTCTAATGTACAATAATATAGGAACGTAACATGGAGAAAGTTAATAATACAGTAGTATATGTCAGCTGGTTGCCAAGCAAGAAAAATAAACAAAAATGAAGGGATCATGCAGATAAACCAAGCTTCAGAAACATGTGTAAGTTATTATGTGTGTATCTGTCTATTGTTTGAAACACATTACTGTTAGGACTTTAAGAGAATGTCTCATTTTTTCAGGACTCTACTCTCTACAGGTCGTGGCTTAGCTTTGACTGGAGATTTTATGAGTTTTTGTCTCCACAGTGCCCATTTGAAACAGGTAAAAGACCCCAGTCAGTTTCACCATGCAATTAAAGAGGTTTGTTTCCAGCCTTATGCATAAATGTACCTTCTCTTCCAGTGTGAGTTTAAGGCCCTCCTCAGCAAAGGAATACTCACATATCTGAGGGAAGTTCATATATATTAACCTGACTTGTAACAATAATTGCCATTTTTTTTTTGTAATGAATTCTGGTATCGGGAGAAATTGTGACTAAAATCTCTGAGTCTTTGAAAATCATAAACATACAGGGTAATACCTGACCTTAGTGAAATCAGTGGCAAAGCACCCAATTACTGCAGTGCAGCCTGGATTTCACTTGCTGCCTTTTTTCAAAAGTTTAATCTTTAAGATTTCTTACATTGTTGCATCCACTTGTGATTTATGCAGCAGATCGAAAAGACTGGAACTTTGGGAATATTCACTAATATGCTCTAGATGCTTTTGCAAAACAATCATAAATTTAGCTCAGTTAGCCAGGTATCCAGGGTCTTTGGTTGCTTTGCATTGCTGGGTGGTGCAAAGCTGAAAGACTACTGGTGAAGCTGGTCCTTTATTTTTACCCAGAAGACTGAAATCAAATTATTCATCTCAAATATGTGAATGCTGCCAAATAGCCCCATTAAACAAAGGTGAACACAGTTCAGGTGCTGACTCACGAACCAAAGGAAATCTGGCACCTCAAAGAAATAAAGGACTGTTGCTGCGTTCCACTAAAGGAAAGCATAGCAAATTTTTCCTTCAGCCGCTGTCTTTTTCTTTCTTTTTTTTCTTTTAAGTACTCTACTTGAAGCTGACAAACATGATCACATTTATATAACATTCTGTGATTGAAGCAACTAGATGTAATATATTGAAAATGAGAAACCCACTAAAGTAAGAAAAATAGCCTCTTAAAAAAGATAACTCAAAAAAATTGAAATAACAAATTAAAAAAGTAGATTGTGTTATAAAATAGTAATAAAGCACCTCAAATGGGAAAAACAACTGTGGGTGATTTACAGATGTTCAAATGAAACAATTTTCTACAAGTAATTTTGAGTAAAATGACATACGTTTAAGTTAAATCTGAAAATGGCTTAGTGGGGAAAAAAAAACTACTTAACCTTATGTTGAAAAGAGTTTGAAAAATGGATGTTTACTATAAGATAAGCTTGCAGCTAGATAGAATAATAATATATACATATATAAAATATATATAAAACAACCTCAGGCAGAGAACTGAAATCTGAGGAGCAAGAGTAATACACTCCAAATATCAACATCACTAATCTGCCACTTATCCACCAAGACTATCTCTAACCTGCTGGTGGTCATTCATTCAAAAAATGCTGATATTTATAGAGAGAGACTTTCGCACGTTCTTCAGTTTATGGAGCAGAAGCCCATACTGTTTGTGTCTGTTAGCTTAACAGACTCTATACTGATCATACCTGGATATGAAAATGTGTGGTTTACAATGTCAATAGAAAATTTTTAAAAATCAATGGCCTGAAAAATGAAATGATGCTAGGTTTTTTTTTATTATATAAATTTCCCTGTGTTAGATATTCACTTTTCCCTTTTTGTATTTGTATAATATATATTGTTGTATAACCAGAATTAGATGGTAAATGATATCTAGGACAAGTGTGCAGAAGGAAATCTTTGGATCTGGAAGTTAGAGGATTATCCTCATGGTACGATGGGGTAAAAAGTGACAAAGAATGATGCTCCATGGAATGACAGTTCCTAATCATTTCAGATTCAATAGTAATCTGTAGGAAGACAGTGGAGATTTGGTTAGCAATGTCTTGTTTTTGCCCCTGCTTGACAAATGAAGATTAGAAATATTTCAGCCAAATTTTCACTAGTATGTCAGAAGCAGAACTTTTTTCTGTGCATTAGGATGAATGAAAATGGCTGATAGCAAAGAGACACCTGGTTCTAATTAAAGAGAGACCAGATGGTTCACTCCTATAATTTGTCTGAGAGTGACCTGCAAAATCTTTATGTTTTGGGACTGTAGAACCTCTGTGTAAGAAAACAAGGTCACAGCAAAGTCACTGCAAGCAGCACATCCTTGTTTGCGACTCCTTAAAACTGATGAATAGCTTCAATTTTCTCAGCTCCAAGATGAAGAGAATTGGAGCAGTTCTTTGGAGATCCATAAGAGGTGGCATTGGCTGGATGAAAATGACATTTATAGCATTGTTGTTGGCAAAGATAGAGCATTTTTAAAAGGTCAAAGCATTTCTTCCTTAGAATTCAGTTTGATCCTTTAGAGAAATATGGCTGGGTGAAAGGAAAAGCAAGAGAAAAAAAATCTTTTTTAAACATGATATGGTATGGATGGAATTTTTAAAGCTGCTGGAGAACCTATTTGCGCTAAATTTCTGTGAGAAACTGTGCTGATAAGTTTTCAAAATTCCATAAATGCCCTCTGATTTTAAAATCAGGGTTGTTTGTTGTGAGGGCAAATGCTCATTAACAAGCATTTTGCTTACATGCATGGAGCTGGGATTTTCAAATGTGCTTTTGTATGATAACCGTCAAGTGAGGCCAACCCTGAGACAAAGTTGGGGAGGAAGCACAGGCTCAGTCCTTATACATGTTCTCTCATTATCGGAATGATCAGCTGCCATCCATGACTATGGCAATGGTGAGCTATTAGACATTAAAGTATGTTCTACTATTTTTATCACCTGAAGCTTCTGTAAACCATATGAGTGATGGAAAAATAGTACCTAGTAAAGTTCTCAAACATGTTCTAAAATCTCATTTTAAAATGTGGCATTGAACATTCCTGTGATGCTGTGTGCTTTAAGAATGATTTAACTGCCACTCATTTGGAATAACCTGCATAAAGCACTCAAGAAAGAAACTTGATAAAACCATCACCCATTTAATCAAAGCTATCCTCAGCAAGACAACAGCATGAAGGAGCTTCAATCATTCAGCCTTAGTATCTAGCACTGTCATAAACAGATAGTAAGAGTAAATAAAACAGAAGTACTTTATATCTCTTTTGACTGTAAAGGGTTAACAAGTTCAGTAAGCCTGGCTGTCACCTGATTACAGGATCAATCATGGGACAGGATACTTTCAAATCTTAAGAGAGGGAAGTTTTTGTGAGTGCTGTTAGTTTTTGGTTGTTCATTCTGGGGGCTCAGAGGGACCAGATGTGCAACCAGGTTTCTCTCCAATCTCCCTGATACAGGTGCTTATAAAGTCCAAATAGTAAGTACTAGGTAGATGGCAAGTTAGTCTTATGTTTTATTTCTTTATTTGCAAATGTGTATTTGGCTGGGAGGAGTTCAAATGTGTATTTGGCTGGAAGGAGTTCAAATTTGTATTTTGCTGAAAGGATTTTAATTTGTACTTGTATACTTAGGCTGGGAGGGTATTCCCAGTGTCTATAGCTTGAAAGACCCTGTACCTATTCCATTTTAAATTTACAAAGATACTTTTACTGTTTTTCTCACTTTAATTAAAAGTTCTTGTTTAAGAACCTGATTGTTTTTTTAGTCTGGTGAGACCCAGGGACTGGGTCTGGATTCACCAGGGACTGGTGGGGAGAAAGGCGGGAAGGGCAGAGAAAGGTTATTTCTCTTGTGTTAGTTTACTGTCTCTCTCAGAGAGTTTGGGAGTGGAGAGAGAAGGAGGGGAAGGTGCCATTTTCTGTCTGTTTAAGATTCAAGGAGTTTGAATCAGAGTGATCTTCCAGAGTAACCTAGGAGGGGAAGCCTGGGAGAGGCATGTGGGGAAATGTTTACTTTCTTGTGGTAAGATCCAGGGGTCTGGTCTTGGGGTTCCCTGGGCTAAGGTCTGGCGGGGAACCCAAGGATTTGTAAAACCCCAGGGGCATTTTTGGGGGGAAAAGTTTTTTTTTTTTCCCTGTGTTGGTGGCAGCACTACAGGTTCTAAGCTGGTAATTGAGCTTAGAGGAATTCATGCTGGTACCCCATCTTTTGGACGCTAAGGTTCAGAGTGGGGAATTATACTATGACAAGCACATTTACAAATAATGTTAAGTTAAAATACTAGGTCCAATAGTGTTTCAAGAATGTAAGAGAAATGAAGAAGTCTGTAAACCTGTAGTTACAAACAAGCAAAAATCCATCTCAGTGAGGGAGGAGGGGGATGACAGTGTTGAAGCCATTCTCAAATGACTTGACATGAATTAGCAGTTATGTATTCATTGCCTTTTTAATACTAGCGATACTACTGAGATGACATACCATATTATCTTGTAAAATACATAGGCTTTGCCTGTGTACTAAACAGATGTATTTTTAAAAGAATTATTTTAAAAGTAATATTTACAATTCAGATTTCTCTTTTCTTCACATTTTTCACTTTCGGGTATATTCCATCAACTTTCTAATAAATAATTCAAAACTTGCATGGTATTGAAATAAAAATTTGATAAGCAGGCAACAGCTAAGATACCTCCTGGGTGCATGTACTTTTCCTCAGCAATGGAGCCAGAAGCTATACGGTTAGCTTATTATACTAACTCGAAATAGTAATTTTTAAGATTTACTGTGTTTATATATCTTTTACTTTTCTGCCTTGTACTCATTTTTTTCTATGACTCTAAACTTATTTTTGAAATACTTCCTTACTGATTGGGATAAGGATATATATTAGCCAAGATTTTCAAAAATAAAAGCTAGCAGTTAGGAAACACATTTTTAAAGATGTGTAGGCAGTTGAAAATACAGACAGATGGCTAATGGGCTTTTCAAAATTGCCTAGGTATCTACGGCAGCTAGGCACCTTTGTGGTTTGGAAAATCCCACCACGTGCCTATCTACATCTTTAGTTGCCTAATTGCCGGTTCTAGATAGCTGAATTTCTGATCAGATAGCTAAATAACTGGCCAGATTTTCAAAAGTGTTGAATATCCAGAAACGTCAGCTAGAGTGGGAACTGGTGAATATTTTGCACTTTTGGAAATCAATTGATTATTTTGATTCTTAAATATGGACTGTGAATCCTAACTTTAGGCTCTATTTAAAAAATCTTGGCCCTTATTTATATCTGGAAAGCACCTGGCTGCTTTTTAACATTGTAATAATAATAACATAATTAATAATAATTAATAATAAATACAATATAATTTCACTAGGAAAATCCAGGAAAGCTTTTCTTAATTTTTTTAATTATGTATTCATTTAAACTTTATTTTCTTATTTATTTTTCCATCCACTTTATTCCTTTCTCATCCTCAATGTTTATTTTTGTTTTACTCCTTGTATGTGATTACAGCATTGAAGTGGGACTGACTCAGAGGAAATCTGGTTCATTCTGGTAGGTCATCTGCTTAGACTTAAACTCTAAAGGACAGAAAATGTGTGTAAAATTCTGACCCAATTGAAATCAACAGGGTTTTGTCATTGACTTCAATGGATCCAGGATTTCATAATTGTTCCCATATTGGGCTATAAAACATCTAACATCAGGTGATATTATATAAATAAGAATCAAGAAGGAAAATTTATCTAGTGTTTTTTTCAGGCATAAGAATAAACCATTTGTCCTAGTTTTACTTCTGTACCTAATGAAGATTATTACTTCTAAGCAAATATTACTCACATCAAAGTAAGTGGGAATTTTTTGTCATTAATTTAAATGTGGCCAGCATTAGGCCATAAAATGGTACATCGTCATCATGATCATCATGATCATCACCACCACTAGCCCTTTCTATTTCCATTAATCCAGTTTGGTTTAGTTTTTAGTGTCCTGTTTATAACTGTTGTAAACAATCCAGATATAATTGTTATTCTGCACTTGATGGTATTTTCAACAGTGGAGGGACGTTTCCAATATATAATCTCACTAGGTGGGAAGTTTATAGTTTAACCTTTAAAGGTAGTTTGAAAATTTGCATACAAGTTCTACGGCATCAAGACATTTTTATTATATTGAAAACACACAATGAGATGCTTTTATTTTTTTATGAAATTCTAGTTAAAAAAGAAAAAGCTACATGAATTTTCCGAAAAAATATAATTACATATTAGAAAAAAATAAAATGTTTAAGGATGAATCTGCATAACAGGAAATATATTTGTGTGCCATTAATTTATGTTCTTTTTATTATATTAAATATAAACCAAAAGTCTGAGATGGAAGATTATTGAAAAGTTGTAGACATTTTCTTCATGGATTCTGCACAGTATATCAGACTTATCTATATAATCTAAAACTGGTTAATACAGAGAAACTTAGGTTTGTGGGGCGCGGGAATTGAAATTTTGAAGTTGTTTTTAATTTCAAAGCATCAAAATGTACCCTCTTTGCATTTTTTTCAGCATTCTAAAATTTGTTTCAAAAACATTGTCCAAATAATGATAGAAAATTTTCATTTATCAAAAAACCCTCTTTTTTATGAAAAATGCACACTATTCCAACTATTTTTAATGAAAACTTGAAAGTTATTTTAAAACATTTTTTTTAACCAGTTCCAATCAACTCTATGCCAAATGCATCCTAAGAGGATGGTCTAAAAATAATAACCAACTGGAACAGTAAACCACAAAAATAAACCATCAATCCTCAGACTACAACATCTTTCATCCTCTTCCCTCTTTAACAGCCCAAGAAGATAGATGGGCTTTCAAGTATGCCAGGTAAGTCAACAGATTCTAGTTATTTGGGACCAAGTGAATTCTAAATTCAAGAGCCTTTTATAGAAAATACCCTGCTATCAGCAGACTCCTTTGAAATCAAGATAACTGTAATTCAAACTGTGGGTTGCAACTGCAGTTGCATCACATGATGAGGTCTTTCAAAATGCAGTGTGAATTTGGAGAGTAACCTAATGAATTTGCATCCCTGATTATTTGTCCAAATCTACACAACAGCTTTTTCAATTTGCAGTTTTGATTTAGACTGCTGGAACAGATCTATAGCATGATGTCAAAAGCTGCCCTGTAGGCAATGGTGGATGCATAGCTTTTACAATGAATATACCCCCTCCCCAGTGATCATGTTGGTTTAGTCCAACAATAGTCTCTTGATATTTGTATTCCTTTTGTTTTGGTCCAAATTAGCCCACTTTCACCAAAGCGTAACCTCTTCCAACTCTACATACACTTCAGTCATAATTCCTTGGAAATACGTTCCCAGCTCCACAAGATTCCAAATTAAATCCCACTTCTTTTTCAATTTGGTCAGTGAAATCAGCTGTACAACAAAACACTGTACTGTAGTGATACCAAACTGTCAATCACAACTTCATATCCCCTTGCAGAAGAAGCACAAAACATACTTCATTCTCCTTGCGTCCCCACTTCCAAAATGTTAGAGACTGCAGTGATGGAGTTAGCTCTGCTTGTTTTAATGCAATCTTTAAAAGACAATGAGGCTTTTGTTGCTCTATTTCCATGATCATTCAACAAAGAAATCATGTTCAAAATTCCTATCTCCTGAACAATTACTAAACAGAATAATACACAGCACTGGTGATAGGTAAATGAGAGTTTCCTCTGCACACAACTATGCAGGTTAGCAAGAAGTTTTGTCTATATTAATGTTGTGCAGCTGGGAGTGCAGACCTATGGGTGTTTTCTCTCAGGCACCAGCTGAATAGCTGAGAGGTACCATTACATCCAAATGAAAAGGGGAAAAAACATTAAAAATTATTCTCTGTTCTTCCATGCACTCTCTATGACTTGATGAAAGACAAAGTGTGAAGAGTACAGGAACCAAAGGAGGAGCAGCACCAAAGGAAGAATTGTGAAATGATCTTTGAGTCATCTTGTCATCTCCAGCTATCTTTCTTCTTTCCCATGTTTGTCCATGCAGCTGCATTGTGAATAAATGGCAATATTCAGCGATGTCAAAGAAAAACTTTCAGAAAACCATCTGTATAAACAATTGATGTAATCCAAAACTTTGGTCAGTATTAGGGGTAAATACATTATGCAACATACATCAGGTAAGCCCACAGTTCTAAGAAAGACAATCGCAGCCTTCACGTGTTCTTTCATGTTTCACAAGGCTTTTCAGAGAACATCTATCAGATGTAGCACTCTCCCTGAAGCAGATGCTTCCTACTGTAATCCTTTCTGATCTTCCCATTGCAAAGGGAAGTTCCACAGATGTAATAGATTGGGCTTTACACATGATAAGAGGAGGGATTGCAATCACATCATTATTGAAATATTCATTTATTTCACAATAGCTTACAATAGTGCTGCAATGTCAGAGAACTTGCAATTTCCCATTGAGAATTGAGACATCTTAGTAATATTACAAAAATCCTACTCTGTAAATTTAATTAATTTAATTGCTATGGATTAGCAGCTATTCTAAACTCAAGATGCCTTACTTAACTAACAAAACATCATAGATGAGTATCCAAAAGTTTCTCCGTCCCTGGGGAAAATATTCACCTCCTTAAACCACTCAGCATATCCATGCAAATAGGCATCTTTATGTTAATGTTCAGGGCTCTGTAAAAACAGTTTACTTTAAGTATGCAGCAGAACGGTAATAACTATCAGAGCCCCAATCCTGAACCACTGAGGTGAAGGGGAGCTGTGTGTGCTGGGTGCTTCTCAGAATTAGGCTCAAGATGTCTTAAATTGTGCTTGCTCCTTAAACAAAATGAAGGCATCTAAAACAAGATGGTACTTTTGGAAATGTTGCTTTTAGCAGGCAGGAATAGAGTAAGCTGTGTGATGGTGACACCCATGCTATATGTATTTTAATATTAATACTAATATATTATGTAAATCAGTGGGATTATAAGCCCGCACCCTTGACATATGAATCCAAAGCTACCAGCCACAAATTCCTGATGTATTTGTGAGAGGGAACTGTCCTACTTTTGGTTTTGGAATCTAGTTTACATTTAAATACAGAAAACATATCTGCAGTTCTTATTTCTTGTGTCAAGAGATGGAGGAAATTAATACAAATTTCATAGACTTTTTTGGGAAAGGGCTGAGGGTATGCATCCCACAATAATGAAGTGGTAGAAACAGGTTTTCTTAGGTATCTGGCTGGCTGAATTCCTATTGAGATGATTATTTTAATACAGCTGAGATTTGACTGTGTTTCTTGTATTATTTATAGGGCTGTCAAGAGATTACAAAAATAATTGTGACTAATCACACTGTTAAACAATAACACAATACCATTTATTTAAACATTTTGGATGCTTTCTACATTTTCAAATATATTAATTTCAATTATAACACAGAATATAAAATGTACAGTGCCTACTTTATCATAGAATATTGGGTTTGAAAGGACCTCAGGAGGTCATCTAGTCCAACCCCCTGATCAAAGCAGGACCAGTCCCCAGATAGATTTTTACCCCAGTTCTGTAAATGGCTCCTTCAAGGACTGAATTCTCAACTTGGGTTTAGAAGGCCATTGCTCAAGCCACTGAGCTATCCCTCCTCCCTATGTTTATTTTTGATTATAAGTATTTGCACTGTAAAAAAATAGTATTTTTCAATTCACCTATTACAAGTACTGTAGTTCAGTGTCTTTATCATGAAAGTAGAGCATACAAATGTAGAATTATGTACCAAAAAAACTGCATTCAAAAATAAAACAATGTAAAATTTTAGAGCCTGAAAGTCCACTCAGTCCTACTTCTTGTTCAGACAATTGCTCAGACAAAGAAGTTTGTTCTCACTTTCCAGTGACATTGTAAATAAGAAGTGTGCAGCATTATCTCCTGAAAATGTAAACAGACATTCTCATGGGACTGTTGTAGTCGATGTCACAAGATATTTACGTGCCAGATGCATTAAAGATTCATATTTTCCTTCATGCTAAAACCACTATTCCAGAGGACATGCATCCATGCTGATGACTGGTTGTCTGAGCATACCGAAAGAAGACCAGGAGACACTTCATATTGATATTAATCAGGCCACAACTTTATTATATATTATATTTATGTCTGGGGCCACCTGGCAGATAAAGTGTACAGTGCAGGCAGATCCATGCTTATTCAAATCATTACCCGGGGTTTCCACTACCCACCCTTCATTTTCCATCCAGGTCCCCTCAGCCAACCATGGCTTGGAACTTACCATCCATCCCCCTCATAGAGGGGATAAAGTGGGCTATTGGAACATGGGGGTTGATTCCCTGCCAGACCAATCATAGGGAGTCCGCCTTCCCTGTTCTGTTTCTTTATCTAGCACATCCTTTTAAGTCCTTTACCTGGCCATTTATCCGGTCACTGGATGTCTTCTCTATGGACTACCTGCACTGGACATCCACCACAAGAAGACTCCAGAAATTTGCTTGGCCAAACCCAGTCAGGCTCCCAGATATCTCCCAATAGGTGAAGCCCCAATAGGTGAAGTCCCATTCTCATGAAAGAACACATCCCTTGCACTATGCCAAGATTTTCAAGGATGCCAGCAACTGGGTTGTCTGGAATCAGGTACTGCAATACCCACCCTCTACGGTGAGCAGTATCGGTGACCAGCATTCCAAATCCTGAAATTGGAAGAACTCATTAAAACTTCCTGTATAGATCAGCTGTGTGCCTGGAGCCAAGAATCTTCATGCCACTGAAAACAGCATATGCTGAGGTGCCATAGAGCCAGCGGCATCTGCTCAGGTTCATTGCTTGCTCATAGTGCAAGCTCATGAAATCTATCAAACTGGAAGCTAGACAAGGCATCTGTTATGTCATTATCCACGCCCGGCATGTGCCTGGAAGAAAAACGGATGTTGAGGTTTAAACATTGCAGAATAAATGCCCTCACTAACTTCATAACCCTGAACGATCTGGAAGTTTGGTGACTGATAACTTGTACCACTGCCATGTTGTCACACCAGAAACAAGCCATTTTATTAGCCAGCTTCGATCCCCAAATAATCACTGCAACTAAAATGGGGAAAAAATCCAGGAAAGTCATATCATGCACCACTCTGTTTTGTGTCCAGTTAGGCCATTTCTGGGCACACCACCTGCCTTGATAAAACACCCTGAAACTTGTACCTCCTGCAGCATCCAAATGGATTTTAAACCACCTTGTAATAACCATTCCTCTTTCCACAATGACATCCCGTTAAATTGACCACAGGGACATACCAATTAATTTATCACTTGGCGTACCCATGAAGTGGCTCTGTTAATGATGAGATAGATCCAGTGCTATGTTCCATGCACTATTCCTCCACTGACAAAGCCATTTATAAGGTTAGGGCTTGTGGCTCTGGGGCACTAATAGCTAAGTGTGATATCAAGTCTGCTTTTCGACTGCTGCTGGAGCATCCGCTGGACTTTTACCTTTTGAGTTTCTCTTTTGAGGGACAATTTTATTTCAACAAGGCTATGCCAATGGGATGTTTAGTATCCTGTTCAGCATTTGAAACATTTAGCACAATGTTGCACTGGGCACTGGTGCAGGCAGTGGAACTATGCCAAGTAGTGCATTATTTAGACTTTTTTTGTTTGTGGGGCAAGCTGGGTCAGATGGGTGTGTTCGTTTGCTGGACACATTTTAGATCAGTTGGGGGTATCCGTAGCAGAAGAAAAAACAGAGGGCCCTTACACTACATTGACCTACCTGGATATCAAGCTGGACATCGGGGAGGCCCTTGCCCACACTGCTTCCCGCCGCCCCCATTGGCCTGGGACGGCGAACCGCGGCCAGTGGATGCCGTGATCATCCAAACCTGCCGATGGGGCAGGTAAACAAACTGCCCTGGCCCACCATGGTGCTTACCCTGGCAAGCTACATACCAGAGGTTGCCGAACCCTGGTCTACTAAATGCTGGTGCAACCTTCCAAAGACTGGTCAACAGAGTGTTAAATGGTTTGCAGAATTCTGCTAGGGTATACATAGATGACATTGCTGTGTTCAGCAACACCTGGGGTGATCACAAAGACCACCTGGAAGTTGTGCTATCAAAACTCAAAGAAGCTGGGCTAACTGTGAAACTCCTTAAGTCCAAGACAGAGGCAGCCAAAGTCCCTTATCCGGGACACTGCATATGTGTGTGTGGGGGGGTAAAATATCCCCCAACTCTCTTAAGGTGGAAATCATCATAAAATGCCCTGCACCCCAGACTAAAAGGCAAGTCCAATCCTTCATAGGCTTGGCAAACTATTATAGGAGGTTTGTGGAGGGGTTCAGTGACACTGTATCCTCAATCACAAACTTATGTAAAAAGCATCAACCTAATAAGCTGATTTGATCAGAGGTGTGCCAGAAAGGCTTCAACAAGGTAAAAGCACTCCTTTCTGCGGAGCCTGTGCTGGCCAGTCCTGACTTTCATAAGCCTTTTGAATTGTGTACTGATGCATCAGACACAGGGTTGGGTACTGTGCTGATGCAGACAGGGTAAGACAGCAAGAAGCATCCCATTGCCTTCCTAATCAAAAAGCTGTCCCATGCCGAACAGAATTTCTGTGTCATAGAGAAGGAGTGCTATGCAATTGTGTGGGCCATCAAACAATTAAGGCCTTACCTCTTTAATAGGAGATTCAGAATTCTAACTGATCATTCACCTTTGGTATGGCTTCACCAGACTAAAGGCACAAACTCCAGACTGCTACGCTTCCTACAAGAGTTTGCATGAAGATTATGCATATTAAAGGAAAGGAGAACTGAGTAGCAGATGGTGTGTCCAGAAAAGAGGAATTTTAGGTATATTGCCTCTACCATGGACAGTGTCCAAGCCTCTGGCAGTAAGTTCAGGAGGAGGGTGTGACGCTGCTCCCCATAAGGCTTTATGCAAATATGCTTATGAATTTATATATGACATAACTGGAATATGTGTTATGCTACATATCTTGGTAAAGGTTATTATCTACTGAATACATTCCTCCTATTTGCATGCATGTATCATTTTTGTACTTGAAGTTATGAATATTGTCTGTATACTTGCTTGATTTCTAAGTAAGTTGTGTAAGGCATTTGGTCAGCTTCTTTAGAAAGGAATTTGCAAAGTTAAGTGCCGAATCACAGAATCATGGAATATCAGAGTTAGAAGGGACCTCAGGAGGTCATCTAGTCCAATCCCCTGATCAAAGCAGAACCAATCCCCAACTAAATCATCCCAGCCAGGACTTTGTCAAGCCTGACCTTAAAGACCTCTAAGGAAGGAGATTCCACCATCTCCCTAGGTAACTCATTCCAGTGCTTCACCACCCACCTAGTGAAAACATTTTTTCCTAATATCCAACCTAAACTTCCCCCACTGCAACTTGAGACTGTTACTCCTTGTTCTGTAAGAAGCACTTAAGGAACAATGAATATTGGAATGCTCCAATCAACATAAGAAGTCTACCTGAGGACATTCAAGGAAGCATGTCAACCATGGCTGCTCCCCTGTAAGTTCTGAGTCATGCATGGACATATGACTTGCCCATGTGACTCCAAAACTCCATCTTAGAGCTGGAGTTTGCATAGGAAAGAGGAAAGGGTCTCCACCCACAAGAGACAGTTTGTTTAAACCCCTGGGAGACCCTTCCATTTTGGCTGGAGCTGGCTAAAGAGAGATCCTCTCCACCCCCAAGGATATTTCAAAGGAACTGGAACAAAGGACAGTAACTAGAGGTGTGAGTGACTGCTGGACCTAAACTAGAAGGAGACTAGTTTGTAAAAAGAAGCTTACAGGGTGAGGTTTTATCCGAATTCAGTTTCTTAAACATAGACTTGTGTGTTCTATTTTATTTTGCTTGATAATTCACTTTGTTCTGTCTGTTACTACTTGGAATCACTTAAATCCTACTTTCTGTATTTCATAAAATCACTTTTTATTCATTAATTAACCCAGAGTATGTATTAATACCTGGCCGGGAGGGCGGGGGGGAAACAGCTGCGCATATCTCTCTATCAGTGTTATAGAGGTTGAACAATTTATCAGTTTACCCTGTATAAGCTTTATACAGGTTAAAATGGATTTATTTGGTATTTAGACCCCATTGGGAGTTGGGCATCTGAGTGCTAAAGATAGGACTACTTCTGTAAACTGCTTTCAGGTTAAGTGTGCAGCTTTGGGGTATCTGATTCAGACCCTGAGTCTGTGTTGGAGCAGACGGGCATGTCTGGCTCAGCAAGACAGGGAACTGGAGTCCTAAGCTGCCAGAGCAGGAAAGCAGGGGCAAAAGTAGTCCTGGCACATCAGTTGGCAGTTCCCAAGGGGGTTTCTGTGATCCAACTCATCACAATAAGTGTACTCTCTATGTCATTATCTAAATCTTTGGTGAAGATATTGAATAGAACCAGACTCAGAACTGATCCCCGTGGGAACCAATTCGTTATGCCCTCCCAGCTTGACTTTCTGGGAACAGTTTTCCAACCACTTATGCTTTACAGTAGCTCCATCTAGCTTATATTTTCCTAGTTTGTTAATGAGAAGGTCATTTGAGACAGTAGCAAAAGCCTTACTAAAGTCAAGATATATCATATCTACTCGTTCCCCCCTATCCACAAGGCTTGTTACTTTATCAAAGAAAGCTATTAGGTTGATTTGACCTGATTTGTTTTTTGACAAGTCCATGCTGACTTACTTATCACTTTATTATCATCTAGGCATCTGCAAGGTGAATGCTTGATTATTTGCTCTATTATCATTCCAGTTTCAAAGGGATAGCCGTGTTAGTCTGTATCAGCAAAAACAATGAGGAGTCTTTATGGCACCTTAGAGACTAACAAATGTATTTGGGCGTAAGCTTTTGTGGGCTAATACCCACTTCATCAGATGCATGGAGTGAAAACTACAGTAGGTGGGTATATATACTACAGAACTTGAATAGATGGGAGTTGACTTACCAAATGGGGGTCAGTGCTAATGGGGCCAATTCAATCAAGGTAGAAGTGGTCTATTCTCAGCAGTTGACAGGAAGGTGTGAGTATCAACAGAGAAAAAATTATTTTTTATAGTGACCCAGCCACTCTCCGTTTTTATCATTCCAGGCACTGAAGTTAAGCTGATTGGTCTGTAATTCCCCGGGTTGTTTTTATTCCTCTTCTGGTAGCTTGGCGCCATATTTGCCATTTTTCAGACCTCTGGAATTTTACTTGGCTTCCATGACTTTTCAAAGGTAATTGCTAGCGATGCTGACAAGTTTATTTTTTCATACTTTGTCAGGAAATTTAATCTTCATAGAACCAGGATGGTCTTGGTAATATTTTAAATGAACTTTTATTTTGACACATATTTGTTAAATCTTCTATAAACTGAAGAAATAAAAAGAGAATGGTGCAGTTGTCTAAAATTAGGACTGGGCACCATTTATGCCTGAGTTATAGTGCTACCTCTGAGTCTTTCTGTGGCCTTTTGCAAGTCACTTTTGTAACTCGCTGTATTAAACATTATTATTATTTTTTGGGATTTAGTATTTGTATTACAGTAGCACACTAAAAGACCCACGGAGGGATTGGGTCATACTGTACATACAGGCATTGTACATACAGATGCTGAAAATTCCCTGCCTGAAAGAGTATACCTTTTTAAACAGTAAGGACTAAAGGTCTAATCCTGCTAAAGAGTCCTCATGACTGGTGACTTACACCAGTGCAGAGTCCAATTAAATTAGCATTAACGTTTTGTTACATAGATATATATACATCTACTTCTACAATAATTATAGCTTCCCTCAATCTGTGTGCATGTGTGCGGGGGGACGGTATCTCAATGGTATTATTTTTTTTTAAATGTAGCTCTTTTCAATGAATATTTTGTGGAGATTTTGTTATGTCAACCAAGTCAGAGTCTTCAGAAAAGAGAACAATATGCTAAAAGAAATTTGTTCTCAAAAAGGAATTCTCTGATACTTGAGACAAGCAGCACAGCAGGTGCCTAAACAAACAAAAACAACCTAGGTGTTTGCTATTCTTCTTTGGTGACAGCGGTGTGGAGGGCATCTTGCTGTTAGAGAACAATTTAAAAGAAAGATCTGGCAGCATGTAGCGTCATTGCATCACAACAAAGGAAGAAAATGAGATCTTGTTCTTTTCCCATGAAATCCAGACCAATAGTATCTGTTTAATTGTGTGCATTGGTTTTATTTATTTTTGTCTCTGTGTTTGTTTTCATGGTAGTATATACACAAGTTTGACTCTTAGGGAATATTTTTCTCTTTGGGAATTCTTTGTATTAGTTTGGTTTTCCTGAGTCACTAAATAAAGTGTTGGAGATCGGAAAGATCAAAATGCAGAGAGACATTCCCCAGTGAGGTGAAATGGATTTGGAGTCAGAGACACAATCTTCCTTCCTTTTTCCCCTCAAGCAGGACCAACTGGATAACTCAAGGGAAATGGAGAAAAATAAGGACATATTTCTTCATATTGGAACACTAATAACAGTCTACCCTTGTATATAACTCGTTTGCTTGAGAGGACAATTGCCATTTCTCCTCATGTCTTGCCACTCCTCTTTCCATATGCAGGACAGAATATAATTCCCCTCAGATGGTAGTTTTGTTTAAGAAATACTACGTAGAAAATTTCTTCCAATCACACAGTTTTGTGCGTAATACCTATTGCCAGACCTTTTCAGCTGGGGAACACTAACACAATACAGCAGTAGCTTTCTTGCCTCTGTTGCTGTCTCATCTTCTATAATTTTTTACTCTAGAGACACAGCTTTGCTTCCTGGCTTTTCACAATTTGAAATAAAAAGGATGGGAGGACTACATCTTCTGGCCCTCTATCATACATACAGGCTTTTTACATAATTTACAAATTCAGTTTCAAGATTTTACAGTTTGGAAACCTTACTTTTCTTCTTTCACATTTTAAAAATATCTAAAGGCTTAAAATACTCAGCCACAATTTTTCATTCTTTTTAAAGTACCATTTGATAGTGATGTACCTTTATCATAAGAACATAATAATGGCCGTACTGGGTCAGACAAATGGTCCCCCAGCCCAATATCCTCTGTTCTGCCAGTGGCCGGTGCCAGATGCTTTACAGGGAATGAACAGAACAGAGCAATTATCAAGTGATTCATTCCCCATCATCCAGTCCCAGCTTCTGGCAGTCAGAGGGTTAAAGGCACCCAGAACATGGGATTGTGTTCCTGATCAACTTGGCTAATAGACTTAATTGCTGAATTGCTGAACGTTATAGTCAAGTTCACCCTGATGAGAGAGGAAATGGCCGTGAGAATCACAAGCAGCTCATAAAATGTTAGTTAGCTTGTTCAATCTTATAGCTGACTGAATGATAAGTAAGAAAGAAAGTACCTCTTGTTAGATTTTAAATACTTGTTTGGTCCCCATAACAGTTTTATACTGTTGTGACTCCATAAACTTCAATGAAATTGCTCATGACATACAATAGATTAGCTGACATCCTTTCTCTTACAATAGTATCTGCACCTTACATAAGACATGACCTGAAATCATTTTACATGGAGTAATTATCATTGATTAAAGTATGCTCCTTTTGTTTCCAGCATGCATGCACAAATTTATTTTTCAGTTGCATCATGATTATTCTAAGACTTGTGTATGAGGTTGATGGAATCACAAGTAGAAATGCACTAATATTTGTATATACTTTTTTAAAAATGGTTTATAGGATAGACACAACTCCAAATGGATTTAGAGTATATTGCATTTTCAGATAAGAAACCTGATGCTAAAAGTTACACCTGATGGATAGAGACACACACACACATATAAATATATATATATATATATATAAGTATATATGGTGACTGGTTATTCTTTGTCTGGGAGAACACGAGCCACAAGCATTCTCCTTGAACAGAGAACCAGCTCACCATCACTCGAGTAGAAGACATCCAGCACGGGTCAAGAACATGAAGAGCTGAAAGGCCACCTGGACCAGACCATGATCCACACCTTACTGCTAAGAAACTAACAGCAGTCATGAACGCCTAGACACAGGATGAACCAGCTGCTAGGCAGCAGGCTCCCACCCAAACTGCGCTAACACAAAGGTAAGTACAGTGCTGATCATGAAAGACCCCTGCAAGGCATACAGAACCGTCCAACTCCGGCCATAACCTGCCCTCCCACAACATGGAAAGTCCTATCACGGCATCAATAGCCTGCAGCTACAGGACCACATGGCCGAGTACATGAGTCAAGCATCAGAAGGGCATTCGGGAACAACACCAGAGCGCTCACACCAGTTGCTCATAGATAGAGCAGTCGCCCGAGACTCAAGGTTTTGACAACCAATCTGAGCACAGGCTTGGATGACTACAGGAAAGCTATGAGTCAATGCCGCACACATGGATCTGTGAATGTCTGGCTCTATACAAAGTCAACAGGCACTTCCTAAGGACCTTCCTCAAGCAACTCAATGGGACTATGGAAGACACATTAGAAAGTCAACCTCCAAGGCAGCTTGCACAGTGGCTATCAAGTGCGGCATATACCAAGGTGATGCACTGTCCCCGCAGTGTTCTGCATACGCTAAACGCCCCTCAGCCAGATAATCACAAGGACTGATAATGGGTACAGTGAGGAGTGGATATACCATCAGCCACCTCTTCTACATGGATGACATCAAGCTGTTATGCTAAGAATGAACGAGAATCGACCTGCAATCCACCTGACGCCGGATTACAGCTGAGGATATCGGGATGTCATTCGGACTGTGGAAGTTGGTTCGGATGGGTAGTGAAGAGAAGCGTGAAGTATCAAGACTGATGAGGGTGGATAACTCCAGTGCGAGTCCACATAGCAACATACAGAACCAGCTACAAATACCTGGCATTCCACAGTCACATGGAAACCACGATGAGAGGCAAGGAAGAACAGCAAATCCAAGTATACAAAGGATAAGAACGATTGTCCTGAAGAGCCTGCTCAGTGGGAAGAACAAAGATTCCACGCATCAAACAGATACGCCCTGCAGCATCAGATACCCTGCGCGTATAGTGAGCTGGCCAAAAGAGAGCAATGGAGGCTGCCGAAGTAAAACCTGTAATGCTCATATATGCACTTGGAGGTTTCCACCCCAGTCCAACACCCAGAGACTGTCTATACCAGCTGGAAAGAAGGCGGGGGGCTTGTGTGAGCATCAAAGCCACTGTCCTGGATGAAACCCGGAACATCAGGAGTACATCAGTAAGATGCGCCCAGAAGATGAGCTGCCTGAGAGAATGGCTGAAGGCAGCAGCAGACATGGAGGGAAGACCAAGAAGAAGAAGTGCCATGGCAAGACAAGACCCTGCATGGATGTACCATCGACAGATAGCTGAGGTGGCTGGCATTGAGAAATCCTACCACAGTGGCTGGAAAGGGCTGACTAAAGACAGCCAGAGGCACTGATCATAGCAGCACAGGAAACAGGCACTGAGCACCAGATCCATTGAAGCAGGGGGTCTACCACACTAGAGAGGACCAATGGTGCAGACTGTAACAGAGGGCTCAGAGACCAGTCCAACACACATGCGAGGTGTAAGATGCAGGCAGAACAGCATACACTGAACGGCCAACAAGTGGCTGGCATATGTTGTACGGGAAATATCTGCACAGCGGATGGGGCTAGACCCTCCCAAGACCAGTGGGAGATTCCACAGAAGGTTGTGGAGGAATAGCAGGCTAAGTTCTGTGGGACTTCCAGATCCGATGGACAGGCAGGTCTGGCCAATCAACCAGACATCGGTGGCTAATATGACAAGGAGCAGAGACAGTGTGGTGATAGATTAGCAGTGCCAGTTGACAGCAACATGCAGGAAGAAGGGAATATGAGAAAGCTGGAGAAGTAAGCAGGGCCTGAAAGACGGAACTAGAGAGCATGTGGAAAGTGAAGGCCAAAGTGGTCCAGTGGTGGGATGGGAGCACTCAGGGCTGGTGACTCCCAGGAAACAACAACAAAAAAATCTGGCTGAGGGGTTTAAAGCCTATTGCAGAACAGATTGGGGACCAGTGCAGCCAGCCTTGGGTAAATGGCCACATCTGATGGCCATTTGTGCAAGCTGCCTTGAGTGACTTCTGGTGTGTTTCCATGGTCCCAAATTGAGTTCCTGAGGAAGTCTTAGTGTCCTGTTGGACTTTGTATAGCGCCAGACATGTCACAGATCCACGTGTGCGGCATTGAGTCATAGGCTTTCCTGTAGTCAATGCAGGCGCGCTAGATTGGTCTGTCTAGACCTTCGATCTTGGGCGACTTGCTCTATCTCTGAGCAACTGGCTGTTTGTAGCCTCTTGTGT
Source organism: Chelonoidis abingdonii (assembly GCF_003597395.2). NCBI lineage: Eukaryota > Metazoa > Chordata > Testudines > Testudinidae > Chelonoidis > Chelonoidis abingdonii. Next base: position 306,979,886 of record NC_133769.1, on the reverse strand, counting down.
TGTTCCAATTGCCCTTCTGAGCTGTGCTCATGTACTGGGCCCATGTGGTTCCTGTAGCTTGGCAAGCTATGATGCCGATAGGACTTTCCATGTTGTGGGGAGCGGTTGTTGGAACGGTTCTGTTCCCTTGCAGGAGTCTTTCATGATCAGCACTGTCTTCTTGTGTTAGCCAGTTTGGGTGGGAGCCTGCTGCTAGCAGCTGGTTCATCTTGCTGCTAGGCGTTCATGCACTGCTGAGTTTCATTTAGCAGTAGGTGTGGATCATGTCTGGTCCAGGTGCTGTTCAGTCTCTTCATGTTTCTTGACCCGCTGCTGGATGTCTTCTAACGTGATGGTGACTGGTTTCTGTTCTAGGAGATTGCTGTGCTCTGTTCTCAGCTCCTGCAGCCACTTGCACTTGTGTGATGAGTCTTCTCTTCCCCTATGTTCTTCCAGTATGCTTCAAGTTTCTGGCTGGTGGCTCTGCTGTTATTGTGTTTGTTTGCACCTGCAGTTGGGAGTACACCTGGATGGTTCTTTGAGAACAGGCATTTACTTTTTTGGTCTGCTGTTTTCTCTAGGTTGTATCTCCTTAGCCTTGGTAGCCAGTGCTGTGGCCTTTGTTTAGCAGTCTCTAGGCTCAGATGGAGTCAGGCTCCCTTGTATTTTTTCATTAGCCCAGTCTTATGCCTTAATCTCTACACCCTTCTGTAAGTTCCACCAGCTGACGTACTTCTCTCTGAGTGCCTTTGATCTTATCCTCCAACCTCATTTTCCAGGGTGGTTACATACTAGTTATTCTGTCTTGATCGTGTAGCCAAGCATCTCCAGGATTACAGAGGCTGTAGCGTATACCAGTTCATTGGTTTGAGTTATGGTGGTAGTAGGGATTGTCCATGAGGGCTCTATTGCATCTTCTAATATACGTCTGATGTACTTCTCCACGAGCCTTGGTAATCGGTCTAGAGGATTGACTGTAGCTAGTTTCTCCATGATCTTATGCTCATATCAGCCACTGTGCTCTGAAATGAGGGGGTGGCAGTGAAGTTTCAGCTTCAGGTGTGGGCTGCACATCCACTTGTTCTTCCAGGTCTTCTTGGGTCTGGGATGTAATGTGGAGTTGATCTATCTCAAGCTGTGGAGGCAGCTTCTCTTTACTATGTTGAAGCGTTGGTAACTAGCTGTTTCTCAGTAAGTGTGGATGTAGGTTCTTTGTCCATCCACAGTCCCCTCATACGTTTCATATTCCCTCTCATTAGGTCTACTGTTGTAGTAGCATTCCATCAATTCCAGGTTCTCTTTTCATCCTGAATGGTTTGCGACTGGATAGCGTAGTGGTATAGAGCGCCGCCCTTTGATACGGGAGACCGCCCTTTGATACGAGAGACCGGGGTTCAAATCCCGGTTGGTACCCAACTTTCCAGTAGGGGTCCTTGGGCAAAAGACCCCCTAACGCTTCACCTGCCTACCTCAAATATGAGAGTGACACGAACTAGGAGAGTCATTCTGGCTCGGACGTCACCTGGATTAACAAGGTCTGCACCAGATGTTGAGGAACCAGGACAATCTGACGATAAGCGAGCTACTGGAACAAACCATTCATGGATGAGATATATATATATATAACCAGTATCAAAATACATATAATCGTTCACTTGTTAGCTTTGTGATCTTGTGATTCAAACCCTTATCATAGCTCTTCCATTCCCAGGCTTTGATTTGTTCATTTGGTTTGCCTTCTTGAAATTTACGCCTTGATCCTGCAAAGACTTATTCTCATGTTTACCTTCAGGCACTGTGAGTAATTTCATCCATGTCAACCGAAAACTTCTCACAATGTTTAAGTTTAGCAAGAGCATAAATTTTGCAGGACCGGGCCCTTTATTTTAAGATCCCGTGGGCATGTTTTTTACCTGTTTTGTAGAATTTCTAGCACACAGCTGGATGCACAAAAATAATATCAATAAATCAATTTTAACAGTTACATTGCTCAGTAGCCTTAGATAGTGTATATGCTGCTTACCAAAGGGGTAAAGGTCTGAGAAAGCAGAGAAAGTCAGATACAGGAAACCTCTCTGGACCTGATCCTGCTCCCAGTTCAAGTAAGTGCATTTTTTCCACTCATTTAAACAGGGTTTCCTAGGCAGAGCCATTTCTGTGCTAGGAGCAAGAAAGAAGCCAGTCTACAGGTGTGTTCATTGTTATACTTTCTGCTTCAAGTGAATCCAGAAAACACAGTATCAGACCTGTGACATAAAACCACTAACAAAAGACAATTCTAGGCCTAGGTAATAAAATATTCATGATGCTTTAAATCCCTTCATTTTCAGTGGCATCTGAATTAACCTTAGTAGATGGAACAGCCAAGAAGGTATTTTAGGTCATATTTTTATATTTTCTAAGTAATGTTCCAATGCCAAATGAAATATTTGGAAGTATAGTACTAGTGGCATATTGTCATTAGAAACTGAATAACATGAGGTCTTCTCTGTTCTGCTTCTGTGGAATAGTGTGTCTCTTGGAAACCTATTCTTTTATCTATCTGTCCCTGCCCTGCTGCTATTTCTGCTAGTCAGGAAAGGTTTCCAGCCCATATAGTCTTCCATTTAGAAGACTTTTTGTTGTGGATTATAGTCAATGATTTAGCTAGTTTCTTGTAATGCTCGGCAGAGCATCCTCAGGCTTATTTTCACAGCGAAGCAAGATTTTGTTAGATGGTCTCTGAATTCAGTCTTTTTTTCAGACCACTCAGGAAGGAAAGTTGCTGATTCTTTAGAAACTGCTATATGGTATTTACTGAATTAAAAAAAAGCAATCTTCACTTAGGATGATGTTGATAATTTACATAATACTCTTTTGCCATCATTTTAAAAGAAAATTGTACCTATTTTTCTCTACCACAACAGTTTGGGAACCCAGTGTAATATGCTACAAACAAGTTCCCATCCTTTAATATGGGTTTAGCAGTTATGAACATTCATATGTAAAATTAATCTATTTGATGTAATTTTTAAAAGAGCTAAAATGATTTTGGAGCACAAGTCCCATTGAATTGGACTCAGGCTCCTACAGATTGTCTAAACACAAACTGGCACTGAAATATCTAAACTGGTTTCAATTCATGACTCTTCTGAGTCTGTGGGCAGGCCTGCGCTACAGGGCTAAGTCAACCTACTTTACACAGCTCCAGCTGTGTGAATAACATAGCTGGAGTTGAGGTACTTTAGCTTGACCTATTGTGGTGTTTACATCATGCTGGGTTGACAGAATAAACTCTCCCATCAATTTGTCTTATGCTTCTCATTCTGGAGGAGTGCTGGAATCAATGGGATAGAGATCAGCGGTTGATTTAGTGGGTCTTAGACTGGCTAAATCGACCCCCGATGGATCGATTGCCACGCATCGATACCCCAGTAAGTAGAGACAATTCCTGGATTCTTATTCCAGATTAAGAGCATTTTATTTTAATTTTGTTTGGATCATGAGGAATTGAGTTAAGCTAAATAAAAAGCTAGTTCTGACCAGCTGCATCAAATGAATTATGATATGATAGACCCAGAGTGCCACATACTGTGTTTTGTTGTGCTAGGTGGAATTTGTCTGTTTTAGATTGTTAATTGATAATAGATTGCTATTAATGAAGGGACATAGAAACTATGCAACATATGCTGTGGAGCACATGGGTTACTCTGACTACTGTCAGTTTGGGAATGGGATTCAAGGAAGATAGAGAGTGGAAGCTCTATCCTGGTGAACAGGGACTTGCTTCATGGGTCCTGCTTTGCTCTGGATTCCCCACCGGGAGATTCTGAACCCTGTGCTGTGTAATACTTGAGGTCTGGACTAAGTTAGACCAGGTTGAACTGGAGGCAGTGGCACAAAAATAATTTTGCAGCGCAACTCAACTAGAGTGTCAGTGGCACAGAGCTGAATTAGTAGTGAGGCCTGATTGGACTAGCAGTGGTGGCAGATTGGACTAGAGTAATGGAAGTGGATGTGAATCTGCAAATTAGAGCAAGTTCTGGTGGTCTAGACTTGCTAGATGTTGGAAAACAGATAGAGGGGAATCACTCCTGACCACCACTGAATTAATTAGTCTTGTGATTGGATTTTAGGTGATTTGGGATTGTTGTTTGACTAAGAGGTGTGGACCTCACCAAGCGAGACAATTAATACTTGGAACTGTGGGGCTGATACTTATACACACATTGATTTGCTGATTTTGTTGTATGTAAATATATATATGGCTAGTTTGTTTCTTTTGCTTGTTTTTTTTCCCCAAGTAAAAGTTATTTGTAGTTCCATGTTTCCTAAGACATGCAAAGATGAATAGGGAGGTTATAGTTTAATTTCCCAGAGGCAGAATTAGGAGTGGGGCTCTGGGTGGGGGCATAAGCCATAGTTTTATTTATTTTAGAAAAGGGACCCTAGATGGACTGAATCCATACCTTGTTGCTGCCATTGTCACTGGGCAGAAGAGTTGCATCTATGATATTTAGGGGCCTAACTTTCAGACACCGATTTTAAAAATCCAGGTTTTTCTTCTTTCACTAAACCACTGTTGAATGTGCACAGAAACTGCTTTACTATCTGTCACTACCTGTTCTGACACCGTCAAAAATTGAAGTCACTTTTATAGCAATATAATGACCACCAGTAATAGACTTTGGAACTCTCACTTTACTTTTCATTCTGTTCTGTTCGTCTTTACGTTTCATTCAACCTTTACTGTTCATTCATAGTGGGAACTACAAGATTTTGTTAGGTGCTAAACTGATGCAATGTATTGGTTAACTTGAGTACGTCATGGCACAGTGTAAAAGTAGTTACCTGATACCCTATTGTGTGCTTTTTACCTCAAGAAAATATAATAGGACAAAATACTTTAAAACAGAAGCTATCCCAGCAGACAAAACTAAGGTGTGCTATGGCCACTCAAAGACCTGATCAACTACCTGCTGTCAGTGGGCCATATTGTAAAGTCATCATTGTTATTATCATAATTGCCTGTTATTTCTGGCTTTCACACATATCTTTCTTCACAGGTAATCCCATTGACATTACTGGGACTACTCATGATATAAAGTACTTTTCAGCTAAGGGAATCATAATGTGAGGAGTGCTTCCTCACATGAAGGTCTTTCCATTAAAAAAAATATATATCTGTTGTAGGGGAGTTCAATTGCCTGTTTGGCATAATTTCCTATCTCCTCATGGGATACAAGATCTGGGCATGGCAAGAAGGTGAGATACAATGTCAAGGAGACAGAGGTAAGCAAATGGCTGTGGGGGACAAGGGATGGGTAAGGAAGGAACGGAAGGAGGTGGAGCTAAGCAAATTAATCTAGTTCCTTCACCCTCACTGGCCTACCCTACACAGCTGTGAATTTTGCTAAATGAGCATGCCTGACTGACTTAATCTTACTCCCCTCCCAGAGAATAATTTGGGGAAAACTGTTAAGGGAGTCTCATGTAGTTTTCATCCTTCAGATCCTTTTCGTTAGCTATCTCTAAGACAGGGATCGGCAACCTTTGGCACAGGTTCCACCAGGCTAAGCCCCGTGGCAGGCTGGGCTGGTTTGTTAACCTGACATGTCAGCAGGTTCAGCCGATCATGGCTCCCACTGGCTGCAGTTCACTCTATGAGAAGGGGCAGCCTGACCCAATGATTTCACAGAATAATAGCAAAGAGGAGAGTTCAGGTTGACTTTTGTGGGATAGCAAACTCCTGGAATGTTTATCTATAATAAAATAAAATAAAATAAAATAAATAAATAAATAGTCTCACAGATTATTTTTTTTAAAGTGCTGGGTCAAGTTCATTTTAAGTCCTTTGAAAAGGTTTTGCTTGGTTCTTATTTCCTCTGTAACCAGTTCATTTAATTCTGTGTATGACTCACAGTTTTGTATTGGTTGGAGAAAATACAAACTAACTTCTTTCCTTGGAAACAGTTCTCATATACAAGTCATTCTTCAACTCTTTCAAATGCCAGATGTGTAATCTATGTTTTTGTTTATAAATAATATCGGCTGATTTAATTTTATTGATCAAGTATCAGTTAAGTGATTATTACAGCCACTGTGGATCACTAATGCTAGTAAAGATGATAGCATTGAATGAGAAGGATCTTTTAGTATTGAGCAACCTTCTATTCTTCACTTCCTGCCTAATAGGATTGCTGGACAGTGTTGCTGGTACAGTATGGCTGCTGGGAGCCATCCATTAGATGATCTCATTTTAGTGGCCAGTGATTACTCTGTAAAGCACACAGAAATCTTTCATGATGAAATGCTTTGAATAGTAATTAATATTATTTCTTAAGCTTCAACAATGTGGTTGGTGCTGCACAAGTCACAAAATACAAAGAGTGCCTGCCCTGAAGTTCTTAACATCTACTATATATAAATATGCACCATAATCATCACAACTTCATTGGACCAGCGGTCACATTATATAGAGAGTGTCATGGTATCACCCCCACTCTGAACCTTAGAGTCCAAAAGATGGGGTACCAGCGTGAATTCCTCTAAGCTTAGTTACCAGGCTATAGATCTTGTAGTGCTGCCACCAAACAGGACTTGGAGTGCCTGGTACACTCTGGTCCCCCCAAACCTTCCCAGGGGACCCCAAGACCCAGGCCCCCTGGATCTTACACAGGAAAGTAAACCCGTTCCCCACTTTGGCTCTTCCAGGCTTTCCCTCCCTGGGTTACCCTGGAAGATCACTGTGATTCAAATACTTGATCTTAAACAAGAGGAATGCACCTTCTCCCCTCCTCTTCTCCTCCCTCTCTCTCTCCCTTTCTCCCCACAATTCCTGGTGAGATACAGACTCAATTCCTTGAGCCTTAACAAGGAAGAAATCAATCAGGTCTTAAAAAAGAAAAGCTTTTAATAAAGAAAGAAAAAAGTAAAAGTTATCTCTATAATCCAGATGGTAATGTTACAGGTCTTTCAGCTTATAGACACTAGAGAGAATCCTCCCCCCAGCATGATACAAATAAACTCCTTCCAGCAAATACACTTTGCAAATAAAGAAACAATTAAAAGACTAAATTGCCTTTCTTGGACTCTAAATTAGAACGAAGAGATTTTTCAGAAATATTGGAGGAATCTGCTTACATGTCTGGTCCCTCTCAGAACCCAAGAGAGAACAAAGCAAAACCCAAAAACCACAAACAAAGGCTTCCCTCCAGCCGAGATTTTAGTTCTTGCTCTCCTGATTGGTCCTCTGGTCAGGTGTTCCAGGTTCACTCTTTGTTAACCCCTTACAGGTAAAAGAGACATTAACCCTTAACTATCTGTTTATGACAGAGAGAAAGTAGGAAAATAATGTTTAGTTGGACATTAGGGATAAAATTATCAATTGGAACTTATATTCCATTGAAAGTCTTTGAGATTTATGTTCCTAAGTGACTTGGGCACTTTTATTAATGTTACCATCAGAGACTGATCTTAAGATAATGATTCTGTATATATTCCTCACCATTGGTGAACCTTTGCCGGAGAGATGATTTTACTCCTCTGATTTACTTAGAGAACTTGTTATTTAGCTACAATAGTTTAATGCTTTCTTCAGTCCTTCAACATCAATTACTTTGTGTCAGTTCCAATACTTGACCAGTTGTTCAGATATCCAAGGTATGTATTTTATTCACAGTCAATGTGTCTGGAGATTCTGACAAATTCTCTTCAGCTCCACTGTTCTTGGCAGGAGATCAAGATAAGTTTTGGTGCATCACTTACTAGTATATTTTCCTCACATTCTTGTTGCTTCCTCTTTTATTTGTTGTTGTTGTTTTGCTATATAGAGTGAATTTGGTAAGGAAAGTTAAAAGGTGTTTTGTGGGAGATTTTTATCTAGCATGTTTAGCATTACAAAGCATGGTTAAAACACACTGTAGTAAGAATATTGCCATCTCTGTTCCCCATATCAGTGATAATTTTAAAGATGGTATTCAGTGTCAAGGTGAAAGTAATATTTGCCAGTTTTCCTACCTTTCTGTCTTTCTTTTGAGCAACTTAGAAATGAAATATACCTTTGAAATTCAATGTGTCTAGCCTCTCTTGCTCGTCTTTTGGATTCTGGCTTTCTAAAGCCTTAGAAGTTATTCCAAAATCCTTGATTCAGGAAATTTATTTTATATTTTCTTTAAAATCTTGCTTTTATTTTTTTTTTAATTTATAGTTTCTCAATAGTAGCTTTTAATGCATTAAAAGACACAATTTTTTTCCCCAACTCCTCACTATCATCTAATCATAATTTTGTTTTTATCCTGAAATTGAAGTCCCTCAATACAGATAATCATAACTACTAGAAAAGGGAAAATTTTATTGCGCTATAATAATAATGTTCAGTAATTAATGTTATGCTAGATGGCATACATCACAACATCACAACAATATAAGGGTCAGTTAATTTTTATGTCATACATAGCTGATTATATTAAGATGGGCATATCTGAAAATAACAGAATATATCAGTGCAATCCAGACGGCCTCTACTAATTCTGTGAGGTGAAAGGTTGCGTGTGTGTGGAGGAAATATTTATTTTGTCATTTTTTAAAAATAGTAATAATATTTTCTTATTTTTAGAATATAACATAACAGTGATATGTTTACTGCAATACGAAATTTCCTTTTCAACATCTACCTTCTAACTCTGTATATTTGACTACGTTGATAGAATTCGTAGGATAAGGAAAAAAAGCTAATAATGGTTAGTCTGTGGATCTACAAATGGAGGCCAGAATGATGTTGGACAGGAAAGTAAAAAAAAGGATGGTGACAATCTCAGAAAGTTTACATAAATGTTAAACGGCATTCAGTGTTTCAGGTATTGGGGTTATCCCAAATGAATCTCTGTATCCTCTCAAATTAATCCAGACCTTCTCTGGATATGAGTTGACTTCTTCTATTAATCTCATTTGAATCAGACTATTACACGTGGATTCTTCAAAATATACTATACGCTTAATTGTTCTTCCAGCGATGGAAACACCTCTAAATTTTGTGTGCCAGTTTTCTTTATGAGTCACAGGACCAGTAAGCTTGTGAAAATAGATGATGAAATGGGAGAATTGGATGCCAGGTTAACTTTCATATGTTGTTACTGATTTCCTCTTTAGATCAGGGGTCGGCAACCTCTGGCACGCGGCTCGCCAGGGTAAGCACCCTGGCGGGCCAGGCCAGTTTGTTTACTTGCCACGTCATCAGGTTTGGCCAATCACGGCTCCTGTGGTTCATCAACCCAGGCCAATGCGGGCTGTGGAAAGCGGTGCAGGCCAAGGGATGTGCTGGCCACGGCTTCCCGCCGCCTCCATTGGCCTGGGATGGCGAACTGCTGCCAGTGGAAGCCGCAATCGGCCGAACCTGCCTATGTGGCAGGTAAACAAACTGGCCTGGCCCTCCAGGGTGCTTACCCTGGCAAGCCACATGCCAGAGGTTGCTGACCCCTGCTTTAGATAAAAGGGGAAAACTGATGGGAACCTGCTACCTGTCATATACTTCAGTGGAATTTCATAGTCCATATGGATTTTTCCCATGTTCTTTTCTCATGAATTGTATTATATGTACCATATAACCACATGTACATGAAAGGGATGTAAGTGTATTAATTCATGTAGGTGACTTAGTAGGGAAAGAAGTCCACTCTGATCTGGAATTCCTTGACTTAGTCTAGGTAATCAGGGCTAAGGTGGATAAAGAAGAGAGTGGGGATTCATTCTAGATTATTACCGTGGCTCTTCTGAAAGAAGGTCCAGCTCTGAGAGTGTCTCAGTTTCCACTAGTAAACGAGATGAGGGTTGACAGCTGTAGACTCAGGCTGACCTGGTGGAGTGATGGTAGAAAACTGGGAAATCTCAGTGGAGATTTTATGGGATGATGAACATTCTCCTCTGACCCACTTCCTACTCCCCACTCATGAGTGTCAGGACTTGAACAGTGACTATTTTCGAGGACAAAGAAGGATTGCTGCTATCAAAAGAATCGATTTATTTTCCATGAGGCACACGTTATCAATGGGTTAAGAAACAGGTAACTGACAGATATCAAACTGTAGTTGGGAATGACAAATCATCTTTGAATTGGGGAGCTGCTCAATAATTTTGTCAATGATCTGAAAGAAAACACAAAATCACTGCTGAAAAGATTGTTGATGACATGAATATTGGCAGAGTGGCAAATAATGATAAGTATGGGGCAGTCATTCATAGCAATCTGGACCACTTGGTAAGCTGAGCCCATTCAAAGGAAATGCATTCTAGTACAGCCAAATGCAAGGTCATCCATCTAGGAACATAGAATGTAGGCCACACTTACAGAATGACTGCACCACAACCAAAGTGGGGCAAAATTTATCTGGGGCTTACCCAAGAAAGGGCAGCTCTGCTTTTTACAGAAACCGCTGTAAAAAAAAAAAGTGCTCGGTGGTCAGCTTTGCAGCAGTGACTCACCCTCACCACCTAGGAATGTGCATAGAGGTACGAAGCCTGGTTGGGGCAAGTCTCTTTGCTCCATGTGGCAGGGAAGCCAGCTTGTCTTCAGGGAAGCAGCAATCAGGCTGTTGGGTTTTTTTAAGCAGCATGGCTCCAAGGGCATGGAGAAGTGAGGTGGGGGAAGGGGAGAAGGCAGCCAAACAAATTGCTGATGTCTCCTTGTGGCGGATGTTCAGTGCAGGTCCTCAATAGGGAGGGCAGCCAGTGACCAGATAAATGGCCTAGTAAAGGACTTAAAAGGTGGTACTGGATAATGGAACATAATGGGGGTGGGGCTGGGGACTCCTATGATTGGTATGGCTTGGAGCCAACCCCCCAACCCCAGCCCTCCTTAACCCTCATAAGAGGGTGGTAGATGGTAAGATCCAAGCCATGGGTCAGCTGGGGTACCTGGATGGGAACAAAGTTAATGATTTGAATAAGCATGGATTTGCCTGCACTGTACACTTTATCTGCTGGGTATTCCCAGACATCTGTATAATAAGGTTGCGGCCTGATTAAAACCCATAACTGTACCCTGGAAAGCAATGGCTAAAAGGTTTCAGGAGTCATAGTGGCGAAGCAACTACAAATCAGTACGCAGTGCAATGCTGTGGTGAGAAGAGCCAGTATGATCTTGGGATGTATATAAAGGGGACTAGCGAAGGGAGGTGATTTTACTTCTGCATATGGCATTAATAAGACAAGTACTAAAATACCATGTACATTTCTGGCACACACATTTTTAAAGTATGTTGAAAAGATGACGAGGCTGCAGGAAAGAGCCACAAAAATAATTTAAAGGCTAGATGTCTCTCAGTGATAGACTTGAAGAGTTCAATCTGTTTAGTTCATCAGAAGAAGATTGAGAGGTTACTTGATTCCTGTGTATAAATACCATTCCTGAAAGAAAATGCCAGGTATTATAGGATCCTTGAATCTAGGGGAGAAAATCACAAGAAGCATAAGCTGTAAATTAAAGCCAGACAAATTCAAGCTAGAAAAAAGGCATACATTTTTAACAGTGAGGGTGATTTACACATGGAAAAATCTACCAAGGGAACTGGCAAATTCTGCATATCTTGATATCTGCCAGTAAAGAATGCATGCCCTACTGAATGATATACTTTAGTCAAACACAAGTTGTCTGAGTCAATGCTCATGTAACCTGGTGAAAAATTTATGGCCTCTGATATATGGGAAGTCAGACTTATGATCTAATGGTCCCTTCTGGCCTTAAAATCCATCATTTTGTTAATTCAAAATAATTTTTTTCTAAATTCAGGACCATGTTATATTCTTTTTTAAGCACCTATCTAACGTGTTGAGTTTGGAATTAAATAGTTCCACCACATTTGTGTTATTTAAGTTTTAACAGAAACAACAACATACAAATAACTATGTATGTATATACGCGCGTTTGTGTGTGTTGGTAAATAATTTACCAGGTGATATTTTCTCCATAACTCAAAAACGGCACGTATTTTCTAACTGCTATCTTTTCAAGGTGAGACAACATTAAATGAAAAAATAAAGAAAGTCTAGTCTGTAAAGTAGACATATTTTTGCAAAACGATGATCGTATATGAGTAAGGAGTTGAAATAGAAACTATTTTACAGCCTTACCATTTGCTGCTGGTGCACTTCAAAGGTGTGACCAATCAGACCAGAACTCCTAGGCTTGTAGGATTTGAAGATCATGCTGTGTCACATTGGAACATAAATTTCCCTAGGGTTTGTCATAAATTCTTCAGTCTGCTCTATCCTATCTAGTTTATATGCCACAGCTTTATAGTTTTAATAGAATTTAAGGTCCGAAGGGACCCTTAGATTTTCTAATCTGGCTTCCTATATTACATTTTACTCAGACACCCCCATTTGAAGCCCAGTAACTTTAGTTAGAGTAAAACATTTCAGTACTGAGGATCCTGAGCTGTTGTGTGTCAAAAGCAGATTAAAGGACAGATAAGGGTTCCATCAGTGAGCAACATCCCTGCAACGGCAGGGAATTGATTTGGTGAGATATATCCAGATGATCCCAGCACGCAATCCATGCCCGTGCTACAAAGGAGGTAAAAAAAAAACAAAAAAACACCAAAAGTCACTACCACTCTGACTTTAGGGAAAGTTCTTTCTTGACTTCAAATCTGGCAATTATTTAGACCCTGAGGAAGTGAGTGAGACACATCAACCCCAGGCATCTAAGAAAGAGGATTCTCTGTACCATCTCAGAGCACAAGTTCATCCTGTCTGGTGCCTCATCACCATCTATGGCAATCTCTGATGCTTCTGAGGAAGGCAAACAGTCCACCTCCCTCAGTCCCCTGAGAATACATCTAGCTATTTGTACATCTGAGCAAAACAATTCTTTCCTGACCCCTCCAGACAACAGGCTGAAGCCCTGAAGTTGGCATGTGGTCTTGCTCCTTAGAATACCATTCACTATTTTGTAGGTGTCATAAGGTATAATTCCCAAATCTGAACCTTAGCATCCAAAATTTGGGTACCTGCATGAATTCCTCTAAGCTTAATTACCAGCTTAGATCCTGTAGCGCTGCCACCAACCAGGAATTCCAGTGCCTGGTACACTCTTGTCCTCCCAAAACCTCCCCTGGGGATCCCAAGATTCAGATGCCTTGAGTCTCACAACAAAGGGAAATAACCCACTTCCCTTCCCCCCTCTTTACCTCCTCCCAGGCTTCCCCTCCCTGGGTTACCCTGGAAGATTACTGTACTTAAACTCCTTGAATTACAAAACAGAGAGGACAATTCACCTTCCCCCCTCCTTCTTTTTCCCCCTCCCAGTCTTTCCCTGAGAGAGACAGTAATCCTGGCACAGAGATTCCTATCCCCTTGAGCCTCAACTAGAAAAGAAAATCAAACAGGTCTTAAAAAGAAAGCTTTTAATAAAAAGAAAGAAAAGACATAAAAATCGTCTCTGTAATCAAGATGAAAATATTACAGGGTCTGTTAACTTATAAAAAATGAATAAACAGCCTTATTCAGAAAAAATACAATTTAAACATTTCCAGCAAACTACACACTTGCAAATACCGAAAAACAATGTAAAAGCCTATATTGTCTTTCTACCTGTACTTACAAATTGGAAACAGAAGATTAGAGAGCCTGGAGATAGTGTGATCACCCTCAGAGCCTAGAGAGCACACTGACCCAGAACAAAGGACCCACACCCAAAACTTCCCTCCCTTGAGATTTGAAAGTATCTTGTTTCCTGATTGGTCCTCGGGTCAGGTGTTGTTTGTTAACCCTTTACAGGTGAAAGAGACATTAACCCTTAGCTATCTGTTTATGACAGTAGGGTGACCAGACAGCAAGTGTGAAAAATCTGGATGGGGATGGGGGGAGGTAATAGGCGCCTATATAAGACAAAGCCCCAAATATTGGGACTGTCCTTATAAAATCGGGACATCTGGTCACCCTACTATTTTGATACTTTTTTAAAATAAATTTATGAAGAAAACCTCAATTATTAGAATTCATACATTTCTAAATTTAACATATTGAGACTTACTTTATTTACTACAAACCATTCCTCAGTTAGTAACAATTGCTCCATTGGCGTTTATACACCGTATAAATAGTAGCTAGTGCGGGGAGGGGAGAAGGAGATTTACAGCCATATATGTCTTTCTGTGTTTTGCTACAAGAAGTTCCTACCACAGCATGCCCCCTATTACTGTATATCAGTGTGACACTGGTGAAGGATGACACTGCCTGTCTGCTTTGAAAAGCGCTGAGTCTTTTGCTTTAATGAAGTAGAGAAGTGCAGAATGTCCACAGGAAACCAGACAATTACATAAGGTGCCAGCTAGCAATGTCTCATTTCAAACACTGAAATAACTTCCAAATATTAAGCAGTAAGGTTGCATCTCCTCCATAGATCATAAAAACAAAGTTTGTGGTTCTAAGAAATTCTCAAAGGAACCTGAACCACTTTGCAAAGATGTCCCCGCTCCCCCCCCCAACCCCACTGCACTGTCTGCTCCTCTTCTGTCTCATTCCCTCTCTTTTTTCTTTTGCCTTTATTTCATTTCCCCATGAAATAACTGATATATTTTAGTTGGTGTGCATATAGATATATGTAGATGTATTTTTTTAAATATGGTGGTCAACAATATTCATATATTGGATGCTGGGTGGTGTACACGAATGTACCCCGACCAGAAAAGATGTTTCCACACAAATTGGATTCAAACTGACCACCCCTATGAATGAGTTGTTCTTTTCTCTTGTTAATCATAGAAGAATGACTTCCAGACATGAAAAGCTTTAAGCATAGATAGCCCTTTATGACTCAGCCAGCTGCTCACCAAACAGAGCCATTGTTGGCTAGAACTGGACCATTTTTTTCAATTAAAATTATTTTACTCAGAAAAGACTCTCTGAATATCATATCAGTTTAAATATATTTGTGTGAAAATTTTCATAATTTTTCATTATATCTTTTTTCAATATTTTTATGTATCTTTTTCATTTTATAGTTCTCTTCTTTTTGTGGGGAAATGTAAACAGGAAAGAGGGAAAGAAAAGAAAAATATAACAAAAGATATCAATTTCTTTTAAAAATCACCAAAAAGATACTGAAAGAAAAAGATAAATGGGTCTGTTTCGAAACCTGCATTATGCAAACTTAACAATTGCAATACCCTTAGTTAACTTATTTTTAATATTTTTATATTGTTGACAGATAAAGCAAGTGCCCTGGCTTGATAATTTGCAAGTCATATACATTATAGATCAAGATGGACCAATGGACCCACTCCCTGGCCTACCTTCATTGATGTCAATGTGGATTTTTTTTTTTTAAGCCATTGAGGAATTTGAACTGGATTTTCTAGTTATTGAGTAAAATAAACATCTTTTGC
Organism: Chelonoidis abingdonii; assembly: GCF_003597395.2. Taxonomy (NCBI): domain Eukaryota; kingdom Metazoa; phylum Chordata; order Testudines; family Testudinidae; genus Chelonoidis; species Chelonoidis abingdonii. The sequence continues at coordinate 306,964,542 of NC_133769.1, read as the reverse complement.
CTCACTTCTTCACATCTTCCTTCTTCTCTAATCTTGGTCAGATATTAGCTGTTCCAGGGGTATGTGCAAGTGTGTGTGTGTGGGGCAAACAGGGGCACACACACACCCCCATCAGTGGGGGGATAGAGCTGCAGTGAGGAGAGTGAGCTCCTCCAGCACCAGGCTGGGGCGGGAGATGACAGCTCCTCCAGTCCTGGGGCTGCAGGGGGAGATTCAGCGCTTGCAGCTCCCAGAAGGAGAGTAGGAGGGAGAGCCAGCTCCACCAGGGCCATGTAGTGAGAGGCAGCAATTCCAGCTGTGTGTGTATGTGGAGAGTATGGGGGTGGGGAGCCAGTTCCTCCAGCTGCTGAGGGAGGGAGCCAGCTCCTCTGGTGGCAGGGGGAGGTGCACAGAAAGTACCCCTCCAAAAGCTGACAAATGTTTATTCCTGTGCACACCCCTGAGCTGCTCATCGACAAGCTTTGCAATAATGATAAGCAGTGCTCCAACGGGATGTCCAAAGGAAGTTTAGAGCAGAGGCCTTCATTAAAATCAAAGTAACTTAAAAGGTGTTTTGGGTATCCACATACTGTCTAAAGAGGATAGAACTCCTCCTGGTTCAGTAATGTCCCAAGGAAAAGGTTTTAATTTATACAATCGGAATCATGTTTAAAATTGTAGAGGTTTCCCAAACAAGGCATGATGAAAACAACAAAAAAGACAGCTGTGGCTGAGACAAACAAGCACACCTTACTACAGAGCAGCAAACAATTAAGCAAGTATATCATAGCACCTTGTCACCATCATTCACATTAACAACACACACACAAGATCAGCACCTGAGACGTAATCAGAAATGGTCAGAACAGCCATGTCCATACTGAGAGCAAGGATCAAAGTTGCATAACTTCAGGGATTCATCAGTCATTTAAATAGCCAGAGCAGGCAGTTTAGGAATATGAAGCAAAAAATCCAGGAGGAAAGAATAATTAAATTCAGAAATAAGGCACAAGATGACATCAATTTAATTTACATGATCTGGATTATTACAACTATTTTTATGTGTAAAGTATAGAACATATACCTAAATTGTTAGTCTCTGTTTAATATATTCCCTATGTCTTTTTTATCTTTGCTGTGTGTCTTTTCTGAGTCAGTATATTAAAGGTCTGTATCTACTGTTGTGGTCTGACTGATGGTGAATCCACGCTCACCTTTCAGGGAGGCGATTGACATTTCTCTTCTGCTCTTTCTACAACAGAGGCACATGCTTCCTACAAAGATTTTTTTTCCTGACTATGGTCCTTTTATTTTTATTTTTATTTACTTTTGAGTGTTGTTTATTTTGTATTTCAAAGAGACTTTTTTTTAAAGCTGTTTTATAGGATATATAGCTGTACGTGAACTTTACATATGGTTTCATAGAATCGTTATCCAGTCTGTTGCCCCAACACTTAGAACGTATAAACCTTGACTATCCATCTCACTAGAAACAAACAAACAAACAAACCGGAAAAAGCCTATAGTGTATGTAGGGAACAGTTTTGCTTTCGCTGCAGAATGGACCAGATGTCCTATTAGATCTTTTCTGTCTTTGATTCTGGGATATAATCTAGTTAAATTGTAGTTTACCGGTTCAGGACTTCTCATACTGTATGTCCCTTGCTAAGTGAGTGGTTTCATCATAAACTAGTCCCTGAGTCATGTGGTAAACGGGTTTACATTGTCATAGCTCTACTGAATTCACTGGAGTCATGACAATTTACACCATCTAAGGATCGGCCTCCATGATTGTAACTTTGATGTAATTCTAGTAACTATAATTTTAAATGCTGTGCAGATTTCCATAAGAGCTGGAACTAGGAGGGCTGGGGATGCGGACACACCCCTGGCTGGAAGTGGTTATCATCATATACAGTGTTCACAGTTTGGTTCATCCCCACTACACAAATTGTTCCAGCACCCCTGTAGATTTCTTTGGATTTGCTTACAGTATCACAGACCTGCTTGCTGACTCTGGTTAGAAAGGTTTTCCATACACTGGAGAAACATATCCTTGCTTTTCTGGGCAAGTTGCACTTATACAGGTTTCACTCAACAGTATTGACTGCAATGTCTCATTTTCCCTATTCAGAACCATAGAGTGGTGTTGAACTGATTTTCTGGATCAGGGCCAGAGCACTCAGCACCTTGCAGTACTGAGTCCTTATTGCAAGTTTATTCTTTAGAGATTGTAGAAATAGAAATCACATATTATATTGCTCAGCAACATATATTATTTTCTCAAGCTGGTTACCAACATAATTTCCCAGTTTTTGTTTTTCCCTCCCCCACACACACATTTTAAGATGACTACACCAATTAACCTCACAGTGTATTTCTTTTTCTTCTGCAGCATCTGCTCCAATGAACCTCACCTCAGATGCTTATATTTGCTATATTATGGTGCCTCATGGTTGTCTCGGGGAGTGTTGCTGTGCTTTAATTACACTTAATACTGAAAGCCAGTTATTTTGTTCTTGACTCTTCAATGGAGACTCTTGGCTTTTCAACAAATCACTTGGAGGATGCAGAGGTAGATCCTCTTTGGTGCTGTTGAGTGTGATTTTTTTCTCAGGTTGGCAGTAAGCACTAGAGGATGTCCTTTTGATATACAGTAATCCTTGAGATGTCAGCCACAGCAGTGACAACAGCATGATTCACTAAGTCATAATTTCTGCAAGAGCCCATGAGGCTAGGAGGTGCTGGAGTGGTTATGGCCAACTTCATCATTAACGATGTCCATGTGTTGTTTCAAGATTGAAACTGTGATATTAAGGATGGCTTTGCAACAGAGTAGCAGTTTAGCATAATAATTTCTGGATATGAGGCTGAACAGAAATACAGTATGAAACACCATTGCACAAACAAATGTGTCAAAAACTGAAATAACAAGGTTGTGTTGCTAGTTTGTAGGCAATGGATATTACCAGGTTGTTAAAGTAATTGAGATACTGTGCGTGTATTCTGTGATATAATAATTTTCTGGAATCCACTACAGAAACTAACTTGAATACTCAGTGTTTCTTTTCTTTTTCTTTTTTTTTACCTGGGCAAATCTGTGCTTCCACTGATGCAGTTTGCATTGTGAAATGAATGATACCAAATGTATATGAAAAGACTATAGAACACCTTAAAACAGTAGAAAAAAATCATCTCATTCTTATTTACTTCGAGTATGGTGTTTTAAATTAAGGATATATTGTTATATTGCTTGTCTATCAGTAGAGTACAATGAAAATGAGATCAGTGCCCAATGTGTCTAGATATTACAGAACCTTCCAAAGTTGGCAACAAAAATGTATTTTCGTATTAACTTTCCTTTAACATAAGGATAAGTGACTTGGCTAGAAATTCCATACAATGAAAATCAAAGCAAATACAACAATCACATTTTTATTTGTTTCCTCCTTTATTAATTGTGTTAACTTATGAGTATTTGGGGTTTGCTATTGTGTAGTGATTTTGATAACGCCATGTACTAGAAATAAATTTTGAACAATGACAACAATAAACTATGTCTCCCGACTTCCTTCATGTTAACTTGAAGAGTCATATTTAATTTTAACTTATATATGGTGAAAAACAAGAGTTATACAGCAGAATGAAGCAAAATGTAAAAGAGGAAGCAGGGAAAGTTGTACTAAATACTCCTTGTACCTAAGCAATTTTCCAAAAACATTAGATCACACCAATGTTAATGTTTAACATTCAGTTTAAATAACATAAGAGAAGAACATTACTGAAACTTCAACTTCTTTATGGCAAAGGTCAGTCCAGAAAGTAAGATCTGAAAACATTTGAGAGAATCAGAGAGGTGTCCACTAAGTGAAAGAAGTTTATTTATGGCTTTCAGTGCCAAAAATCTGAGCACATTAAAAAAGGACCAAGTGCTTTGTCTTGTATAAATCAACTCCATTGACATCAGTGGAGCCAAGATGATTTACACCAACTGAGGATCTGACCCTTAATTATTACCAAGCAACAGTGAGAGATTCTCTTTTGCACCTGAGTACTACTCAATGTGGGGGTGGGAGGTGGGATAGTTGAGAAAAATGAAGGGCTATAGGGTACTCTAATATATTCCAGCAGCATATGGTTCCTAAGGGATCATATCCCAGCAGAAGATTAGCAGTACACACCAGAGCTGTACCTCTTCACAATCCCTCTATCCCTACTCCACACACTTATTCCATGTTCTTTATGCAATGGTGGGAAGGGTGGAGGATGGAGCAGCTCCTTCCACCAAGTCAATGCTAACCCATCAAGGGTTGCCTGTATTGATAGTGAAGGAGCCATTTTAACCTATGAAATGGAAATTTGGTCTTCAGGGCAATAGTGAAATAATGTAGTAGCTATCTAAGTTTAAACAACTTATCATTTGAACATTAAAACAGCAAGTCAAGATACTGTGGAGTTTGGGCAATGCTTTATTCCAAATGAGTCCATTCTTCCTCTGCCTGGTTTGCTAGACTTAACACTCAGTTTCCATTCACTCTGCAAAGGTCTGAATGATTGCACAAGATGTAAGTTAATGGAAAATCATAGCCTACATTTTCAAGACTTGAACAATGTCTGGAGTATTCTACACACACACACACACACACACCAATGGGCCAAATTGTGCTCTTGATGACCTCTGTATATTATTGATTTCAGTGACATTGCACAAATGGAATTGAAAGCCAAATTTGACTAACTGGCCATTTTATAGTGATGCCCTTTTGTTTGATCATTTTTGTTCTGTTTTCTTTCTAGTTCATTGTCACTCTGAAAAGCAGAGTACTGTATCCTCAATCCTCCACCAATCTACACAGTGGATTGCTAGAGGAAATGCTGTAAGAAATTAAAGCTGTCCTATAAATTATTGCTTTGAATTGGAGAAAGAATCTTGTCTTATTGCAGCATGTTTTAAAGTCTCACAAGACTTGTTAAAACTGTCTTGCTTATAATAAGATTATAAAAAAATGCATAGAAAGAAAGCTTTAGAATAACTTTTATTTTGTTAATTGCCTTTTCTTTATTGCGCAATTGGAGTTATTCTCAGTTTGTCTCCAGTTGTGATTTTATTGGTATCTATATAATGCTTTTAAAAAGAATGTATCACAAAACATTTTGGTTTAGCAATGAGTTATATAGATGCTGCACGCCAAATGCAGATTTTATCGGATAGTCAGCAACAGCTTGTGTAATTCTACAAATATTTACTTTAGTGGTTGTTTTCTATTAATACATGGCTTGATTCTCTGGAGATACTAGAACAACTCTCACTGAATAGGCTTTGGATTGGGCCCTGAGAAAAAATGTTGGCTAATGACAAGATGATGAATGTAAATTTAAAAATGATTTGTAGGATCTGGTTGCATCCTTCATATAGAGGTCATTTATGACAATTACCAATCATTGCTTTGAATGATGACACTAGTATAAAATATTAATGGCATTTTATTTCATCTCAAAGATGAATATAATTGTTTGCTTGAGAGATCAGTTTTGAAATTTTTTGTAGGTGTATTCTCACAAAATAATATGTTCCTATAGCGTTTGCCCAGTGCTAAAGCAGGCACTGTATCCAGTGGACATGGAATCAGACCAGGAGTACAAAAACCTAGATTCACTTTCCTAGATTCACTTTTCCTAGGAGTACAGAAACCTAGATTCAGCTCTGTTATCAACTTGGTATATTACTATGGGCAAGTCTGTGGCTTGATCTCCCAATCTATAGAATGAGGAACATACACATATTTATGTATAGTGCTTTGGAGTCTACTGTATTAAGTATTGTAGCTAAAAATAAATACTTAATAGAAGTAGTGGTTGTAATAGCAGTAGTAAGCTACTGTAATTTGGACAGTTTACTAACTGGTACAGATTGAGCCATGGATATTCCAGTATTTTTAAATTAACCTTCAAGAGCACCCATGAAATGGGAATGACATAAGAAAGTTTACGTATGTTTATCAGTCTTTCACAGGTATGGAAGATGCATTATTCCCAAATGCATAAGCACAAGTATTCAGGATTGTTGGAACTCAGGAGGTTTTCCCCCTTCCCTAATGTGAATTGATATCCATTTTATTTCTCACTTCAGTTTAGCAATTTTGGTAGCTCAGTTATGGAGGGATAAGAAGGTAGTTAGCATTGTTTTACTTGTTTATTATACAGCATGATTAACATTATTAGCATGATTCGCATGAAACTTTACCAATCAATCTAAAATAATATTCATACCCTAAAGACTCTGCATGCTATGATATGATAAAACATAATGATAGATGGTTAACAAATCTCACATGAGAGAAGGGGACAAAATTCAGCAACAAGATCAAGCTATTGTACTCTGTACTGCTCAGTACTGCATGCTTCTTACGGCTTCCACAGGAATTTTTCAAAGATATATCTACACAGTAAGGGCCATTAAGGTTTACCAGCAGAAGAAATGTGTTTTAAGGAGACATTTGACAAGGATAATTTGGTAGCCTTTGCAGAAAGGATGAAGTGTTCCAGGAACGAATACCTTCATGCAAATAGACTCAGTGAGAGGTAGAAGGAGATGACGGGGGCAGTTAGTCAAATCAATTTAAAGCATATTTAAAATCTGTTGTTCACATTTTATAAATAGGGAAGTGAGGCACACAGAATGAAATTCTGGTCCCACTGAAGATCCTTTAAAATAGCAATATATATTTCCAGTAGTGACTTGTGGTTTGTGAACCTGGCCACAGAGCCTTTTAAGTGGGAGTTTTGCCCCTGACTTCAATGGAGCCAAGATTTCACCCAGAGAGATTAACTGACTCGCCCAAATTCAAGAAGGACGTCTGTAGCAGAGCCAGGAATAGAATGTAATTCTTTTAAGTCTCACATCAGTGCCTTAACCTTAATATATTTTTTCTCTATTAAAATTCTTTACAGTGTAAAAGGGTGTATATCAGAGGATTCTGGAAAGCTCTATTGGACCCTCCTTCCCTAAAGGTGTGCATTCTTATTCTAACTTTGTAGAACCCCTTTGTAGACCCCAAAATCATCCCTCATGAAAACTTCATCAACACTGGTATGCCTCTCTGAAACATTTTGGCTTTGACAAAAAAGAGTGGGGTGAGGGTTATAACTTGTCACATGTTCCAACCAGCTCTAATCAGCAATTGCTATGGTTGCCAGACAGGTTCAGTGATTGCAATTGGGAGAGATTCTCACAGGACGATTAAAATGTAACTCTCACTATGAAAAAAAATGAAAATCCCTATGCTATAAGACTAATGGTTCACGTTCCAATTTTGTGTTGCAAAGAATGTAGCTGATGTAAGAAGATGGACGGGTCACTGTGTAGCTAGGAGGACACAATGAATCACCAGAATACCAGGGATAAACAATATCAACCAATTAGGAAGTCTGTAGGAGCATGATGCCCCCTGTAAAGGTTTTGTTCATCGGTGTTGCTATAATTTTTTCTCTCTACTTGTACAGATGTTGCCATGGGATGTTTACTCCCATTGATGACTGGCCCTCTGTGTTATATATTCTCCAAAAATGGCACATCTAGTATCACAGTGTTCCTAACACTATGCTCAGGTATTGATACGGACAATCCTATTTATGGAGTCTCCAACTCCACTTCCTGCAGAAACCGGGTTTCCCCTGGAGGTCTCTTATCTAAGTGCTGACCATAACCAAGCCTACTTTGTTAATGAAATCTGACAAGACCACAGCCCAAGGTGGTACAGCTGCAGTTGACTGTCCCTTTGCAGGGTAAAGAACACATGTAGATAAACCTTAGGCAATGCTGACAGTTGAGCCACAGAGTGTAAATTTTGTGTCACATGGGGCAATACATTCCATGCACATTTTTGTAAATAAAAAAGTTACAGAAGACTATATATGAGAGGCATTAATATAAAAAAAGACACAACACTGTTCTGAACTGCTTCAAAGGCAAAGTTTTATGCAGCTTGTTTTAATTATATGATTGCAATTTAATTATATTATAATTATGGTTGCAATTACTGTTTTGTATGTTTCATTAAGGCTGCATACATTAATTGCCCTAAACTCCTGTTGATGAGCTTAACTAACATAAGCAGACATTTACAACAGAGGATCCTAGTTAGCTTTTCATTTTAATGTCTTTTCATGCCAGGTGACTATCTCTCCAAAACAGGTAGCAACTGAATGCAATAATGTGGTGATTTTCTGTTTCTCATGCACTCGCAATGCTATACCATATATAAATATTTGTTTATATTTCCAAAATGTTGTGTCCATTTGAAAATATAGATATAACTATTGGGATGATTTTCTCCCTGCTTTAATTCCATTGACTGGGGATTAAGTTTATAATTTGTAACTATATTTGTAATTATACATATAATTTGTAATATATCTATAGAGATATCTATCTCTCAGTCTATATCTACAGATTATAAGCTTAACCCCAGTCATGAAATTACATTAGGGAGAAAATCATCCCAATAGTTATATCTATATTTTCAAATGGACACAACAAATTGGAACACTTGCTTGAATTAGCCCAGTGGAAACAAAGGAAGATTTAATACTAACTAAATGATTGAAAGTGGAAAATTTTTAAGAGATTAATATTGCTAGAATTTTGTAATACTTGCATTCATGTGAACTAATACAAACTATAAATACATTTCCTAACTTGTGTTTTGCTATTCATTTTATATGTCTTTTAGTTTCACATCTAAAGTAAAAAATAATACACACTTTTATAAAATGAAGAAATTATAATCCTCCAGATATGGCGAAATTAGTAGTAAGAGTTTCAGTGTATGCATACATACAAAGAGCCAAGCACTTGAAGCCAGTGGAGTTATTGCATTGTAACAGAGGGCAGAATTTGATCAATTTTGGTTTTTTTTAATTTAAAGGTACACAAATATTAAAAATCTCAGTAAAACAATTTTTGTTTTAGTCTGGCAATATATTTTATTAGATTTATTTTCATTAGCCCTTAAAAGTCTTCTTGGGTAAATATGACATATATCACTATGTATTTAAGGCCCAATTGCGTAACCTTTACTCATACTGGCAAACACATACTCCCAATATTGACTATTGCCTGATAGTATTTGCATGAGGAAGAGCTGCACACACAAACTTTATTTTTTTAAACTCTATTTTTGTCATGATCTCTGCATATTGAAAGAGTTGTATACAGTTACAGGACTGCTGATAAATATGTAATTGCTTATTTTCTCCCTTTGCTCTAGACAAACTAATATGTCTAGCTGTTATCTGGGGTGACTATATGCCCCCGGATATTGGAACTTTCTAGGTTTTCAGAGGTTTGGCGTTTGCAAATCAGGATAATTTTTTCTGTTTGGAGAAGCTGAAAGTGGGGTTCTGGAAAGTTCTAGTGAGAGCTCAGTGGAAAAGCAATGCTCCCAACATTCCCTACCAACTAGGTGTTGCCTCCCCATTGAGCTATTTCTCTTACTCACAATAAGATGACATTTTCCTTTTCAAACCTCATCTCCAGGTTCTCCAAACTGAGAAACAGACTGCTTTTGCTGATTCCCTCTTCCTACAGCTCCAGATCCCGGAGATCCACTTAGAGCAGCAACGTAAGTAGAGAAGCAGCCCCTGACTCCCTCAGTTTCTGTCCTAGTTCTCACTTTTTCCTTAAAGCTGCTGCTAAAACTCCCACCTTCCTGAGATAGTACAGCCTGTGGGGAGTGGAGGGAGGGAGGCAGGAAGCCAAAGTTGCTTTCCAGAGACTATGGAGTTCAGAGACAGCTGCTGCCTCTTCCACTTCTCAGGCTCTTCCACACTCAATCCACTGCATTCAACAGTGTAGAGGAGGATGAAAGTCACTAAAATGAAGTGGAAGAGGCATAATCAGAGCCCTAGGGTGACTTAGAAAATTGGGGGTGGAGAATAGGGTTTCTAAAATCCAGAGGACAATGAAAAAGTTCAGAGGTACAAGAAGCTGAGAGATCCTTGGGAATTTGGGAGGAGAGAGGTGAGGGGACTCAGAGATTTTGTGTGTGTGTGACAGAGAGAGAGAGAGAGGCTGTTTAGGCTTCTCTAATTCATACTGAGGCTGGCTGGCCCAGAATCAGGGAGTTATAACCAACTTCATTCTCAGAGGAGAGGAAAGCCCATTGTATAGAATAACCTAGTTGTGGGAGGAAAAGATAATTGCCAAAAAAACTAGGCTTAATATTTTGAAATCCCTCATATGTTTGAATATGTTTGTCAATGTATAATTATACCTTACACAAAAATAAAACAACAAGGAAAATTCAGAGTTCACTTTACCAAAATTGACTGAAGAAAGTACTATAAATAGAAAATAATCCTGCAGTAACAGGGGGATGAACAGGCAGACCTAATAGATTGTGTCCATATATTACTTCTATACACTGTGCTTCTATGCAAAACCTTGATGAACATTTGGCCAGTTATCAGATGGCCTCATTATACTAGGTGATGTCACCTCAAATTCAGCATTGTAGGTCATTCCTTACACAACATTGTTCTACTGCAGCACATCTGACATAATTTATATTCTGCTAAATGTTTCATTCATATCAGTGAAATATTTTCTCGGTAGTATCTGTCACTGGCTAATACATGTTGGAGTCTTTGGTAGAAGACCATATTTGCTGCAATCCTGTACTCTCTTTTCCCTGACTCAGAAAATATTTCCTCCAGGTTATTGGGGAGATAGCATTGTTTCCTTAAATTTAAAACTGGTTGTCTGTCTGGGTAAAATAAAATATTCAAATCCCTTATATTGTGCATTCTTCAAATACTGGTAGGGAGAAATTCTAAAAATGAAAAGAACTAAGGGCTTGTTCCAACTCTCACTGAAATCTATTGAAAACCTGTCATTAATTTAAAGGGGAACAGGATCAGATGTTTAGCCATTAAAAGCATAGAATTTACCAGAAATCCTAGTTAATTCCTTTTTCAAGAGACTTTAGACTAGATTTTGATCTCATTTGCACTTATGTATTAATCCAAAGTAACTCCACCGCAAGCAATGGAGTCACACCTTATTTATAGCAGTGTAGCTGAGATCAAAATATAAAGTTTTGCTGGTGTAATCATGATGCTAATACATAGGGGGTTTTTTGTTTGTTTTTTTAGGGGGAGGGGCGAAGGCAATGCTTAATTTGTGCCAGGGCTTAGCCTCTAGGCACATCTAGGCTTGGCAGTACATAGCCCCGACACCTCTAGGCTTGCCACATCAGTTATGAAAGTTAAAAAAAAAATTGCTTGAGCCCCAGCACCTCTTCAATTACAAATTAAGCACTGGGAGGAGGTGGTTTCAGGGAACACAGATGAACTAGCTCAGATAAAAAGGGAAGCAATCAGATGCTTTAGCCAAAACTCTAATCAAATGTTATCCAAAACTTTTTGGAGATTTAAAAAAAATTAGTTAATTTATATGAACACACAATGGTCAGAAAAGGTTGATAATCTGGCCCTAAGCACCTAATATGTTTTCAATTTTGCCATGCCTCTGCTTGATTTCAGCTGGTCTCAGAGTTTATCTGGACAACCTGAAACCAAGAAACACTGGAAATATTATGTGAAGTACCCTGTTCTCATGAGATTTCTAACCACTGTGGGCAGGAACATCCAGGCTTTTGGATCCTTCTTTGAACAGAACCTCCAAACCTTCTGAGGTTGTAGCATCACTAAAGAATTACACTTCCTTCATTAATAAAGATCAAAACTAAATGTCTTTGATAACCAGTTGTCTTTCCCTTGGTCATAGTTGTATACCTATAGTGCCCTTTTGCTTGATCCTAGAGAGACAGCCTTGGAAACCATACTAGTAATGGAAACAGGTGAAATACCTCTGCAGTTTGTGCTTTTCAGCCTAGGCAGATTTGTTATCCTGAACAAAAGAACAGAATATTTATAGTAATTTTGTATGTTTGCTTTCTTCACTATCCCATGTAACTATTGTCATGGTGTGCTCACATATTTCAATATTGTCCTTGAAGTCTGCCTTGAGCCTTTTCATTGGCTAAGTGAAAATGTGGCAACACTTAGCTTTTTGACCACTCTCTAAAAGCCTACGGATTTTACTCAGCAGGTAATTTAAAATATACTCTCTCCATAATGTCATTTGCAGGCAGTGACACCAAGACAATACATTTCCTTGTACATATTACCTTCAAGAAACATAAATTAATTAATAGCGAAATGTATATGACAGAATCTGGTGCCCTCACTTATGTTGAGTACTTACTTTGTGAGTAACCACACTGAAATCAGTACTGAAATCCAGTCCTATATTTCCTCATACTTATCTGAATGCAACCTTGTATAAAGGTAAACATTTTGTATCACAATGTGCCATGAAAGTTCACTCAGGGATACTCTCTTTCCATTAGGAAACCATAAAGTACCTTTGAAAAGAAAAGGGCCAGACCCATTGAAGCCAATGGGGGCTGTAAGTATGTCCAAGAGCACAGTTTAAAAATATTTTAAATACAGTTGGCATTCTGAGCCTCCCACAGGCAGCAGCTTGCCTGAGGTAAAGAGATATTTGTGTTACCAGCAATATGAGAGCCCTGATGGCAAGGAAGCTGGTTTTAAATCTGCTTGCACACTACTTGAACAATCAAAAGTTTCTTTTCTTTTAATTTCTCAGTCATTTAGCAGTTAATTATACATGGTTTCCAGGAGACACTTTCAGTTTATATTTATTAATCACTGGAAGAATGCTATGCTATAGTTCTCCCAATGAAAAGTCCCTCTACTTTCAAATTAACTGGTATACTCTCTAACCTGTTTATTTTGAGTTCTAATTTCACTGCTTTTCCACAAAGGCTATTTAGAATTGTTATTGTGATTCATATTACATTATGAACATTCTATCTGATTAATTCACAGTGGCAATCTCCCATCTTTACAAATGGATTTGAATTAAGCTATATGGTTAACTGATAATGAGTATATTTTCTAGGTCAAGTATGTGTTGTATGTTGGGGCGGATATTTTTGAATTGTAATATGAAGACCTTCAGCTGCTATTTCATTATGATAAAAGATACAGATTTTTCCCCCTTATAGTCTGTGTTGTGGTAGACACAGATACAATATCAATTGCAGCTTCATCTGGATTGCAGCTATCTGACTCAGCTATACACATACTGTATAGTTTTCAGAAATCTCTAGCAAATTACAATAACTTTGAATTCCTTTGGCTTCTCTTGGCATCTGGTTCTGTCTAATGAGGGTGAGATTGTCTGGATGAGGGTGAGATTGAATTTCTAGTGAGTTCTGACTAGAGATAAGTGAAATTCAGAATTTCTAACCCTTGGGTCAGTGGGTTTCCAGTATAGGTGGTGTTTTAGTGACTATTGCTATTAGCACAGTAGTATCTAGGAAATGGACCGCTTCTGTGGATTGGTCTAGGCTGAGGTTGATGGTGGGATGGAAATTGTAAAATCATGGTGGAATTCCTCAGGGGCCTCTTTTCCATGGGTCCAGATGATGAAGATGTCATCAATGTAGCACAAGTAGAGTAAAGATGTTGGCATACTGTGGACGCATGCAGGTACCCATAGCAGTGCTGCTGACTTGAAGGTATATATTGTGCCCCAAATGTGAAAATAGTTGTGGGTGAGGACAAGTCACAAAGTTTCAAGCCACCAGGTTAGCCGTGATATTATCGAGGATACTATTCCTGATGGTTGTAGTCCATCTTTGTGTTACTTTTCTTGTTGGGCCTGTCTTTAGTAGGTGGCTTCTGGGTACAGCATTCTTAAAAACTAAATACCCACTGCTGAAGTGAAAAAACAGATTGACAGGGCAGAAAAGTACCAGAAACCATCTAGTACAGGACAAGCCAACAAAGAAGTAACGGAACACCACTAGCGTCACTTCAGCCCCAACTAAAACCTCTCCAGTGCATTATCAAAGATCTAACAATCTAACCCTGAAAGATGATCCTCACTCTCACAGATCTTGGGAGATAGGCCAGTCCTCACTTACAGAAAGCCTCTCAACCTGAAGCAATACTCACAGCAACCGCACACACATACACATAAACACTATGCGGGAACTATCCTTCCAACAAAACCCGATGCAGCTCTGTCCACATATCTATTCAAGTGACACCATCATAGACCTAATCACATCAGCCACGCCATCAGGGCTCATTCACCTGCACATCTACCAATGTGATATATGGCATTTATGTGCCAGCAGTGCTTCTCTGCTATGTATTGGCAACCAGACAGTCCTCTATGCAAAAGAATAAATGGACAAAAATCTGACATCAGAATCATTAACATCAAAACTAGCTGGAAAACACTTCAACCTCTCTAACCACTCAGTGACAGACTTGAAGGTGGCAATTTTGCAACAAAAAAAACTTCAAAACAGCTCCAAGAGAGACTGCTGAACTCGAATTAATGTGCAAATTAGATAAATTAACTTAAGTTTAAACAGAAACTGGGAATGGTTGGGTCATTACAACTAATTGAATCTTATTCCCCATGTTATGTTCTCCTCACACCTTCTATGGTCATCTCGATTATCACTTCAAAGTTTTGGTTTTTTTTCCCCCCTCCTGCTGATGTTAGTTCATTTCAATGATTGGTTCCTTACAGTTGGCATGGCTACACCCTTTCATGTTCTTTGTATGTATAAATATCTTCTGTCTGTGTTTTCCATTCTATGCATCCGAAAGAAGTGAGCTTTGTAGCCCGTGAAAGCTTATCTGAAATAAATTTGTAGTAATCTATGGTGCCACAAGTACTCCTGTTCTTTTTGCAGATACAGACTAACACGGCTGCTACTCTGAAATCAGTCATATGAGTCTATTCCGAAAAACAAGGGCAGCATAAACATGGAAATGAGATGGCATGGTAAATTGGTTATTAAAATTATTTCAATAAAATGTCTATGGAATATAAATAAATAAGGAAATATCATTTCAATCACATATTAAAAGTAGTACTTACACCCTCTAATATGTTTCATTGTGAAGCATCTTTAGGAATTTAGGGACTTATCCATATAGGATTGCCAAAAATCCATTTTTCAGCTGGTATGTCCCTGAGGCCCCTAGGTGTAGGGAAAGCCAGGAAGGCTCCACACACTGCCCCCGCCCTGAGTGCCAATGAGAGTTGTGTTTCCATATCCAAACTCCCTCCCAGAACCCACATCCCCTCTGTCACCCAACCTCCTGCCGCAGGCCTGAGCCACTTCCAGTCAGAGCCCTCACCACCCCTGCATCCCAACCCCCTGCTCCAGCCTGGATACCCTCCCATACCCATAACTCCTCCTTTCTGTCCCCACCCCAGAATCTGCACCCCCAGTTGGAGCCCTCAATCCCTCCCACACCCCAACCCCCTGCCCAGCCCCAAGATCCCTCCCATACCCTAACCCCCTGCTCCAGCTCACAACCTACCCTGTATTCTGAACCCATCATTTCTGGCCCCACCCCAGAGCCCACACCTCCAATCAGAGCTCTCACACCAACCCCCTGTCCCAGCCCGGTGAAAATGAGCAAGTGAGCAAGGATGGAGGAAAGCGAGTGACTGAGGGAGGGGAGGAGTCAGTGGGGGATGGACTTTGGGAAGGGGCGGGGCAAGGGTGTTAAGTTTTCTGCAGTCAGAAAGTTGGCAACCCTAGATCCATAGCTCACTGAAGTCAATGAAAACATTCCCACTTACTTCAATAATCTTTAGATCTGGCCCTTATATACTTGGCGCAGCCAGGTACATGGCAAATTGTAAGCATCTCAGTAGTTTGATTATCAGTCCATAATCAGTACAAACAAATTGAGGGGCTAAAATCTCACTGTTAGTGGGACTGCCAACATGTTACAAGTTAAATATATGCCTAAGGGCTTTTGGAGACGGGACAAGAAATCACACCTGAAAGCCAGGAACTTCAGTTTTCAGTCTGGCTTTTCAAATGATTCATTCTGTTACATGATAGTCTTTCCACAGATTTCAATTGCAGTTGGATCTCAATGACTAGCTCTATATTTCAGTTTCTACCTGGTAAATGGAGCCAATACACATTTGTCTACCATACAGGGGTCACGTGAAGATTAATTCATTAATACGCTTTGAGAATATTATCTTCTAAATAGAATTATTAGCAATGCACCTAGAGATCACAACAAATAAATAAATAGAACAGTTCTGGGCATTTATGGCTTTAGCAGTAGCCTCCATGTAAATCTATATTTCTGCCTAATGATGATCGCCAAGGAGTAAGTTAGGCCAGATACCCAGTTGTACCATATCTATTTCTAGATTGGATTTAGGGAAGAGGTTCTCAAACTGTGGTCTGCAGATCCCACCACTGGCCCACAAGCTCCATTCAGGTGCCCCGCAGGTAGTTCCCACTAAGGACCATGCCTGGGTGGCTGCACATGAGAGAATGAAGGGCAGGCATGATTCCACTAATTGGGTGCCTGAACACTGGAGAAGATGGACATGTAATGTGAGGTGGTGGCCTTGGGGGGAATAGGGTGTAGGTGGGAGGAGGCAGTGGGTTGAGAAAAGGGGGTGGGAGGGAATTTGAGGCGTATAGGGCTGTGGCAACCAGAAAAAGAGGCGAATTTCCCCGCTCCAGGACTGCGGCTCCTGGGGAGAGACGGCCCTCCTCCCCAGCACCAGTTCTGAGGCTGCTGTGGCGGGGGAGAGATGCCCCTCCTTCCCAGACCCACCTCAGGGGCTGATGCAGCAGGGGAGAGAGGGCACATCCATCCCATTATTGTTGTTTTATTTGTAGAACAACAAATGTTAATTACTATTTTTTTTTAATATAGTGCTTCTATCCAAAGTGCTTTACAATCACAGAATCATAGAATATCAGGGTTGGAAGGGATCTCAGGAGGTCATCTAGTCCAACCCCCCTGATCAAAGCAGGACCAATCCACAACTAAATCATCCCAACCAGAGTTTTATCAAACCTGACTGTAAAAACCTTTAAGGAAGGAGATTCCACCACCTCCCTAGGTAACCCATTCTAGTGCCTTCATCACCCTCCTAGTGAAAAGTTTTTTCTTAATATCCAGCCTAAACCTCCACTGCAACTTGAGACCATTACTCCTTGTTCTGTCACCTGATGCACTGAAGAACAATCTAGATCCATCCTCTTTGGAACCCCCTTTCAGGTGTGAAAAGCAGCTATCATCCCGCTCATTCTTCTCTTTGCGACTAAACAATCCCATTCCTCAGCCCTCTCCTCAAAGTCCTAAGTGCTCCAGCCCCCTATCATTATTGTTTGCCTTCCCTGGACTCTTCAATTTTTCCACCCTCTTGTTAGTGTGGGGCCCAAACTGGACACGGTACTCCAATGAGGCCTCACCATGTTGATAGCGGGGAATGATTCAATGTCCCTCGATCTGCTGGCAATGCCCTTACTTATACAGGCCCAAAATGCTGTACCTCTGGCAACAAGGGCACACCATTGACTCATATCAGCTTCTCGTCTACTGTAATCCTAGGTCCTTTTCTGCAGAACTGCTGCCTAGCCACTCCGATCCTATTGTAGCAGTGCATGGGATTCTTCATTCTAAGTGCAGACTCTGCACTTGTCCTTGTTGAACAACTCCATCAGATTTCTTTTGACTCAATCCTCTATTTTGTCTATGTCCTTCTTTACCATCAGTAATCTCCAGACGTATCTACCACCCTTCCCAGTTTTCAGTATCATCTGCAAAACCTGCTGAGGGTGTAGTCCACACCAATGCCCTCTAGATCATTAATGAACATATTGAAGACAACCAGCCCTAGGACCAGCCCTTGGGGCACACCGTTTGATACCGGCTACCAAGTAGACATGGAGCCATTGATCACTACCTGTTGAGCCCGACAATCTAGCCAGCTTTCTATCCATCTTATAGTCCCTTTATCCAGCCCATACTTCTTTAACTTGCCATCAAGAATATTGTGGGATCCCGTATGAAAAGTTTTTCTAAAGTCAGGGAATAACATGTCCACTGCATTCCCCTCATCCACAGAGCCAGTTATCTTGTCATAGAAGGCAATTAGGTTAGTCAGGCATGACTTGCCCTTGGTGAATCCATGCTGACTGTTTCTGATCACTTTCTGGCCAAAGAACTTACTGGCCACTGCTTCCAGCAGCTCCCATTGTCCTGGAGCAGCGATCTGCAGCCAGTGGGAGCCGCGATCAGCTGGACCTGCAGATGGGGCAGGTAAACACACCAGCTCAGCCCACCAGTGGCTTTCCCTACACAAGTGGCGACCCCTGTTTGAGAAACCCTGTTCCAGAGAATAGCAGCTCTCCCATGTCTATTGCTAATTTCTTTCACTGGTCTTATTTCCAGTTTGAACTTCACTCATTTCAACTTCAGCCTTTGTTTGCTAAGTTAAAGAACACTTTTTGGAGACTTGGAAAAAATAAGTCAACTCTTTTTTTCTTCACATTTCTGTACCTTCTGGTCTAGTCTAGGCAAAGGTAGCCAGCAAAACCTGAGACATGCTGCTGTTTTATTAGTGTGAGATTTTTCTGTTGTGTGCGCCACAACCTCTTATGTTAGTGGGAAAGCTGTTCTCTGAATAATGTGGGTGGTGGTTTGCATCACGTTGATTAGCATTAGGGCTACTAGAACAACATAAAAAGAGATTAGGGAGCCCCATCATTAGGAAAAAAAGAAATATTAATTATTAGTCTTGAATAAGAATGCTTACTGTATTTTAAGCTGCAAGTTTATGTTTCATGCATTAACATTCATGGCTCTGGGTTTAATTTATTTCTGATCTGCACTGCATATTTGTTGTCTAGCTTTACATTAAAAAATAGTATTTAAGTGTAAAGAGGAACATGTTCTCTACTCCAAGATACAAATGCTGCCCACTCAAGTCAATGGGTTCTCCTTGAATCCTGTAGCAGCAATGGGGCATAAAAAGAGAGAGAAAGAGAGGACAGCTGAATGTGATTGAAAGCATCAGTAATTACACCAGGCGCCAATAGCTGTAGAGGACTTGATTCTGATCTCACTGACAGCAGCTTTACACTGGTGAAATGCTATTAACATCTATGGAATTACTTCAGATTTACACAAATGTACCCAAGAGCAGGATCTGACCCACTGAGCACAAAATCTACAACATAATAAACGTACATTAATTTTAGTTGAAAATACTATTTGTATTTCAGAAAATACAAGGTTAGGGATAATGTGCTGGAAATGACAATACATAGTGGATGATGAGCTGTGTGGATCTCTCTTTCTTAACAAAACCTGAATCTAGGCAAAACTTGTCTAGCGTGAGTCCTGCTGCACAGCCTGGGGAAGATCAGACAAATACCTTTTACTGAATCTTTTTGCTTTCACTGGATTTGAGAGAGACCAGAAAGAGGGATTCAGTGATAGCCATGTTTGAAACCCTCACTAGGATTGCTCTATGAAACTGACATATCTTCCTGGTCTCATAGAAAAGCTATGAAAATTCACCAGTGGGGTACTGGATCCAAAAACTTATTGTTTTTCTCCTGAAACTCAAAGCAAGTCTAAGGGCCCACTAAACTGTGAAAGCAAAACCTGCAGAAAGGTTCTGTACTCTCAATGGGAATCAAAAATAGACTGAGTTTGGGGGATATTTGCACTTCTAATTCAGATCAACTAACTGAAGCATGTCACACTATGTCGACTAGCAGGAGTGCTAGCAAAGGTGAGATAGAAGTGTTCAATAATCTGCTGTCCTCTGCCCTGGGTGTTCCATTTTAGCAAGTGTGACAGGTTATACAGATCCTGCACCAGCATAAAAGGAGTGAAGGAGGTGCTTTGGACTGGAGTGGTCTTATGCCTCCACGCTTGCAAATCAGGCCAGGATTGAAGGAGGAATTAAAAGGAGGGAACTGCACTCAGACGGGAGCAACCCTGGGAAGGAAACAGACCATTGAGCTCCCCAGCTACTAGAGACAGCCACCAGCCTCTGCCCTCGTAGAAAGGAGAACACCAATCTCCTAGAGTAAAATAGGGAAAGAGACAGAGACTTGTACTGGAGACCCAGCTAGTGACCTTCTGAAGTAAGAGGACAGTATGATGATTGAGGCTGCCTACAGGCACTCTCTATTTTCCTTTAGGTCTTTATTTAGCCTTGTTCACTAGCTGTGGACTGTTTTGTTTGTTTTACCTGGTAGAAAGGAAGAAACAATCAGTAGGCCCTTGGCTGGAGGGTAGAATGCTGAACTTGCTAGACTGACACACCATGAAGTGCCGGCTGGGATGGGGCAATTGGACCCACATGCTATCACCTCTCCCACACCGGGCTTCAAAAGGGGGCACTTTGGCAAGGACAGATTAATGATAGAAAGATTCAGGAGGTGATGCATTGAGATTTCACCGGCAACAGTAGTCCTGTCCAACAAATTACTGGTTAATGACTTGGGCCAGAGTCACAGCTAGATCACTAAAAATATATTTCGGCAATAAATAAGTAAAAATGGCAGAAAAAGCTTAGAGTTTGTACATCTGATCCAAAGCTTGCTAAAGTCAAGCTTTTCATCAGGGTCCTGTATAGTTAACAAGCTATAACACAAAATTATTTTAGAGAGCAATCAGTGTTTTTTCACAATATTCTAAGGACCAAATCCTGAGAGGTGAGTGCTTTGGCCTCATTTTCTACTAAAGTCAATAAATGCCAAGGGAAGAAGAAGTAAGCACTAAAAAATCCATCTGAATTGTAAGAATCTCAGATGGTGAAAAAAACCCACAAAATTTACAGCTTGCAGTTATAAAGTAACACATTTTTATTTTATTAAATCAGTTCAAATCATAAACACCACCAACAAAAAATCTGATCTGGAATTTAATTTCTGTCCAACCAAGATATTCTACTGAGCAGATTTTGTAGAATTAATCATGTTTTCAGAACTGGTTCTCATGGTCTCAGGTCTGTTTATGATTTCCAATCTGACCTACAGCTTCTAAGATAGTGGCATTATCCAGAAGATACATCCATATCACAGGATTACTTGGCCTGTCTTATTCTGTGCCAAAAATGTAAGTTTTCATTAGCGGTAAACATTTCAGAACTTGATTGTTGCTGTTGTACAGCTCAGAGATAAATCAGCATCTAAACTGAATCCTGAACTTCACCAAATAGCAGATTATTCATTTCCATCACACTGTATTTATTTATATGTGGTCACTAGCAGTGTGGCATATTGCATGTTAATAGGTCAGGTATGGCACAAAACTGATGTATTTTTGACATTGAATAGAATTTGAAGAATAGCATCAATGTAAACTAGTTGATTTATGCTAGAATTATCATTGCAATTTTGAGGGGCAGGGTGCTGAGTCTAGGGAAAAAAAGCCTGGATGAACCAAGATATGCAGTCCCAGTGGCAAAAAAAAAAAGTCTGAATAACAGGGCATAATGGAGCCAACAGTCCACCTTGCACTTGGAAGCCTAGTGCCAACCTGAAGAGATCCAAATAGGCTGGATAATTTCAGCCAGTCTCTCCCTGGCAAACTAGGATTTCAGCTCCTCTCTCATGGTGAACCCCCACCCCCTGGGCAGGGCAGAAGTTGAACAGCCATCTTCTTTCCTTAGGCTCAGCTCCCGTTCCCCCATTCTAATTGTGCATGCTGGGAGAAGAAGAGGGGGCGGAATATAGCCCAGTGACTTTTTGCTGACAATTGTCAGCAGGAAAAGTGCAACTAAAATAGCTTTCAAAATGTATTTGTACTCACCTTTGGCAGGTTCACTGTAAGACTATGCTGCTGTACCCCATCCAGAACAGTTTTGTGTTGGTCATTGTGTTCCTTTTCAATTTCCCAGAGATGCAAAAGATCATGACTTGTAAATAGGGCAGGTGCTAGCATGAGGATAATTTTTCCTCTACTGTGGTTGTCATTCAGCATGTTTCATAGTGGAATGCTTGCAAAACTGGTATTGAAGAATTGCTGTACTTTAATATGATACAAAAAATGATCAGGGAATTAGGTGAATAAAAGTGGGTGTCAGATTATTCTTGTTTTTAAAAAATAAGCTTTTAAAAACCCCGGTGTGTGGAATATTTAACGAGACTTTGGGAAGGGTGTTAAATAAATTAAATGGATTTGCAATGCTATATGCCCCTCGCCCCCCCCAAAAAAAGCCAGTTTGGGTCATGGCTTGGCACATACAAAAACATATACTTCAAGGCTAGAAGAGACCATAGTAATCATATAGCCTGACTTCCTGCAAATTGCAGGCCACAAAACCTCACCCATCCACTCCTATAATAGTCCCATAACCTCTGGCTGAGTTACTAAGGCCACGTCTAGACTACACACCTTATCGGTGCATTAAAATCGATTGCTCGAGGATCGATATATCGCGTCTAATCTAGACGGGATATATCGATCCCTGAGCGCGCTTATATCGATTCCAGAACTCCACCAACCCCAATGGAGTTCCGGAATCGACATGTCGAGCCGCGGACATCGATCCCGCGCGGTGAGGACGGGTGAGTAAATCGATTTTAGATATTTGACTTCAGCTACGTTATTCACATAACTGAAATTGCGTATCTAAAATCGATTTTACCCCGTAGTGTAGACCAGCGCTCAGTCTTCAAGTTCCAGAGAATCCACCATTTTCCCTAATTCAAACCAGCATGTGACCCATGTCCTATTCTACAGAGGAAGGCTAAAATAGACTCATAGACCCATAGACTTTAAGGTCAGAAGGGGCCATTATGATCATCTAGTCTGACCTCCTGCACAATGCAGGCCACAGAATCTCATCCACCCTCTCCTGTAACAAACCCCTAGCCTATGTCTGAGTTATTGAAGTCCTCAGATTGTGGTTTAAAGACCTCAAGGTGCAGAGAATCCTCCAGCAAGTGACCTGTGCCTGCAGGGGAAAGCGAAAAACCTCCAGGGCCTCTGCCAATCTTCCCTGGAGGAAAATTCCTTCCTGACCCCAGTTATGGGTAATCAGTTAGATCCTAAGCATAAGACCAAGACCCACCAACCAGACACCTGGGAAAGAATTCTCTGTACTAACGCAGAGCATTCCCCACCCATTTTCTCATCTCTGGCCACTTGAGGTGTTTGCTAATAGAAGTTGCAAACTGGCCATATGCCATTGTAGGCAATCTCATCACGCCATCCCCTCCATAAACTCATCAGTTCAGTGTTAAAACAAGTTAGGTTTTGTCCCCCAATAGTCTCCTTGGATATCATTGCCACCTGCACCTTCTTGGAGACAGTTCTCCTTATGGCTCATAGGCATCTCCCACATGCCTGTTTGAACCCTAGTTCTCCCAACAGTACAACTCAGTGGAAGAGAACTCCTTTACTTCATGCTTCTTTTTATTGATAATCTGGTGCAGGGGATTCCACAGTCACCATCCCTGGGAGGAGGTTTCCTCTCTGGGACAGTCTGTGAGAAGTTTCCCAAAACAGTCCAGGAGCCCCAAATGGTCTACACAAGACTGATTAAGAGTACTGGGGGGAAAAAAATGGAAGGTTTAAATGGCATTGCCATGCAATGTCCCACCAGTTAGGCAAACCTTAGCTTTAGGTACAGACAGCCTTTGAGAATACATTTCCTCTCTGTGTTCTGGGGTCATCTCTTTTTCTCAAGTCCTTGCTCAGTTATATCTTGTCATTTATTTAATCTAAACTGCGTTAGAATTCATTGTCACATCAGACTGCTATGTCAGCCTTTCAGCAAAGTGCCATTTGGCCACATGTACCATCCTGGCTTAATGAAATAGACTCTGGTCTCTGTTCGATGGTTATTGTGTCCCTTTTCCTGCTCTTTCTTCTTCCTTCCCTATTACAAATCTGATTCTGGAAGGATCCCCATCTACACTGCTCCAAATTTACTATATTAAAATCTCACTTTGATATTGCCTTACCTTTTGTCAGTCAAAAAGGTCCTAGGGACTGAACCCTGGATTACATGCCTATTGTTCCTGACTAGATGTGTTAGATCCAGTTAGTTAAGACTGGCTGCATGTTTTTTGTTTATTGCCCTCTGAAAGAGACATAATTTATAATTCCCCTCACTTATGCCCCAGCTACACAATAAATGTGAATTACTGCTGGAAGCCAAATCATCTGCCACATCAATGTCACAGAGCAGGGAGGCAACTGTTCCTCTCTGTATGACTCTGGTGAAATCACACTTGCAATAGTATGTTCAATTCTGGGAACCTCAATATCACACATATATTAAAGCAGAGGGACTTCAGAAAAGTGCAGCAAAAATGATTAAGAGTTTGAAAGGACTGACGTGTAGGGAAATAAGCACAGCTAGGCTAAGCAATGATAATGTTAACTGTGCACAAACATTTGACGGAAGTAAATACCAAGAGGTACTCTGAGCAGAGCAAAGGGAGAAAACTAGCAGGAAAGGGATGAAAATAAGAAATAGAGAATTGCAGCTGATCATCAACAAACTTCATGACCGTTATCGTTATTAGATTTTGGAATAGTTTCCAAGGGGAGTGGTGGGAAGCACATTGCTTTGACCATTGAGAAATGAACTGTACACACAGCACTAGAAAATATGCTTTAAGGAGCAACCCTGCAATGGACTAGACTGCCCTCTCAATTTCTGTGATTCTATATAACATTCTTACACTCTGCAGAATAGAACCAGGGAGCTGTGTATTGTACATCCAGATATTATACTGCCTACAACCAAACCCAGAGGTTTGTGGAGCCTGGTTGTTGGTCCAGTCCTGCTGCCCCGGAAATCAAACTTCCATAGGCTGGATTAGGACTCTGGAACCTGATCTAAAGAACATACAAATTAATGGGAGTCATTCCACTGACCTCAATGGGAGCAGAAGCAGGCCCTTAGTTCCATTTCATTTGATCATTTTTCATACAATGGGCCCTATCAAGCTTTAACACCTTTTTATTTTCATGTTTGAATGATCCTACAAGAAAATAAAATTCACACTTGTGGATATTTTAATAAAGAACAATGACCTTGAATCTTTTCTTTGAACACTGACTTGTAAATTACATCTTGGCTGGTAAATGGCACTTTTATTCAGCAATTTTCCCATAATTACTTAAATAAGAGTTCATAAACTAAACTGTAAGTTAAAAAATATGCAAATGGCACTACCAATATTCAAGGGACTGAATTCAATTAACTAGTTAAGTATACTGTGAAATATTAATTTTATTAAAACCACTTTTAATCATATCTCTAAATTTAGGAAGTTGCATTATCTGGCCAGCCGGGCCATCACCAGAAGAAATGATTCCTCTAAGCAGCTTGTTTATACTGAGCTAATTGCACAGAAGTTATCTGGTTAGTTTGTGATTAACTTTGTCAATACAATCAACTTGTGACTATTTGCTGCACAGCAAGTTAATTATCCAGTGATCAGATCTTGGTCATGTTATTAAATAATCCATTCAGAATGAAAGGATTTGTGTAGTTATCATTTTAGAAACAAATGAGAAAGTGCTGCTCTGCCCATAAGTTGTCATCAACAACAGCAGCTGTTGTACTTCTCCAAGCCACCTGGTTTCTGTATTACTCAATTAAACAGAGGCCATTTTTTTTTAAGGACAGAACAATGTTATTTTGGATTATTGTTTGGCAGAATCTGAACTAATGTTTGAAATGTTACATGTGTGACTAAGTAACAATGGTTAACTTGGTAGCAAACAAGAGTAATTTCTATATGATGCCTGTGTGTTGATCTATTCCTCAATTCAGTTTCTAGTGGACAGGTGCCAGCATCCCATAATCCATCATGGAAACCCACATTTAATGACTTATTTGAATGTTGATATTCTCATCAGAGAAGCTAAATGTGGCCAAACTTGCAATCTAGTATATCAAGGGAGAAAGCAATTCATAACACAAATATTCAATGGGAGACAGAAACCTACCAAGCAGTAATGCTGAAAGAGACTGAGGGGTGGCAGTGGACAGAAAATTAGAGACCAGAATGCTGAATGATATGAGTCACAGACTGTGTGCATGGATCCCTTCTGCACGCAGTGCGTATACTTCCTGTACAGCTTAGCTGCTCCTGCATTTCTAATATTGTATTGTATTCAGTTGTGGGGCAGACTTATCGTGGGAGGCAATGACAATCAGGAAACAATTTAGACAAAAGCATAAAAACAATCAGATGACTGGAGGGACTGATTTGTGAAGATATAAAGTATATATAGTGTGTGTGTGTGCGAGAGAGAGAGACAGACAGACAGACTATTGGAACATGTCACAGGGTACACTCACTGCTAGGGTGTCACCTTCTGGCTACTCTGGGAATTAGTTCCTTCCAGGTCCAACACTCCCTTCTGTTGTTCATTCACACCCCTGTCCCTCAGTCTCTGGGACTCTGTGTACTTCCTCTTTGTGATTTGGCTGCTTCTTCTTCATGGCTTGGCCCTCCAGCCAGGTCACTGTGTATCTTCCCTGCTCCAGGGTATCTAAGTCTCATTAAACTAACTATCTCAGACAGTCTTCAGATCCACTGTCTAGACTGTGCCACTTCACAAGTGATTGGCAGGGAAACCCAGGTCCACCCTCTACTCTTGGTTTCAGCTCAGGGACCATTTAAATCAGCAGCCAAGGTCTGCTTCCATTTCACCATCATTCTGGGTCTGGATCCCCAGAGTTTCTACTCTCCTCATGAGTTTCCTCCTTTTACTTTCTAATGCCCAGAGAATAGCCACAGAGTCCTTCACTATGCTCACCTTTTCTACTCCCAACTTCCTGGCTTTATACTAGCTCTGCCTGTTCCTTCCCGCCCTGGGCTCCATCATCAATAAGGGGTTGCTCAGAAAACATCATTTCTCTCAAGTGTTTCTGATCTGGTTTGTTGATTCCCTTCTCAACTTCATTAACCCTTTTCAGGCTAGTGTGGGGAGAACATACCATCACAGGGTGTATGATAGCTGATCACAAATATTAGAACATTCTAAACTATCAAAAAATTTAAAGTGGCATAGAGAGACATTCCTAGGAGTCATGGGAAGAATTTAGGCTAGATAAAAGCTCATGAGAGTGAAAATGGTTAGACTGTAAAAGACTCTCTTTATGAAAGTGATGGAAGGAATATTGCTTGGGACATTTAAGAGTAAGCTTGTCAAAAGCTAGGAGGAGGACTGGATAACCTAATATTGCTAATGATTCCCATTAGAGATCATCTTCAGGTTCGGAAGCAAGGACTTTTATAACAGACCATTTACACTTGATAGAATAACTCCATTAGCTGATAGCAATAGTAGTCTGTTATCATCTTATGTGATAACCAGTAGAGAGGGTCATGGCATACACTTTAAAAGCATATTACATATTTTCTGGACAGGAAAGTCAGCCTGAGCATCTGAAGGCCACAAGAGTTCAAGTCTTATCATTGAGGAGTTCAGGTGCCACTTTTGTAACAGCTCCTACTAAGGGTTCTTAGAAAGATTCAAATTCATTGTGACAGATATTACAATTACATGCTTTATCTTTAGGGGTTGTATCCTATTCCATGGGCAGGATTACTGCAGCTTCTCCAGAAATTAAAACATTGGAGTTTGATTAATGAAAAATCCCAAAGTTGTTTATGCAGATACACAGCCTTTGAAGCTTTATATATCATCAGATTGTCCTGGTTCCTCAACATCTGGCACAGACCTTGTTAATCCAGGCAACGTCCGAGCCGGCATGACTCTCCTAGTTCATGTCACTCTCATATTTGAGGCAGGCAGGCAAAGCATTAGGGGGTCTTTTGCCCAAGGGCCCGTACTGGAAAGTTGGGTACCAACCAGGATTTGAACCCCAGTCTCCTTGTAACAAAGGCGG
This sequence comes from Chelonoidis abingdonii, assembly GCF_003597395.2. NCBI lineage: Eukaryota > Metazoa > Chordata > Testudines > Testudinidae > Chelonoidis > Chelonoidis abingdonii. Next base: position 306,936,773 of record NC_133769.1, on the reverse strand, counting down.
TCGCCTGTATTAAAGGGCGGTGCTCCTTAACCACTAACAACTAGTCCAGTGGGCTACTGGAACAAGCCATTCATGGATACTCCAACCAAGAGAACCTGGATGATGGAATGCTTACTACAACAGTAGACTAATGAGAGGGATATATGAAACGTAAATGAGGGGACTATGGATGGACAAAAGACCAACATCCACACTTACTGAAAACAGCTAGTTACCCAACGCTTCAACATAGTAAAGAGGAAGCTGGGCTCTCACAGCTTGAGATAGACCAACTCCACATTACATCCCAGACTCAAGAAGATCCTGGAAGAACAAGTGGATTGTGCAGCCGCACACCCTGAAGCTGAAACTTCACCTGCCACCCCTCCATTGCAAGAGCACAGCAGCTGATATGAGGCATAAGATCATGGAGAAACTAGCAATACAAGTCAATCCTCGAGACCGATTACCAAGGCTCAGTGGAGAAGTTACCATCAGTGATAGAGTGTTAGAGATGGCCAATAGCAGCCCACATGACAATCCCTACTACCACCAGATAACTCAAACAATGAACTGGTATACGCTACAGCTCTGTAATCCTGGAGATGCTTGGCTACAACGATCAAAAGAAGAACAACAGTATGTACCCACCCTGGAAAATGAGGTTGGAGGATAAGATCAAGTGCGACTCGGAGAGAAAGTTAGTCAGCTGGTGGAACTACAGAAGGTATGTAGAGATTAAGGATAAGACTCGGCTACTGAAAAAATACAAGGGCCTGACTCCATCTGAAGCCCTAGAGACTGCTAAACAAAGGCTCACAGCACTAGCTACCAGGCTAAGGAGATACACTAGAGAAGCAGAGGCCAAAAAAGTAAATGCCCTGTTCTCCCAAAGAACCATCCAAGGTGTAACTCCCAAACTGCAGTGCAACAACACAGAAGCCACCAGCAGCAGAAACTGAACAGTAACTGGAAGAACAATATGGGAGAAAGAGAAGACTCATAACACCCGTGCAAAGTGGCTGCAGGACCTGAGAACAGAGCACAGCAATCTCCCAGAACAGAAACCAGTCACCATCACAGTAGAAGACATCCAGCAGCGGGTCAAGAACATGAAGAGCTGGACAGCACCTGGACCAGACATGATCCACACTACTGGCTAAAGAAAGTGTAACAGCAGTGCACATGAACGCCTAGCAGCACAGATGAACAGCTGCTAGCAGCAGGCTCCCACCCAAACTGGCTAAAACAAGGAAGGACAGTGCTGATCATGAAAGACCCCTGCAAGGGACAGAACCGTCCAACTACCGGCCAATAACCTGCCTCCCACAACATGGAAAGTCCTATCAGGCATCCATAGCCGCCAAGCTACAGGACCATACATGGGCCAGCACATGGCACAGCTCAAGAAGGGCATGGGGGGAACAACACCAAGAGGCTCAAAAACACCAGTTGCTCATAGATAGAGCAGTCGCCCAAAGGACTCAGATCTAGACAGACCAATCTGAGCACAGCCTGGCATGACTACAGGAAAGCCTACGACTCAATGCCGCACACCGTGGATCTGTGAATGTCTGGTGCTATTCAAAGTCAACAGGACACTGAGGACCTTCCTCCAAGAAATCAATGGGACTATGAAGACAACACTGGAAGTCAACTCAAGGCAGCTTGCACAAGTGGGCCATCAAGTGTGGCATATGACCAAGGTGATGCACTGTCCCGCTGCTGTTCTTGCAGGCTTAAACCCCCTCAGCCAGATAATCACAGGACTGGATACGGGTACAGGTTGAGGAGTGGAACTACCATCAGCACCTCCTCTACATGGATGACATCAAGCTGTATTAAGAATGAACAGACATCGACTCGCTAATCCACCTGACGCGGATCTCAGTGAGGATATCGGATGTCATTCAGACTGGAGAAGTGTGGCGGATGGTAGTGAAGAGAGGAAGGTAGTCAAGACTGATGGGTTGGAACTCCCGGCCGGGCACATAGCAGACATACAGACCAGCTACAAAGTACCTGTCGTCCACAGTCACATGGAAACCATGATGAAGAGGCAAGGAAGACAGCAACATCTAAGTATCACCAAAGAGATAGACAGGTCCTGAAGAGCCAGCTCAGTGGGAAGAACAGATCCACGCCATCAACAGATACGCCCTGCCGTCATCAGATACCCTGCCGGTATAGTGAGCTGGCCAAAGGAGGACATGGAGGCTGCTGATGGTGAAGACCCGGAAAGCTCCTCACAATGCACGGGAGGTTTCCCACCCTAAGTCCAACACCCAGAGATTGTTATACCAGCCGGAAAAAGGCGGGCGGGTCTTGGTAAGCGTCAAAGCCACTGTCCTGGATGAAACCCGGAACATCCAGGAGTACATCAGTAAGATGGCTCCCAAAGATGACTGCTGAGAGAATGCTGGGCAGCAGCAGACATGTGAGGAAGACCAAGAAGAAGAAATGCCATGGCAAGACAAGACCTGCATCGGATGTACCATCGACAGATAGCTGAGGTGGCTGTACATTGGGAAATTCCTACCAGTGGCTGGAAAGGGCTGGACTAAAAAGATCACTGAGGCACTCATCATAGCAGCACAGGAACAGGCACTGAGCAACAGATCCATGAAGCAGGGGTCTACCACACTAGAGAGGACCCAAGGTGCAGAACTGTGCAGAGAGGCCTCAGAGGACAGTCCAACACATAGAGGCAGGATGTAAGATGCAGGCAGGAACAGCATATACACTGAAGCGGCACAACCAAGTGGCTGGCATTGTTGTACAGCAACATCTGCACAGCGTATGGGCTAGACCCTCTCCAAGACCGATGGGAGATTCCACAGAAGGTTGTGGAGATACAGCAGGTTAGATTCTGTGGGACTTCCAGATCCAGATGGACAGGCAGGTACTGCCCAATCAACCAGACATCATGGGTAATAGACAAGGACCAGAAGACGGGTGGTGATAGATATAGCAGTGCCAAGTGACAGCAACATCAGAAGAAGGAATATGAGAAGCTGGAGAAGTAGCAGGCCTGAAAGAGGAACTAAGAGGATGTGGAAAGTGAAGGCCAAAGTGGTCCCATGGTGGTAGGAGCACTCGGGGCTGTGACTCCTAAGCTGGGTGAGTGGCTCCAACAGATCCCAGGAACACTCATCAGAGCTCTCTGTCCAGAAGAGTGCAGTGCTAGGAACAGCTAAGATACTGCGCAGAACCTCAAACTCCCAGGCCTCTGGTAGAGGACCCGAGGTTGAGGAAGACACATACCACCCATAGAGGTGAGAGGGGAATTTTTTTTTTTTATGTAATATATATATATAGGGTTCTGCAAAGTTATGCCTCCTAGGAAAGGGACAGTGACTGTTTTATCTGTTTCAGGAGGCCAGGGAACAATGGCTTTAAGTGTATAAAAGATGAGTTTTGAACAGAACATGGCCTTTTCTTCATTCAAACAATTGCACATGATTTTTGCAAGGGAAGGCCCACTCTTCAGAAGAGTTAGAAGAATCTTAAGAACAGTTGAAGGATTGGAACCTGCTAGCATCACCAGATGGTGCAAAAACAATAAGGAAGTCCTATCACAGGGATTGGCAATCTTTGGCACGCTGCCACCCAGCGTAGCCCCCAGCGGGCCAGGCCCGTTTGTTATCTGCCAAGTCCACAGGTTCGGCTTGATCGTAGCTGCAGTTCACTGTTCCAGGCCAATGGGGCTGTGCGAAGCGGCGCAGGCGAGGTATGTGCTGGCCATGCTTCTCACAGCCCACATTGGCTGGGAGCAGTGAATGTTGGGGGAATGGTCAGCCGCCCAGAGGATTCAGGTGGCCTGGGGCAAAGCAATTTCAGGGGCTCCTCCATAAAAAAATTGCATACTATACAATGCCTATATCTCGTGGGGGCCCCTGAGGGCTCGGCCCAAAATTGCCCACTTGCTCTGCACCCACGGCGGCCCTGGGAAAAATAAACCTTGTGCATTTCAGCACAAACCCAGTTTTGAGAAAACTTCTTTACAAAGTATCACTGGTTCTCAGCATCAGCTAGTGCTAAAAGGCACTAAAGCTCCTTAAGAGTTGGACAAATATTTTCCGCAAAACTTTATCTGATCAAAAACTAGGGATTTTTAAAAAGCAGAAAAAAATCACAGACGTTGTCTGCTTTCCTTCAAATCTGTTGTGTTTTTTTAATTGAAAAGCTGAAATTAGTCTGCCAAAACCTGAATATGGTTGGGTTTCAGAAGTGTGTGGTCAAATATTTGCTGCTTGCTGTGTTTGATTGCTTAAAGAAACAATAAAAAATTCTGCTTAAAAAAACTCCAAAAATTCTTGAACCACCTCACTTTTTGACCAAACGCCCGAGCCCATCAGTCAGAGATTTTTCCAGGTTTCTGATACTCTGCTGGCTTCCTTGACTCATATCTGTCTCCATACTTTGGGTGTCATTTAGGTTAGAACATACTGGATCAAACCAGAGGCTTCTAGCCTTCAAACCTTCCTTTACAGCCTCCAACTGCCAGCAACAGCACATGTCTTCAACAGCCAAACAAATAAAACAGACTGACAAACACAAGCTCAGCACACAGCAAGTAACCCCCAACCACAAGCAAACACGCACACTACAGACAGTCACTTACCCCACTGATGCTGTTTTGCTCCTCCTTCACCTGGATAACTCCCTTGCGAACTCCTGTTAGCAGCCACTGTTTGCAAAGCCTATGGAGATGGATGGCAGGAGAGAGATCACTTGATCATTTCCTGTTAGGTTCACTCCCTCTGGGGTACCGGTATTGGCCACTGTTGGTAGACAGATACAGGGCTAGATGGACTTTTGGTCTGACCCGCGTACCGCCGTTCCTTATTCTTTTTAAACCAAAAGATCCATCCGCCCAGTATCCTGTCTACCGACAATGGCCAATCCCAAGTGCCCAGTGGGAGTGAACCTAACAGGTAATGATCAAATGTTCTCTTCCTGCCATCCATCGCCGCCTCTGACAAAAGAGGCTAGGAGACCACCATTCCTTGCCCATCCTGGCTAATAGCCATTATGGCTTAACCTCCGTGCATTAGCTGTTTCCTAGAGACTGGCTCCCATGGGGTCCCTCACAAACTGGAGATGGTACTGTGGTTTGTCTTTAGTATACCTTAAGTATATACTCCATGAACTGAGCATTCAAGCTTGTTCCAGAATCTGGGACAAGCCTATGCTGTGAAAACTGAAATGCTCAAAATAGCCACATGCGTGTGAATGACACAGGGTGCTAAAATTAAATTTAACCCAGACTTCTCAAACAGGGGGGTCAGGACCTCTCAGGGGTCACAAGGTTATTACTGGGTCGTGAGCTGTCAGCCTCCACCTCAAACCCCGCTTTGCCTCCAGTATTTATAATAGTGTTAAATATATAAAAAAATGTTTTAATGTATAAGGGGGGGGTTCGCACTCAGACATTGCTTTGTGAAAGAGGTCACCAGTATAAAAGTTTGAGAACCACTAAATTAACCCTTTGAAGCCTCAGGGAATGCCAGGGGAGGGGTCTCCTTGGTAGGGTTGGAAAAGATATTGCTCTTCTCATGTGATCCCTCCCCCAGTGGCTAATTTTAAATGAAGCTACCCTCCCCTGACATGAATCTCTCTATAACACTGAAATTAAATATAGATATAATTTGACATTTGAGAAGTGAAAGGGATGTTAGCCCTAATGGAAAGCTAAAGGCTTGGCTTTTCTGCAAGCCTTAAACTGCTGAATGAGCTTTAGGGTAGGAAGTCTGTGCCTCCTGAACAGCCTTGAACCCTGACTGCCCCCTATCCGACCCCCACCCACCTCCTGCCCCGACTTCCCCCTTCAGAATCCCCGACCCATCCTGCTCCTTGTCCCCTCACTGTCCCCCAGAGACCCCACCACATCACCACCATCCCGGGACCCCACTCCTGCTCCCTGTCCCATATCTACCCCCCACTGAGTCCTGATAGACCCCCGGAATGCCCACGATCCAACACCTCGATTCCCCGACCTCCCCCCTCCTTGTGCCCTGACTGTCCCCGGGACTCCCTGCCCCTTAGCCAACCCCCTCGGCCCCGGCCCCTGCCCCTTATCCTCAGCTCCCCCTATCACTCAGAGCCTCAGCGCGTCCGGGAGCTTCGCTCAACAGCTGCAGCATGGCTCCGGCGGGGCACCTGAGCTCTGCCCCGCTCAAAGCTGTGTGTAAGGGGGAGGGACTGCGAGCTCTGGGCCGAGCAGAGGGCACTGAGCTCAGCCCAGCCTGGAGCTCGCAGCCCTGCCCCCTGACCACGCGGCTTTGAGAGGTGCGGAGCTCACGGACCCTGCCAGAGCCACACTGCAGTGCTGTCCAGGGCTCTCCCTGGATTCGCTGAGGCTTTGGGAGAGGGGTGGAGGCGAGGTCGGGGCCGGAAAGGGATGCTCAGCCGTTCTCGTAGGGGCCCCTGCACAGCCCAGGGCCTGGGGCAAATTGCCCCACTTGCCTCCCTCTCCCCCACCAGGCGACCCTGGGAATGATAAATACTGTAGTGGACCGGTCACTGATACTGAGTGATGTGGATCTCTTGGTTAACTGGGATCAGGCAAATATTTGTATATAAATGTATACATCTGGAGCAAAGAATGTAGGCCATACTTACAAGATTGAGGACTCTATCCTGGGAATCCATTAATTTGAAAAAGATTTGGCTGTTATGGTATAAGACAGGAATGTAGCAACTAGTCCTATAAGCAGTAGTCTTTAAACAGGATTATGGTCTGGAAAAAGGAAGGAGAAAATTAGCAATGAACTACATTTCCATCTCATTCAGAAGAAGGTCAAGACACATTGGCATGGTGGTGTGGTTGACCTGACATTACCACTGCCCAGTGTTTGTCTCTCCTTGCATGCACAAAGGAATCTTCAGTTTCCAGGGCTGTAAGCCTGGAAACTTTCACAAGCACTGCATTTACGTAACTTCTAATAACAAGAAAAGAAAATACATAGCAGTAAACAATAGCAGCACTCGCTAACGTTTACAAATATATCTACAGGAGGCTATTTCTACCGTGAACCCATTGCATATATCAATTTGTTGTAATCTCATTGTAAGTAATAATAAAAAAAACCTTGTTAGCAATGAACAGCAAAATTTTTTTGAAAAACTCATAACTAGCAAATATCAAAAGACAAGTGGGGTTATCTCTAAACCAGATTTCATAGTTGCCAATGAGTATTTTGTTGATCCAATTAAATGTCTCTTAAAATAAATTTAATTTTGTTCCTTATATTGACTAACATCCCAATACTGGGACTGGTGTCTCTAAAGCTCTTCAGCTCTAACACATATTATCCAGGATAGGAAAAATGCACAAAACTACTTTATTACAGGAGTTACTGCTTGACATGATTTTCAGAGTCTGATTTTTCTGCTGCTAAAATTTACTTGGGCCTAACAGATAAAAATGTCTTATCCCAGAAAAGGTGTATATATATTGGGGAAGAAGTGAAGGAAAAATTGAAACTTAATAAGTATTTTGTAAAAACATAAAAAAATATATAAAAAGTATTCATAAAAAGTATTAAGAAGTATTTTGCATACAATCTTTTGGAAACATTTGTTATAGCTTACATTAAAAAAGTGTATACTTAGTATAATTTAGAAATGGATTTTGATACATATGCTCTGTTCAGTAGTTATTACTGTGGGAGAATTTCAAGTGAACAGGTAAAGTTGTAACAGGCCATATAAAACTCTATTTTCATATTTGCCCAATGATGTTGTTATTAATTATTTATTAATATTATATTAATGCCTATGGGCCCAGTCATATAAATTAATCCTCATGATACTAGGTATTATGCTGTGCAAACACATAAATAGAAATTACCAGAGGAGATCCAACAGGTAGATGCAGCAGACTAACAGGGGAAGCACTAGGTCATCATGACTGCTATTTGTGTTCGGTATTCACAGTTTACTGAATGCAAACTGTGTACTCCACATACTGTCCAAACACGGAAGAAGGCATATTCCTTGTCTCAAGCAACTGTCAGACATTGATTTTAGAGCTGAGTGAAATGTTTCAATTATTTTTTTTTAAGTAAAAATGCAGATTCAGTGACACAAAAATGTTTTTATGAACTCAGATATGTTTTGATAATTGTTCACATCAGGGGGAAAAATGAAAAAGTAAAAATATTGTGTGTGGGTTTTTTTATTAAAATAATTTAACATTTTGAAATTTCCTTTGATTTGATTAAAAAAATGTTTAAGAAATGTTCAAATTTGAACTGATCCAGATAACAATGAAGTTAATAAAGACACATCTGTTGACTTTGGTGGACATTGTATCATTTTCCTAATGAATATTAAAGATAAAGTGTCTTGAAATCACAAAACAAGAGAAGTTTAGAGCAAAAAGTTTAGAGTAAATGTTGTTCTTAAATCTTGTGCCTTTAGGCAAAGGAGTGTTTACCTGGTCCTGATATTTTGACTTGGGCAAAACTGTCATTTGAACCAATAGCAGTTTTTCCTGTTGAAGTAGTGTAAAATTTGACCCACAGTCTGGGTTAGTTAATTAAGTGTTCTGAAGCACACTGAAAGAAATGCGTGTGTGTGTGTGTGTATACACACATCATTTTTTATTTATTGATTTACCCTCAAATAAGAACTGAACACAAAGGCTTCTATTTTTGTTTTATTATTCTGGTGCATGCAAATGTGATTGCAGGATCAGAGCCTATGTTTGGACTGTACTGCCAACTACAGTTTGCAAATAACCAATTTTGGGGTTTGATGGCAATTCTGCAAAATAAAAACAAAATTCATTTTTGGTTGACCAGAAAATAACATTTTTTTTAAATCATTGAATTAAAATAATAAAAATAAAAGCAATTTGTGTTCTGGGTGAAACAAAATACCTTGTTCAACCTGAAATGAAACATTTATGTATATTTCTGTTGGCATGAGTCCTGATATTATTTTATCACAGGATTCAAATGTAGATGTGCGTAAATAAGCACAATAATTATGCTGGTTATATTTCACCTTGGAAAGGTCTCTACTATATGTAGTTTACATTAATTCTGGCATGATGGAGCTATGGCTGCTGCCAGGTTTCTATCTCTGGCCCTCTTAACAATATATAATGCGTGTTTTAATCTTAGGGAAGGGATTTTGCTCTTTAAATGCAGTGGTTTGTTTCTACCCACCAGAATGATAAAACAAAAATAGAAGTCTTTATATTCAATTCTTATTTGAGGGTAACTCAATAAGTCAATGATACTGGTACAACTCACCTCAGTGTAGGCTTGGGGCATCTTTGTACTGTATGGTTTCATGTACCAAAAATATGGCAAAAAGGAAGCCAAAATAGTCTACTCACAGTCCTAATTAGGATGTTATTGGACAAATTCATTACTGGTGAATTTGTCCCATCATGTTTACTGAAATGGAAAACACTTTTTTAGACTGCAGTTACTAAAGAAGACACATTACATAAAGTGCTATGCTTGGTTTTTCTTATTAGTACAGACTTGTAATCAGTACTCAGGAAATTTATCCTCATCTCTTTTTTTAAGTATTCCAGACAAGTCAGATGAAATTATTGATCAACCTTAACTGATGACATGCCCATAAAGTCATCAACAAATGTCAGTGTCTAATACTGTGTTACATACAGATGTCCAAGACAATACATTATAATGCAGCTGTATTGATAGATGAGGATTTTTTTTAAAAAGGTGTTTATTTAGATGTTGGAAACTTTCAAAGAGATTAATAAAAGTAATTTCTGAAGGGGGGCATTAAAATGCATTGTTTCCAACTTATCTTGGATCTTTTGGGCATGAAGGATGCACCAAGCTTAGTATATGATTTTCCTTTGAGTTGAGTGTGTACATATCTCGTTATACTTAACATAGCTCCGCTTCTGGTACTCTGAAATGGCCCAGCTCTGCATAAGTATTTTCCCTTTCAGCACACATGGAAGCATTGTGATTTGTGATGATAATACTAAGCCAACAAGCAAAATAACAGCATGTGAACATCTTCCTTTAAATAGCTTTCCCCCTCCTACAGTTTGGATGTGAAGTTACCCACCTAGAGTTTAGTTTCAGAATCATATGGTCTCTAATCAAATTCTAAGTCAGCTACAATGAGTTCCCTCTTCCCCCTGCTTACTAGTGCTTGTCACGAAGGTTAAAGAACTATCATTACTGGAAAATAAAGTTCTGCATTTATTAGTGCTGTGATTTTGAAATAGCAGTGCTAACGCTCAGCCCAGCATGTCTCCAGCAAAGTTCCACTGGCTCACAGCTCTCATTTGCACTCCTGCAAGGAATATGGGAAAATTATAAAAAGGTATTTTTGAGCCTCCTGGTAGAAAACAAATGTAGTAAAATCACTATCTTTACCAAGGGCCTCCTTAGGAATACATTAAAAAAATAATTCTGTCTGGACTGACTTAGCAGGGAATTCACACAAAATCTGTATGATCAACAATATCTTGATGGTCCCCTTGGAATCCTGTTCATCTGGAAGAAGGTAGAATATAACACAGGTTAATCAGACGGTGTCTGTGCCTTGTCCATATTGGTAGTGATCTGACTCATGGCTGGTGACATATTGTGCCTCCATGGGGATAGAGGAATTCTCACACAAGGGTTTCTTGATAACCTTTCCTTCAAAAGTCTCCATAAATGAGGAGCAAATGTAATGTGATTATACTGATTACACTAATGACAGAGCTGATGATGGGTTGCAATCTCCTTTAAGAGGTCATTCAGTGGTCTAGTCTACTGGTTGGTTAATATTATTCAGCAATGTAGAATTAATTGGAATCTTTTCTTTCTCCTTTTTCCCCTTTTCTTTTAGTACGGCATATGCACAAAGATGTGATATGTAGCTGATGAATGATGATGATGGTAATGATAATGGCTGCTTGATTTTTTTTTCTCATCCTAACACTCACCAGCCTTGTGTGCTGAAAGCGTACAATATGCAATAGGACTTTATTAGACATTTCTGAGACAAGAGAGAAATATTTTTCACCTGCAAAACCCTTTCATCTGCATTTCATTCCCCAGCCTATAATGAACTTCTACAATGAAACTAAATAAGGAATTGTCCTAGATGGTATTCTTTTTAAAATGAGTCCAAGGGAGTAATTGAAACTTGAGGAACAAGAAGGTGCTCTTTTATTTTATGTATTTAATTATTTACACATCCCTTTATTAATCAATGCACTTTTATTGCTGGGTAAAAGGAACTCTGTGTTTACAGCAGAATATGTCAAGAGACTGAGTAATTATATTCTGCATGTTACCATCATATATGGAGACAGCTTTTCAAATGGGACAACAATGGTATGTAGAGAATATTATCTCAGAAAACTGTTAACCTTCTCTATTTTTTTTACTCACTGTCAACCAAATCCCACGTGGTGCTGAGAACTCTTAATTCCCATGCTCAGAACCTCTTCAGGTTGGGCTCATTAACATTGCCCTTACCATTCACACACAATGGAAGTAGAACAGGGGCCTCATATTTAAAGAATAAACAGATTCATGGTAAGAATCAGCAGATGTGGATTAATACCAGTCCCACGGGTCACTATTACAGAGATTTTTGTTTTATTGGTAAAACTCATATCTCTGTGTAGTTTAGTTACCATACCATTTCAGAATAAAGGTTAAAAATCTTTTGTAGGGATAACATAATCATGTATCAGAATAACATGTTGCACTGACCTTGTGACAAGGAACAGTGAAGCAGGGGACAGACTCCTTCCATATTAAGGGAAATGAATATGGGCACACTCTCACTTTCTGGGCTACTTGATGTTATTGTGGCAGTGATGTGCATGTGGGATTCCAGCTACAATTCTCACAGAAAAAAGTACTGCTGGGCAGGGCTGCCTGGGGGCGGAGAAGTGGGGCAATTTGCCCCAGGCCCCCACGAGAATATAGTATTCTATAGTATTGCAACTTTTTTTTATGGAAGAGGCCCCTGAAATTGCTTTGCCCCAGGCCCCCTGAATCCTCTGGGTGGCCCTGCTGGTGGGCAACCCAGAGAGCAACATTAGCCTTGGCCTCAGAGGAATTCTTCCACATGCCATCTCATCCAGAGGCCAAGGGCCATAAGGGGAGCTATAGAAGGGAGCTAATTGGAATGGGGGAAGGAGGAGGGAATCACATAAAAATGTTTTATTCTCAATCATAATTATGTATGTCCTTGTGTGTATTTCTAGCTCGCTTCCCCTGACATTCTCCCTATGACATTCTCCCTATGACATTCTAACGTTCCGGTAAATATTATACGTTCAGTCAGACAGCAAGCTTGGAGGAATATTTTGCCATCTTTTCACAGGAGCAAATCATTTCAGATCTTCACTTTGGTTCAGATTATTATTAGGAATGTGCATAGGTCCTAAAATTCAGGCTCATTTGTATCCAGCAAAAGTCATGTTTGGATTTGGGTTGGGGAGAATAAGATAGCCTACTACTGAGAGTCTCCATCTTATCCTTCCCCATGGTGCTGATGGAGCTGTAGGTTATTAAATCTCTCTCTCTTTCTCTCTCTCCAACTCTAGCCGCAGCTCCACTCCACCTCCTGCTCCAACCCCAGCCCAGATCTGCCCTCTTTCCCTCTCTGCCTCAAGGCCAGCTCCATCTCTAGCCCCAGCTCCTCCCCTATCCTCAAGTTCTGCCCCCACCTCTGTCATCAGTCTAAGTTCCTTTGCTGAGCCTGCTATGCAGTAATGGAGGGGAGCATGAACAAATTCCATTACTGCTAAGGCTGGAGGTGACCCAAGGAAACTTTTGGGCACGACCATTTTAATGGGATGTGCTGCTTATGGAGTACAATAGAATTTGGACTGAAAGTATAGATAACTTGCAAGAATTATTAGATCTGCCCCCTTATTCATGTCACATTATTCCTTATTCAGGTGAGTAGTCCTATGGATTTCAGTGACACTACTCAAACGAGATAAGAACTAATCATCATGATTAAGTATCAGAGGGTAGCCATGTTAGTCTGTATCCACAAAAACAACATGCATCTGAAGAAGTGAGGTTTTTTACCCATGAAAGCTTATGCCCAAATAAAGCTGTTAGTCTTTTGCTCCATGAGCATAATCTGCAAATTCTTTACCTAACTAAGAATAACCCAGAAAATACACTGAGAGAGATTCTCAGCTGGTGTAAACCAGCATAGTACAATTGAAGTCCCAAAAGAGAGAGCAAGGAGAGGCAGTACAGCAAGCAGAGACAGAAGGGAAGAGGCGGGGCAAGAGTTTCTCCGCTTCTGGTCACGCTGCTTTCCCCCCAGCCTCCAAAGCAGCTGCACCTTCGGGACTGGCAGGCTGCAGCCGTGCCCTCGGCCCCACCCCCTAGAGCAGGCTGCAGCCACGCTGCCAGAGCATGCTGGAGCTGCTCCAGCCAGGCCAGGCCAGAGACATTCTCCCCTGGCCCTCCCCAGAAAGGATGGGATGGTGAGAGTGTGGGGATCCTGGGCTAAGGATGGGGTCATGTGGGGAGGTGGTCACAGGGGTTACTCCCGTGACCCCCAGCTTCTCCCCCCAAAAAACATTTCCACACTAGTTGCTGTCCTGGCCCATCAGAGTAAGCAACTGGCGTGCTGGGACACTTTTTTTACTTAGGTTTACCTCCATGCTTGTAAATGTTCGAGTTAAACAAACTATCTTGGCCTGCCAGTGGCTTATCCTGAGAGCCTGGGAGCCAAAATTTGCTGACCCCTGAATTATGGGGTTGGCTTATGAATGGGTCATAAAAATTTTCCATTTTTACTTATCTATCTTGGGGGGATCAGCTTATAAATGAACTGGCTTATGATCGAGTATATACAATAATTGTTTTCTTTTCTTTCCTTTCACTCTTTTATAATTGAAAAACCTATGGAGTCCCACAGGTTTCCATCTTCCAAGCCCTCCAATTCAATATGAATGAAAGCCACTAGTGAAGATTTTGAGAAGTTGTGGGCTGCATCGCAGTATACAGATGATATAAATATTTATGACTATTTTTACAGTCTCAAAGTGCCCTAGGAAATAAACTGAAACAGGAACTAGTTGAAGGTGAGCTGGTGGCTGGATAAGATGGAAGTGATACCTTCCTGCAACAGAGGTACCGTCTACTGTGTCTCCAGATAGTATATGCTGAGTTCCTGCCAAAAAGATTTGTAGCTTCAGGGCCATTTTGGATCCAGCAATGCTTCTAGATTCTCAGGTAGCAGTGGGGCCTCGTAATGATTTTGTTGTAAATGCTAAGGAAGGAGGCTGCAATCGTACCATTCCTACTCAGGCTTTGTGATCTACACACACAACTTTGTCTCCTCCAGTCTAGATTATAATAATGGATTCTGTTTCTGGTAATTGAATACAGCTGCCAGTCTTCTGAGTGAGATACCACAAGCCCATAGCACTGAGGCCCATCCCTCTGTGCTGGCTTCCTCCCCACTTACAAGTATAATTCAGGTTGTTGGTGATAATCTCTAAAGCTTTTTCTGGTTTGGAACAGAGCCATCTGAGAAATAGACCTTCCCCCTATGGCTGCTAATGTATGTGCCAGATGTCAGAATTGGAGGCTGAGCTCAGTGATTTCTCTGAGGGATTTCCCTGCCTTCGGAATTTGCTACCCTTCATGGTCCACTGGAGAGAGAGTCTGGTTGACTCAGGACAAGATGTAAAACCTAATGATTTCATTTACAGTTTCGTTAATAGCGTGTCTTGGGTTTGCTAGCTGGTGTTCAGATACATTCTCTAACAGCCAGCCTTCTGCTAGTATTTGATGCAGTAGCAGTAATGTTAGCCATATTTATGTTAGCTATTGCAAGTGGCACATGCAATTTATATGTTATTAATGTTTTAAATCAAAGTATTTAGTTGCTATGAAGATCAGTGCTATAAAAATGAATAAAATAAGGTTTTGAAAGTTCCTACAATTCTTTCATTCTTACGCTGTCTACTGTGATAAAACTCAAGGTGGTAGGTGCTTAATAAAATGACTGACAGGCAATATAATGCATCTTGCTAGCAGCAGCACTACTTCCGTAGAACATACTTCAGCACAGTGTAAATTCTACATCTGTGAAAAATGATAATTAAGCAAGAATAAATACTAAATATTTAAAACTGCCAGTTCAATGCTGTTAACAGAAACACTGCTGTATATTTTTTCTCATTTTTAATTCTTCCTATTCTCGATAGTACTTTTTCAGTTTGTATATTATGATATATTCTGCTATCCATATGCTTAAGTACTCCGTGCTAAGTTATTATTCATTT
The DNA here is from genome assembly GCF_003597395.2 of Chelonoidis abingdonii. Taxonomy (NCBI): domain Eukaryota; kingdom Metazoa; phylum Chordata; order Testudines; family Testudinidae; genus Chelonoidis; species Chelonoidis abingdonii. The sequence continues at coordinate 306,921,520 of NC_133769.1, read as the reverse complement.
CCTGCAGTGTAGATTTTGTAAAGTTTGCCTTCTCTTCTCAGTTGACTGTATAGCAGCATTTAAATTAGATACTTTTGATCTGTATTTTTAACACTGCAAATAAATCCCTTTGCCTGTGTAATTTATATACAAAATCTTTAAATGGCAGAACAATGATTTAGAACATGAAAACAAATCTTTTGTCCATTCCTATAGCAATAAAGATGTGAATGTAAAATTTAAATATTACATATTTTTTCCCCAAACAGAAGCAAAATTCTTATTGATGAGTTACACCACAGTACGTGGGAGATATATATGCCTTACATTAAAGCATAGTGGTGGATATATGTGTACATACTTGCAATTACAAGCACTTAATTTAGCTATGATTATTTCTCAAGCCACATTAGAAAAAGAACAATACATTCCCATCTACATGGGAGAGACTCATTTTGATGTGGAAACTGATGCTATCAAGCACTGGATCCTTTTTTTATTTCCCTCCGCCCAGAGTTACATACAGTATCACCAGCTGTGTCATCTTTACCCTATGTATTAGAGATGGGCCTGCCCCAAAACTCTAGATCAAAACATTCACAAATATGAACTCTGTGGAGCAGGGCCATCTGCACTACTTCTGGAGATTATTATGCCTAAAATGTAGGAAATGCTCTTCTCAGCAGACTATTCTTGTTAAAGAAGCAAAAGACAAAGAGAAGACTGAATATGGCTGATCAATTATTCCAATATAATCACCTTTAAGTGTGACACTTTATCATCTAACTACTATCTAAAGACAGAATAAAACAAACAAAAACGTTATTAGGAATAAAAAAAATGCCGCCCCTGCAATCAATTGATTCCAGAAGCAATGCTTCCATAGCAGTAAGTATTCTTTCCAGTCTAAAGAACTTCCCACCACCAACTTAATCACACGGTACTTGATGCATGAATCTGTCTTTTCCAGTCTGGTAGGAACATTCATTTATGTGCAATGATTATTAGCACTGATAGCCAAAGCACAAGGAAAAGTCTCTCTAACCTACAATTAAATGTATTTGTGGACGTGAAAGTGTCCAACAAACCAAAGTAAGTTAATATTTTGGTTTATACTGTAGAGTTCTTTCATCAACACTATTTAAATTACAGAGAGAAAACTAGACCCTCAAAGGCAATAGTTACATTATCCTTCTACCGCAAGGCTTACTACATACATGAGTCAGCTTTTCAAAGTTAAGCTCATACTCTTGAGCAGACATACTGCAATGTGCCTAATTCGTGCATATAGTTACCTTCTGTGTTCAGACAAATTGGGTATTTGTGCATACATACTGGCCTAGAAGGTGCACATATGGCAGATACTTATGCATATAGGCTAAGCAGGTGCAAAGATATGCACACAACTGTATGCTTCTAACTTTAACAGTATGGCTGAATATCTATGAAATTTAATACAATCATATTTTCCTTAGAGCTGTAAATCAGGATCAAATATATTCAATCTGTTATGCAGTATAAGAAGAATATAACTCACACATGGAAGATAAAATGATCTTTCTAGAGTAGTAGCTGTTTCCATAGGATCTTGTCATCTTTCAGTTCTTAAAATGGCAAAACTCCCATTGCCATCAGGGATAATTATGCCTATCAAAGATCGCAAGATCAGGCAGACATCATCTATAGTGTCTTTTTATAATTTCCAAAAATTGGTTTAATGGATCTCTTGATTTCTGATTAACTCTTTTATGCATTCTTCCACAGATATTAGTTCACATATTCAAGAAAGAGGACAAAACATGAATATTTTATCATGATGAATTTCAGCTGCACTTGAACTTTGGGAATTTAAATAAAATTAACCTGCTTCTCAGCTTTTTTTGGTTTTGGTTTGGCCCACCTCTGAACATCATAAAACAATCACATAGCTTCTTAAGAATGACCTTTTTTTCCTCAGAGATATCCAAGATGATATGATTGGATCACTGCAGATCAGAGATTACGTATCTCTTACAGTAACGTGAGGAAATGTATATAGAATCCTTCTGTGTTCTGGGAACTAGTATTACACCTGGCTGTAGCTAATGTTAATGATCCACCATCCATGGGCTACAAATTCACACAAAAAAATGCCAGGAAAATAGGAAAGCACTTTAGTTATTTGTATTATACTTCTCATACTGTACACCTGATGCTTTGAGTCTGATTAGATGTGGTGGGCTCTATAATAATTGTTCTCTGATATATTACACCTAGGTGACTCTTGGTTGACCATTAATTTTGTTCTTTTGTTCTCTTAATAACACATTTATCAAAACCAGACCAGAAGCTTAAACTTTTAGGTTGCAATTATGATTACTATTTCATTATACTCTTACAGTTCCACTTTTTGTATAAAGAATTATGGGACTGAATAATTTCAGAGTGATTGCAATGGTGATTTTCTTCTCAACTATCAATTACATTGTACTGCAATACCATTGTCCATAATCTTTTGAATAACTAACATATAATTTTATTCTGATTTATAGTAATTTAAATAACATTGGATTAGGCTTAACTACATAGATATGAAATCATTTGATGGGACTTTTCCAATGCATTTGAATGTTTGACATGCTCTTGGATATTAATCCTGTATATTCTGAAAAAAGGCAATGGAAACTAGATACCGTGGGCCCATTTTACAAATTAGTCCGCCTTATTAGATAGCTAAATACCTCACTTGAAAAGTCGGATTGCAGAAATGGGCATTTTCTGAACAGAAAAACAAAGATTTTCTGTGCCTAAATGCAAACTGTAGTGTCCATGATTGTTCTATTAAGGTATCTGCTTTTGAAAAATGCTCCCTGCTTTGTACATTAATCCATCAATAAAAAGGAACAATGTAGTTCTCTAGCATCTCCATTCAATGTGCTCTCAATATACACCTTATGAGGACTTTGATAATAGAAATAAGACTTCACTCATGTAAAGGGGCAGCACAGAGAGTAGGGGGTGAGTTCAGAGATGGTCTACCCAAGGGGAAGCACTCAAAGGCAAGAAAGATTCACATATTTCCCAGGCATGCTGTCATAAATATAAAGGGGAGGATAACAACCTTTATGTATGCAGTAACATCAAATTCCTCCTGTCCAGAGGTACAAACAGACGTACAGAATCATTTTACCTGTAAGGGGTTAATCAGTTCAATTAACCTAGTTGGCATCTGACCAGAAGGACCAATGGGAAAGAAGATACTTTCAAATCTGGAGCGGGAGGGGGGGGGGTTTTGTTGTTGTTGTTGTTTTTTGTTCCCTCTGGATAGAGAGACAGAGAACAAGCATGTAACCCATCTCTTGAAAAGATACCTTGAAATGATACATTTAAAATTACAGAAATTGTAAGTAAACACGAGAAATGTGTTAAATTATCTTTTGTTTTAGCCTGTGAATTTTCCCTATGCTAAGAGGCAAGTTTATAACTGTTTTTGTAACTTTGAAGTTGAGCTAGAGGGGAATCCTCTGTGTTTTAGATCTTTTATTCATCCTGTAAAATTGCCTTCCATCCTGATTTTACAGAGGTGCTTCTCTTACTTTTTTTCTTTATAATAAAGTTATTTGTTTAAGAACCTGATTGATTTTAGTGTCCTAAAAATGAAGGATCTGGTCTGTGCTCATTTGGTTAACCTATTGGTTGGTATATTATTCTCAAGCCTCTGCAGGAAGGGAGGTGAAGGGGTTTGGGGGGATATTTTGGGGAAATAGGAACTCCAAGTGGTCCTTTTCCTGAATCTTTGTCTAACTCACTTGGTAGTGGCAGCAATACCGTTCACACAAGGAAAGTATTTGTGTCATGGGGGAAGTTTTAAAGTAAGCTGGTAGAAATAAGCTAAGGGAGTCTTTCATGCAGATCCTCACATCTGTACCCCAGAGTTCCAAATAAGGAGGGAACCTTGACACATGCAAAAGCAGATCACCAGCTGCCACACCTCTTTAATAGGCATAGCTTACTCCCCACATTCAGCCAGCCAGCTCTGCTGATTGGTACATGGGAGGCAGGGGGAGCAATGATCCATTTGTGAATCCAGTGGAGAGTAGAAAGGGATCCCAGTATTTATGCTGAACATTACTTGCACACACATGTAGGGAGAAAGGCCACTCCAGACCTGCTTAAGACAAAACATTCTGGCCCTTTTTCTTTTTTACTTCAGCAAAAAGGAGTATATTGAGAACCTTTCCTCATTTTAGGCAAAGCGTAATTCCACTGACTTCACCTGAGATTGGGACTCCATTATGTTAGGTGCTGAACAAATACATAGTGAGAGAAAATCCCTGGCTAAAAGAGCGAAAATCTTAACAAATAAGATAGAAAATGGGTTGGAGGGGAAAGAGAGTAGTGAAAGGATTTGCCCAAGGTCACGCAAGTCAGTTTCAGTTTCTTCTGACATCCAGTCCCATGTCCTATCCACTAGCATAATCTGCAAATTCATTACCTAACTAATAAGAACCCAGAAAATACACTGAGACAGATTCTCAGCTAGTGTAAACCAGCATAGTGCCATTGAAGTCTCATTGCTGAGAAGCTAGCCTAATGAAGTTAATATACCTTGAATTCTAATAGCATATATATAAAGAAAAACACCAAAATAGTTATTATAACTAATTCACCCATATAGTTAACTTTCTGGTTATATGAACTAGTGATACTTATATAAAAGAAAAGCAAAAGCACAATGTAATTACAATGCATTGTTTCCATATGGTTTGTCTTTTTTTTAAAACAGCTTTAATTATCCAGTGTGAATATGGATGTATACTAAGTGCCCCAAATTAATAGACATCAAAGTGGATAAATACTTTGTTAATGTACTGAATAATGGCAGCCACTTGAAATGCTGACAATAACCCAGACTGTTGCACAACAACCTCCCCTGCTTCATTTCCCAGTCACATGAAATTCTTACAAATATTCCTGGCTCTATCACAGAATCCCTCTTCTCTATCCTGCTCCACAAAATCTAATCATCTCCCCCCCTAAAAAAAAATCATTAGCAGATGAAGGTGTATGAAATGAACCACTTAGCCTGAAAAAAAAGACTATCAAAGTTTGTCAAAAAGTAGTTGAAGAAACCACAAATATTGTCAGTTATAATTGAGTGATAATATTGTCATTCCAACTCAGCCCTTACAAGATGTTCAGTCATAGCAGTTTGAATTGTGTTCTGGTCATTTCTCACCACCTAAGAATGAATGGGCCTGATCGGTACTTGTAAAAGCATTTTCCAAGGAAAATCAAATTGCAGCAGAAAATGATATTGGTGTTTTAGGAGGTGGCACTCATTTCTTCTCAGCTAGTACTAAACCAATGTTGCATTATGGTTCTGCAAGCACAGTGATGTTGGAGTTGTGTTCTTCTGGATGAGATGTGATACAAAGGTCCTGAGCACTTATAGTCATTAAAAACACTATCCATGATACATTCCCAGGAGTATAAATGTTAGTGTTGCTGCCCTGGCCACATTTTTGGTAAAGATACTATAACTAATTACATTCCATTTGCCGTTACAAATGTATAACGTATTTTTCTTTACCTATCCTAAGCAGTAACATCATTTTGAGCTTCATAATTAAACAGTTGCCACATTCCATCCTGTCTACATTTCAGATATGAATCTGAAATCATATATATAGGACCTAACTCTACATTCCTTGTGCAAAACTTATGCCGATTGCTGTAGGAATTTAGAGTGACCTAAGAACAAAGAATCATGTCCCTTGTTTCAAATGTGCTTAGAGATCAGGATAAAAGGCACTATATGAATATGTACTGAGATGACATACTATATGCTCTGCTTTTTGATTAACCAAGATTGTGTATGTTTTCAAGAGGGTTGCACTGTGAGGGTATGTCTACATAGCAAATGCTTTGCACAGGCTAGCCCACTTGAGTTAGCTTGAACCCAGAAAACACAGGAAATATGTAACTGAAGACAGGTCAGTGCAGGCTTCATCATGGGTACAACCCCCAGGTATGTACTCAGCTTGCTTGCCCACTCTAAAGCTTGTGCTGCACTGTCTTCACCACTGTAGTGCCCTTTTCTGTTCACATATTCACTTGCCCCTTATGGTGGGGCAAACTACCAGGACGTGAGTCCCGTCGATGACCCTGAGCAGTTTGGAAACCCATGCCTCTCAAAGTTAGCTATTATTTGGGGAATGTTACACCAACCACCCATGGGTTAACTACAGTGTTACCTGCCTCACAAACCACGATCTCTACAGTGGACCTCCCATCCCCAGATTAGTTTTACAATGACTTATAGCTGTCTGAGTAGCTAGTTCCACAGGACAATACCAACCCACTTCTCAAAAGGTATGTCTTCCTTGAATTGAGTGTTCTGGTGCTCAAGGGTTGTGAAAGCTCCTCACACATTTCCAGCGAGGTCCTGTTACTCCTGAGTAAGGCTACGATTTAGTCACTGGTATTTTTGGTGGAAGTCATGGACAGGTAACAGGCAATAAAAAATAAAAAATCATGACCTGTGATCTGTCCATTACTAATATGGAAAATGCCTGTGATAAATCTTGGGGGAGAGGTGCTGGGGGGCCACAGGGGTCACTGATAGAGGGGAGTCTGGGGAGATGCTTCTGTGAGAGAATGAAGGGGGCCACTGCTGGGGGGGCACCTGAAGACAGTGGCACTACTTACTGGGGGCTGTGGACTGCAGCTGTTCTGGCTGGCCGCTTAGGCACCACTACCAGGGCCAATGGACCACAGCTGTTCCAGCCAGCCGGCCGGAGACTGCTGCCCAGGGCCTAGGACTATGGCTAAGCGAGGGGCCGATGCCAGTGGCCACCACAGCAGTGACTGATGTGGCTGTCCCTGGAGCCACTCCAGCAGTGGAGGCTGTGGAATCTCCATCATTGGAGATCTTTAAGAGCAGGTTGGACAAACACCTATCAGGGATGATCTAGATAATACTGACTGGACTAGATGACCTCTTGAGGTCCCTTCCAGCCCTGTGATCTTATGATTCCTATAGTTACCTGTATTAGCTGAATTTAAGCTAGCTCAGTTAGAGCCATGGACAGATTTTACATGGTAGATATGTCTTGAGTTGATGTATTACATACTCCCCCCATTAGTGTTATTCAGTGGTCTCAGACAGAAAGCTGACATTCAAAACAATATGAATAGTAACTAATAATAGTTCTCAATACAGGCAATGTTTAAAAAATATCCAATATAAGTCTTCACATAAATGCTATAGTTAAACTGAAAATGAGGTTAACAGTCTCTTGGATGGTGAAATAATATCCATCACTGGAGTCTGTTGTTTCTTGTAAAGAAAGGGAAGCTGCTGAAAACAGTAATACCTCAACCAGGATTCCTTGTACTATTGGTGGGCAAGAGAACTATAAAAGGCTCCTCATCACTGGAGAGTGAGTGTAGTGAGAACTGGAGATTCCTTCAGAATCACGATAGAGCTGAGGAAGTGTGGACTGCTAAAGGTTTTTCCAGAAGACTCCATGTTGTGTTTGTATCTTCAAGACTTTTCTATCCAGCACCCATTATTGGAGGAAAATCGCAGACATGATCCTGAAAGATATTCTGGACATTCTACAAGGTGCTGATCATATTCAGCTCTCATTTGTGAAGTCCATGGGATCTGAGGTTTCTCAGCACTTTCCAAGTAGTGTTGAGCACTTCTGAGTATTTGGTCCTTTTCCATTCTATGTCTCCCCTCCATGACACTGCACCATGAATCATACTGCTAACAGCCCCCTGGACTCCTCTACTTCCAGGGAAAGAAGGAGACTGTGGAAATCCCTCATCAGCTGTCCAGAGAAACATCTATTAGCTTATATAGCTTGTTTACTGTGGAATAGTGATCAATGAGTGAAGAACTCTGCAATGAATTCCATTACTTATGGGCTATGTTTATGTATTTCTCTCTATACTACCAAGGATTATTTTCTGCTGCATTTTTAAAAAATTCTGGAGTTCCAGAATGAATCCCTTATTGGATTTTTTTTACTTTATTTGAATGATTATTCATGAGAAACCTAAGACTAGGCACAAAGACCTAAAACTCACATACTTCAGCAAAATCCAATTCCTAACCCACAGGAAAGGATTTTATCCATACAAAACACAGGAGACATGACTGGATGCTTAACAAATATTTTATTTTGATGCTAGTCTTCAAATTCTATTTAATGTCAAAATTACATCAGTTTGTTGCCTCATCTGACCTTTTAACATGTAATATGCCACACCGCTAGTGACCACATATATATAAGTACAATTTGGTGGAGATTGATAATCTGCTATTTGGTGAAGTTCAGGATTCAGTTTAGACACTGATTTATCTCTGAGCTATACAACAGCAACAATCAAGTTCTGAAATATTTACTACTAATGAAAACATATGTTTTTGGCATAGAATATGATTAACCAAGTAATACTGTGATATCCAGATGTATCTTCTGGATAATGACAATATCTTACAAGCTATAAGTCAGATTGGAAATCATAAACAGACATGAGACCATGAGAACAATTTCTGAAAACATGATTAATTCCACAAAATATGCTCAGTAGAAAAAAGACACCTGTTTGGCCAGAAGATAAATTCCAGATCAGATTTTATTTTTTGGTGTTAGTAGTTTTGATTTGAACTGGTTTAATACAAATAAAAATGAGTCATTGTATAAGTATCAGCTAATGTAGTTTGTGTATTTTTTGACCATCTGAGATTCTTACAATTCAGATGGATTTTTTAGTGCTTACTTCTTCTTCTCTTGGTGTTTATTGAATTCTGTAGATAATGGGTCCAAAGCACTCACTTCTCAGGAGATGGTCCTTAGAATACTGTGTAGAAGCACTGATTTCTCTCTAAATTCATTTTTTTTATTATAGCTTGTGAACTATACAGGACCTGATTAAAAGTTAGATTTCAGCAAACTTTGGATCAGGTCTACAGACTCTACGCTTTTTCTGCCACTTTTACTTATTTATTGACGAAACACATTTTTACTGATCTAGAGAAGAGTTATTGATTTTAAATAAATTCAGTTCAATTCTTAGTGGACAAGTCATCTATCTTATCTAGATACTTTTGTGGTTGCTATCAGCCTAGTATTAGAGAGCTTCATGACTATTAAAAAACAGGAATTGCAGTACGGATCTCACATACAGTCTTTTCTTCCCCATCACAGCAGAAATAGGCTGTTTGTTTTTATTGATTTTTTTTGTTTGTGCATGAATGTGTGTGTATGTGTGTGTGTGTGTGTGCGTGTGACTTATAGAAGGAAACTAAGAAGAAGGAAATAAGTTTTGCATTTATTTCTAAAAATAGTTAGTTGCATGGTCACTCTATCTCTGGAAAAGCAGCAAAGAGTCCTGTGGCACCTTATAAACTAACAGACGTATTGGAGCATGAGCTTTTGTGGGTGAATACCCACTTCGTCGGATGCATATAGTGGAAATTTCCAGAGGCAGGTATAAATATGCAAGCAAGAATCAGGCTAGAGATAATGAGGTTAGTTCAATCAGGGAGGATAAGGCCCTCTTCTAGCAGTTGAGATGTGAACATCAAGAGAGGAGAAACTGCTTTTGTAGTTGGCTAGCCATTCAGTCTTTGTTTAATCCTGAGCTGATATTGTCAAATTTGCAGATGAACTGAAGCTCAGCAGTTTCTCTTTGAAGTCTGTTCCTGAAGTTTTTTTGCTGCAGGATGGCTACCTTTAAATCTGCTATTGTGTGTCCAGGGAGATTGAAGTGCTCTCCTACAGGTTTTTGTATATTCCCATTCCTAATATCTGACTTGTATCCATTTATCCTTTTACATAGGGACTGTCCAGTTTGGCCGATGTACATAGCAGAAGGGCATTGCTGGCATAAAATGGTGTATATTACATTAGTGGATGTGCAGGTGAATGAACTGGTGATGGAGTGGCTGATCTGGTTAGGTCCTGTGATGGTGTCACTGGTGTAGATACATGGGCAGAGTTGGCATCGAGGTTTGTTGCATGGATTGGTTCCTGAGTTAGAGTTATTATGGTGCGGTATGTAGTTACTGGTGAGAATATGCTTCACGTTGGCGGGTTGTCTGTGGGCAAGGACTGGCCTGCCACCCAAGACCTGTGAAAGTGGGGGATCATTGTCCAGGATGAGTTATAGATCCCTGATGATGAGATGGAGAGGTTTTAGCTGGGGACTGTATGTGGTGGCCAGTAGAGTTCTGTTGGTTACTTTCTTGGGCTTGTCTTGCAGTAGGAGGCTTCTGGATACATGTCTGGCTCTGTTGATCTGTTTCCTTATTTCTTCATGCGGGTATCGTAGTTTTGAGAATGCTTAGTGAAGATTTTGTAAGTGTTGGTCTCTGTCTGAGGGGTTGGAGCAGATGCGGTTGTACCTCAGTGCTTGTCTGTAGACAATGGATCGTGTGGTGTGTCTGGGATGGAAGCTGGAGGCATGAAAGTAGCCATAGGGTCAGTGGGTTTTCGGTATAGGGTGGTGTTAATGTGACCATCACTTATTTGCACCATAGTGTCTAGGAAGTGGACCTTCCACACAGATTGGTCCAGGCTGAAGCTGATGGTGAGGTGGAAGCTGTTGAAATCATGGTGGAGTTTTTCCAGAGTCACCTTCCCATGGGTCCAGATGATGAAGATGTCATCAATGTAGTGTAGGTAGAGAGGGGGCATGAGTGGACGAGAGCTGGGGAAGCGTTATTCCAGGTCAGCCATAAAAATATTGGCATATTGTGGAGCCATGAGGGTGCCCATAGCAGTGCTGCTGGTCTGGAGGTATATATTGTCATCAAATTTTAAATAGTTGTGTGTGAGGATAAAGTCACAGAGCTCAGCAACCAGTTATGCTGTGGCATCATCAGGGATACTGTTCCTGACAGCTTGCATTCCATCTGTGTGTGAGATGTTTGTGTAGAAAGCCTCTACATCCATGGTGGCTAGGATGGTGTTTTCTGGAAGGTCACCAATGCATTGTAGTTTTCTCAGGAAATCAGTTGTGTCACAGAGATAGCTGGGAATGCTGGTGGCATAGAGTCTGAGTAGAGAGTCCACATATCCAGACAGTCCTTCAGTGAGAGTGCCAATGCCTGAGATGATGGGGCGCCCAGGATTTCTTGGTTTGTGGATCTTGGGTAGAAGATAGAATAACCCCGGTCGGGGCTCTAACGGTATGTTGATTTGTTCCAGTGTTAGTGTAGGGAGTGTCCTGAGTAGATGGTGCAGTTTCTTAGTGTATTCCTCAGTGGGATCTGAGGGAAGTGGCCTGTAGAATTTGGTATTGGAGAGTTGTCTGGCAACCTCCTTTTGGTAGTCTGACCTGTTCATGATGACAACAGCACCTTCTTTATCAGCCTCTTTGATTATAATGTCAGGGTGGTTTCTGAGCCTGTGGATGACATTGCGTTCTGCACGACTTAGGTTATGAGGCAAGCAATGTTGTTTTTCCACAATTTCTGCCTGTGCACTTCAGCGGAAACATTTTATGTATAGGTCCAGACTGTCATTTCGACCCTCAGGAGGAGTCCATGTGGAGCTCTTCTTCTTATGCTATCTCTGGAGTCCATGATGTAGATCCAGCTAATGTGAAAGATGTGTCTCTTGAAACTATGAATCTCTTTCTGTTGGTCAATAGTTTCAGAAGAATGTAGCTGTCATGGGAAGCCATGGACATGGAGGGGAAGACTTTTTTTTTCTGGCAGCAAGTGTCACTCCCATGAAGGGTCTTGAAAACAAGGAAAGAAACCTTGAATTTGACTTTAAATTTCGTAAGTAGAGAATGGACCACTGAGCTAGTGTGTTCATGGAGACCAATCCTGCTAAACAGATGAAATCATGTGTTTTGTACGATCTGGAGCACTTTCAGGATGTGTGGCTTAATTCCTGCGTATAACAATGGAGGCCACAAATATGTGGGATAAATACTGGAGGACCTTGTTTCTCTGTATGCTCTTTTAATTTTGGATTAGGTTACTATTTGTATTAGAGAGGGGTAAACATCAGGTCTGGAGGTTCACTTTCACTGTGATATAACTAGAACATAAAACTTTTTGAATCTCAAGAAAGACTTGATTCAAGGTTTGCTGCAAGTTTAGGTTAGTTCTTATTTTATTCAGAGTGGTTCAACCATTCATAATTTCAAACAAAACCATTGCAATGTTAATAAAAATATTCATTTCACCATAGTATTTTACTTTTTCACAGCCTCTGTAGTGTCCTTTCTACTCAGAATAGAAAATATTACCAATACTTTCAGTAAATTTTACTACCGCAGGAGGCAAATGTCCAGTTTTGAATGGCCTCTACTATAGTTAATTAAGGACCAAATAGTGAAGAACTGTATATTCAGTTCTAATTTAAGACACATTTTAATCTAGTTACAGTGAAAAATGAACAGGGCAGCAACATGAAAAAGAGATTTTTGCACAATCTCTGAAGCTCCTGCTATGCAATGTCATCAAGGAATTGTGAAAACAGCTTGGAAAGATTATTTGCAAGTATCTAAACTTCAGGCAGATACTAGCAATTATATGAACTCATGGGAGTATTCCAGCATTCCTAATTATTGTCATTAGAGCTGTTTTATCTTGATTTCATACCCCACTAATGACTTTCACACATTCTAAAAACTCACTCAAGAATTTCATTTTGCTCATATTCATCGTCCTTGTATAGCACAACTTGTAGAATATCTCTACTTCTAGAGACGACGCTTTACCTAAAATTTGTATTACTCTTCAAAAGTTGGCACATATCACTAAAAAGTGTTCCACAACTGCACTTCACATATAATTGTCATATAAAACTTGTGGCATTTTGCCTTCCTATTCTCATTTACCTTACTTACATCTCATAAGTTAATTTATTTCCAGTTTTCTTAGATATTCTTTTCCTTGCCACTTTCCTATTTGGGGTCAGTGAATTTTGCAGCCTTCTTACAGAACTCAAGATTGTAAATCTGGCTGTCATGCAAATTGGTCTCTTCAAGGTCCGCTGATATGCAGTCCAGGTACTGAGTCACTGGCCTTCCTCTTAGTCATCTTCTGTCCATGATCATTGCAAAGGCTACCTTACCAGTAGAACTCTCAATTCTCCACTGAACATGTCCATATCATAGAATGATAGGACTGGAAGGACCTCGAGAGGTCATCTAGTCTAATCCCCTGCACTCCTGGTGGGACTAAGTATTATCTAGACCATCCCCGACAGGGGTATCAATGTAACCTAGCCTCCCCCAACTTGTTTTTTTTTTTCAGTTGGGGCAACTCTCATTAAGCACCTCACAAACTCACTTTGTTTCATGTCACGGAATGTCAACCATTTGTCCATATCAATGTCTTCATTTCCATGATGGAGAGCATACTGATTTCTTTTCTAGTGGCTGGCCCAGTCTTTGTTGTGTACATTAGGCTAGGTCAAATTACAGTTTTGTAAACTTTTAACTTTTTCCACATCTTTTTCTTACAGAGAACTGGGGTCAGCTCCCACCATATGTACCATGCAGCTGAGACACAAAGCCAGGCATCATTCAGGACATCATCTTTGTCAGGAATCACTGACTGTAGGTTTTAAAATTCTTTCACTCTTCTAAACTCTCTGCCTGTAATATCCTTTATGGTGGGTCCTACTATCTTAATTATTGTAGCCTCAGTCAAATTTCACTCTAAGTCCTACCTGCCCAAAATTGTGTTACCCCTATTCAAAGTTGGTTTGCAGCATCTCACAGTCTTCTGCACTTATCATTGTCATCAGCAAACATCATATTCCAATGAGGCTCTCTTTGCATAGTTTCCCTTATCATATCCAAGACAACTATAAACCAAAAAGGGTTCAACAATGATGACTGATACAGGCCAACATTTACTGGAGATACTTGGCTGTAGACCCATTTGGTTTTGACTGTGATAGGCACTCCATCATACGTATCCTGGAAAAGACAGACATATCCTTCCAGCACAAATCTCCATGGCAAAATCCACCAAACTAATTATCTTGGTACACGACTGCATGCCTTCTCCAAAGACACATTGAGTTGCCAGCTTAATTTGATGATAATTAGCACATAATTTAATATCTCCTTTATGTTTAAAAATGTCTGCCACAAAGCTTTTATGCCATTAATCGAAAGACAATTCTATTATTAAAATTTAAACCATGCATTTTATCTTGTATTTATAAATAATTTGATTGTTTATAAATGTTTATGACAAGAATTCAGCTTGGACACACAGTGTGGGTGTTGGACGAGGTCATCCATGCAGAGGGCAGCCATGAGCATGACCTTTCAACTTCATAAGCAGAAAAAAATAAAAGAATCAGAGCAGTATTGGCTATCCCAAATGATCAGTTTTATGGCTCCATCCTGCTTCGCTATCGGCTAGCAGACTTTAATGGAATAGAAGGGCATATCCTCAACTCCAGGGGAGGTATAAGCACCACTCTTGTGTGAATTTTCCACTGTAGGACACTTATGTGTCTTCCCATATGCATTTTAGGAAGATTATGTCCGGCCTCTGGTACCCCCTCACTTTCTGCAGCTATGGCAGTGGGTGTGAAAAGGGCTTTTGATTTCACTATATGCATGTAACATACACTACATATATGCATGCAACATACAACATTGTTTATTAGCATTGTTGCATTGTTTACTAGCACCTGTAAAAATATAGAATATCTTTCTTATGAGTTCATTCATATACATTATATATTTGTAAAGAGTTGAATAATCTTTGAATAAATATTATTATAAAATTAGGCTTTAAACATTTACATTGTGATTGGCTAAACATGTCAAAATGTGGATAATTAATTCTACTGCACAATTCACTCTAATATATGGTCTTGCAGTCACATCAATATCATACTACATTTCAAGCTGTGCTTGAATATAAAATTATTGGCTTTCATTACTGTCTCTGAATGGCTGAAACTGATAGAAGAACAAATATGTTCAGAATAGCCTGTTTTTGAACAGGAAAAATATTGTTTCTGATTTTTTTATAAGCCTTGGAAACAAGAGTATAGCCATAAAAACAAATTATCAAAAGAAAAGTTTTCTGATAACTATCCTAACCTCACTCAGTTTCAGTTATTCAACTGATTGATAAACACAGAGATTGGAATATAAAAAACAGAGTGAGCTACCTACTTGGGACCCAATTCTGCAAGGTGCTGAGCAACTCCTGAAGTTAGAGAGCACCTTCAGGTTTCATTGACTTCAGCCAAGGGCAGCAAACATACAGAGGATGAGATGACCTTATTTTCCTTTCAGGGTCTATGAACCTCAGTGGACTTACCTTGACCTCAGTATAGAAGAACCCTAATGCCATCTGATACCTTTGGTATAAGCTGAAGTGACAACTAGAGGGCTAACACAGAGAAGTCATGTCCCCTTCTTAGCAGTCAGGGAAGCCTCACATTCACCATCCTTGTCATTAGATCCTCTGTGTGCCCAGACACTTAACTAAATTATTATTAATCAACCCAAAATACAATGTCTTTGAAAAGTGTCAGTCACTACTGAAGCTCCATTGGCCTGGGTGTAGTACAAAAATAAATTATAATAAATTTCTTTGCTTGAGAAAGCTTGCCATCTGAATGCTATGTTCCACAGGGATTACAGATGATATTAGCTTTCTATGGAAAGGGTTATACAGCATCGAATCATGTAGGAATTCTATATCATGGCTATACTCCCATCTGTACTGACAGTTGTGAGGCTTCAGACATCCCTATGACAGAACCAAGGCTGGATTACCCTACAGAATTACTCAATTTACAACCTGACCTCAAATGCAGGCAGAGAAAATTCTTGAGCGCTCCCTCAGCAGCTCATCCTTGAAGGGGATTCATTTCTGTAAATATAGAGTCCGTTTCTGTGACTCTTTCAGTTTTATTTTATCATTATTGAAAAACATGATCTTTCCATGCAAGTATTAATTAATCTTATTCATAACCTGTATTTGCTACATTTAAATATGCATGTGTATTTGATGAACCTCTTATCATTATCTATGACTTTATTTTGTTCAGATGCCAAAAATGGTAACCATTAGAGCTGGTCAGATAAAGTTTATCCAAACCATTTCCTTTGGAAAATGCAGTTCTATAGACATTGAAATGCTTCATGAAATCATGCTAATTTTTAGATTCCATTCCAATAAAAAATTAAACCAAATTTTGAAATCTCAAAGACCTTTCCATCCTCCACAAGTGTTGGGGGATCTTTCCTTTTCCAAAAATAATCAATCTAGCGACTGGTAGTAATTGTGTTACAGTGCTTTCTTCCTTCAGTTAATGACCTCCTTTGTACTGTAACCTATTAGGATCACTCTGGGTTCTGTATCCTGAAAATGTCTATTTGTTATTTTCCCCTAGAATACCAAGGCATTCTCACAAAACATATAAAACCATCATGTTCCTCCACATCCTCTCCAGCATATATGA
The DNA here is from genome assembly GCF_003597395.2 of Chelonoidis abingdonii. Classification (NCBI taxonomy): domain Eukaryota; kingdom Metazoa; phylum Chordata; order Testudines; family Testudinidae; genus Chelonoidis; species Chelonoidis abingdonii. The sequence goes on along the minus strand of NC_133769.1, from coordinate 306,905,078 downwards.
CTCCCTTTTTAATATTCCCTACCGTCACCTCCATCTTTCCTGCCTGTGGATTTCTAAGGAAATTTGGCAGATGATCACTAATATGACTTGGCGCTCTGGCTAAGTCCCAAATACCACAGCTCCAAATGTCACCAAGTCATTGTCTGGTGGACAAAGATAACATGACCTCCACAAAAGAAAATAGAGGGAGGATGCCAAAGAGAATGTTGGAGTACTTATAAAAGAGGTATGTCAGTATTTAATTTATCATCAAAATACCCAGTCTTTAGTCCCATTTTTCTTAGTTCGAAGTGTCCCAGCGAAGTCAGCCAATGCTCAATTCTCCCCAGACTCAGTACATTTTTCCATTTTCTCTTCTCCTGATCTTCTCTGGATCTCTTTCCTCTCTTGACATTTCTTCAGCACTCCAGTCTTAGTCTTAGTCTCTCTCTCTGGATTGAGTTAGGTCTGAATTTTATAGACCTCAGACCCCACCCACTCCCAGCAGCCACTGAGAGAATGGTTACTTGGAGTCAGCTGCTTGATTGTTTTCCCTTCCCCCAGTGACAGTTCACTTTGTCACACTACCATTTCCTTATCACCAGAATCTGCACCAAATCCTGCAGGGTTGACCATAGGAGCTGGTCAGAAAAGGTCAAACAGAACAGTTTTTGTCAGAGTTTTCTCATTCACTGGAATCAAAATATTCCATGGAGACAGTTTGATTTCAATGATGTTCCTCCAGAAAACTGTCAGGTTTCCTGCCAGCTTGCCAGCCCAGCTCCTTAGTAGCCCACTTGATGATCTGCTGGGAAGTCTGGGCTTCCCAGATCAGTGGTTCTAGAGCAGTCCAGCAGGTGAATTGCCTCTGAATTGGGGACCTTATCACTTCCACTAAGCGCATTGTCCCACAGCCAAGACTCCATCTCATTTCATGAAGAATTTTGAAAATTTTGGATTTGGTTCCAAATCCCAGTAAAACCAAATTTTGAAATTGTGAAATTCTCCAAAAAAGGAGTACTGTTCTCTGACTTGCTCTATTGGCCATCCTTAAGATTTCTGAAAATAGCTTGTTACTTCAGACAACACTGGGTGTCCAGGTCTCATTAGTGTGTGTCTATTGACAATTTACATACGCCGATGTGCACTTAAAGTGTATTTCTGCTTCGCTGTGACCATCCAGATGATTGCATGGATGCTTTTGAAAATCTTGCCACATCCTTGGCACTCAGCTTGGGTGCAGTCAAACAGTAGTTTCAAAATGCCCAGCTCCGCTTGAGAGTCTAGATAATCACCTAACCAGATATCTGCCTCACTTCAGACTTCAAAAAACATTGTCTATAGAATGTATAAACTCCCCACAGAGTGTGAAAAGCAGACTTATCATTGTTTTAACCTCCCCTCCCCGACCTCCCATGACCTCCCTCTCCTACTAGTATCTGAGATTTTTCTATCAAATCAGGTGCGAGAAGGAACATTGCACTGCTTTAGCAGGCCACACGCTTCCCATGAGAAGAGTACGAACAAGTGTTGAGTAAGGATAGCTGGAAATGGCGGTAAATTGTGCGATTTAAAAACAAGTAGAACAACATAGGAAAGCCTAGTACCATATAATCACCAGTGAGGTTTTGGAAATTCCAATAGCTCTGTACACGGCTCACGTCTGAATGTTCCAATACCTTGGACACCCAGTACTGTGAGCATATTTTTCAAAGACTCTGTTTTGTACATTTTTTACTTTACAAAAAAATATCCTTATTTAATTCATGCCTTAAAAAGGCCAGCCAAGTAGAGATGGAAGAAATTTTTCAGACAAATACTTTACTCAACAAAGCATGCAGTTTCAGATGGCTCAAAACTATTTGTTAATTTGACACAAATAGTTTCAGCCATTCAAAAACGTGCCACTCCTCCCCCAGAACCTTTAGCATGGTTATGGCACTTGCCTGAGAGGTGGGAGACCTACATTCAAATACCTGCTGTGGAACAGAACAGAAACGCAATTTTTGATTCATCAATAAATCTGAAAGTTTTCAGTCAGTTCAACCTGATACAGCTGTACATCCAAACCTTGACAGAACAGGCAAGGAAGCTATTCCTGTGATGATACTGGAGCAAATTATGGAACAATCAATTTGTAAGCACTTTGAGGATAATAAAATTATAAGTTATGTTCAACATGTATTGTCAAAACAAATCATGCCAAACCAACCTAATGTGCTTTTTTAATATTACTTGACTAGTGGATAGGGAGGAAGCTGAAGTTGTGATATATCTTAATTTTACTAAGGGTTTTGACACAGTCCCACATGTCATTCTCATAAACAAACTACGGTCTAGATGAAATTGTGATAAGGTTGGCACATAACTGGTTGAAGGATCACAGTAAAGAGTAATTATCAATGGTACACTGTCAAACTGAGAGGGTGTATCTAGTGGGATACTGCTGGGGTCTGTCCTGGATCTGGTACTATTTAAAATTTTAATTAATGACTTAAATAATAGAGTGGAGAGTATATTTATAAAATGTGTAGATAACACCAAGCTAGGAGGAGTTGTTATCACTTTGGAGGGCAGGATTAGAATCCAAGAGGACCTTGACAAATTAGACAATTGTTCTGAAATCAACAATATAAAATTCAATAATGACAAGTGCACAGTACTTCACTTTAGGAAGTAAAACTCAAATGCAATACTATTAAATGGGACATAACTGGCTAGGTAGTTCTGAAACTCATCTCTGGGTTATATTGATCACAAACTGGATATAAGTCAACAATATAATGCAGTTGGAAAAAAAAGTCTAATATTCTGATTTATGAGAAGAGGTTTCTTGTTGCTAAGTAAAGCATTTATGAATGGAAACTTAAAGATTAATTCTGTGGAAGAATAAGTACATGTGATATAATAGAGCTTTTTTTTCTTTGAAGTATTCATTACCTGTTTTACTATTCAGAATGGAATTATGAACAAGTGACTAACTCAATGTTGTGGAAAAAAAATGTGTTGCATTCAAACAATACAAGTTGCCTCCTTTCTCCTTATTTTTATTTCTTGGGGTCCAATACTTTAAGGATGATATGAAGAAGCCTTACAGAATATATAACGTCACAAAGTTCACAACTCATCAAGTTAGACATGATTTGAATTGTTAGATTGATGCCATGCAGGTCAATGCCTATGAGGAAGATGGAATCAGGTAGCTTCACAGACTGATACTGGGCTTAATACATTTTGCAATGGAGACAGAAGCTTCTTTTTTTCTAACATTATGTCTTCTTTCACTATAATCTCTATTTGAGTCCCATGAGAAAAAAAATAAACTCATCTTCTCTTTCTAAATAATCAGATTCTATTGATGCAATAGGGCTCTGTTCCCATTTGTACTTTAAGAACTTCTTTGTGTTATTTGCTGCATGGCAATCCCAGTCTTGTGAGTGCTAGGATCAAATTGGTCTAAGTTTTTGGTTAATATTGTAAAATATAAGGTGAATACCTTATCATAATAAAATGGCCAATAGTAGGTTTGACTAGAATAAGAAATGTACTCCCCTGATGATAAAGACTGGATCTCTTGTCTCTTTTACAGCATGAAAATTTTGCACATGATTTATATGTCTCTAGATGAGTTTCATGGCTCTAATATACCTTACACTAAAATGGATTTTTTTATTCCAAATGCAAATGCTTTATAAGTCAGGCAGTTACAAGAGAGCATCTCAATTCAACCAAAGTGGGAGGATCTGTCTCAAAGAAACAATTTACCCATACTCAGCAAGGATAATTTAGGCACGTTTCTTATAGCTATCCTCTTAAGAACTTCAGTGGAATAGATATTGCTCTTAGGACATTCTGTTCTTTCTCTATAATAGCATTGAGTGTTCCAGCTAAAAAAATAGGAAAGAGTGGTTCAGAGAGTGATGCAATCATCCAATCGAAAATTATGGTTTTTATGAGATACTGTACTTTGAATTGATCATCTTTTCATTTGCTTGGTTAGGCTAGCAATTATGAGCTGATCTGTTTTCTTAGGCTTGCATGCACAACAAAGTATTTACATTTTAGGAAAGTTCAGTTGTGTTTTGTACAGCATTTTCATGATTCATTTTTGCAGTTGTGTGTGGCCATGAATTAAGGCTAATTATTATCACTGATTCCATCCATTACCCCTCAAAAATATCAGATCCTGCACAATCACAAGGGATTAGTAAGCCTGAACAGACTCTCTCTTTTTTGGGGGGGTTGAGGGTGGGAGGGTGGCAGAAGGTTTAAAAATTCAGTTAGACTTTCCTTTTTTTACCACTTCTGCCCTACACTATGGAAGTGCTGCATCAGAATACTTAATTATGCTCTTCCCATGATGTGATATATCTCCTATTCCTTCAGAAAATGAAAGAGGAAAACTTTGGAAGCTCCCTGAACTGAACAGTGGGTTGGGTCCCAAACCGTGTTGTCTTCTGCCAATGCAAGCTAGGGCAGTCCTCATGGAGGCAATAATTCCAGTGTGCACTGCTCTCAACCTGGCAGTGCAGCTCTATTGCCAGGAATTTTCTCTCCTGCTGTTTCCTCTAGAACCTTCTCTACCAGAAGATTCCATAATATTTCAGTCCAGTATTTCAGGCCCTAATAAAATCAAAAAGTAATAGAAATATCTAGTGGAAGCCTCTTTCTTCAACAATTTCCAACCTGATTTCTAGAATAAAGATGTACGGTTTCTAGAGTAAAATATGCCTTTTAACTCTTTTGGTTGGCTTGTACATCACACCATTAAAAATCACATCAGAATGTGTTGTAGTCTGACTTCTTTCAGAACCCCATAGCAAACCCACCTTTTCACCCACCATAGCAAAAGCTAAGAATGGGAGGCTGATGTAGGGCAAGGGAAGCAATGTAAATAGAGTTGATCAAACTCTAGGACGGCAAGACTACAAGACAAATTTTGTTTTCTTATTTTACTGGCAATCTATACATATCTTATTTGTCATGTGATCAGATTCTATGGTGGTGAGGGCGGTATAGGAAAATATATATAATAGAACAGAAATATTTTTTTCCTCTATTGCATTGGTTTGATCCATATATGAACTATGAAATAAGATATTCCCCAACCTAAAACTATCTTGAATTCCATTATTTGTCCTTGTACACAAGAATGCATTGGCCAAAACCTATGGTCCTTAATTGAGCAGAACTGCTATTGAAATCAATGGGATTTTACTTGATCAGGAACTGCAGAATTTGTCCCTGTGTGTGCACATTTTTGTTCATGGCTAGTCATTCAGTACGTGAGGCAAAAGCATTTTTTAATTACATTTTCAGATGGTGACGTAACTGGTTGCAACAATCAATATATCAATGGATTCCTGAAAGTGAAACTTTCCAAATTGGATCACAGTCATAGTTAGGCTAATGCAGAGGCCTAAAAATCTTGACATCTTTTTTCAGTATGTTGCTCTTATGGCTATTTTAATAGCAAATGCACACAAAAAAAATGATCAAAAAGCGTTATAATTCCTGCCTTTCAAGTGGATAGGGAAGATAGAAGATTTGCATTTGTCAGAATCTTCCAAATCTTTGGAATATATGTTTGAAACAAGAATAGGTTGATAGACAGTGAGTTAAGAAAAAGGAGACACTGCCTTTATCTGTCCCTTTTGTAACCAAGCTATTATGGAGGTTGAAAAATTATCCAGGTAAAGTAATGCAGTCCTTAGCCGGGTGTAATATCTCTTCTTTAAAGCTACTGGCTATATCCAGACTTCAGGTTTAGCCTCAGGTAAATTAACTGCATTCTAAAACACTGTGGTTGTTAGTAACTGACTAAGCTAAAAAAGGGAGCTGGGGAAAAAAGAAGACCTGTGCTCATTTAACCCCATTCTGCTCACATCTCTTACAAGCAAAATTCCTTCAGAGAAGAAAATAAAAACAGCTACTTCAAATCCCGTAAGAAGCTGTGTCTGCACCATCAATCTATGTAATGCATGCAATGAATGTAGTGCACAAAGGAATGCTTTATGTATCTAGGAATTTTTTCCCCTAATTTTAACACATTTCAAAGTGAACTTACTTGACTGTTCTCAGGGAGAAATGTTTGAAAACCTAATAAAAAACAGCAATCACTATAATTTCTGGATAGCAATCAATTTTAATGTGTAAATTATTTACTCTATGTAATGACTTGCAAATTGTGTTAGCAATAACCACATCCTCCAACAAAATGCAAGTTTAATGTAAGTTTGTGAACACAGAGTAATAAAATATGCTGCAAAAACTATGTTTTATCTGCTCTGCCAAGTGGTCACTTATGGACAGCCTCATTCAAGTGGTCTGGCATGGAAAATTATACAAGACCTTGGAAACTATGCAATGATGTTGCTTATTTTTCTGTACAGAATAGGTCTGGTGTAGCTGTGGTTTGATAACAATAAATGGAAGGTTGAAGACTAGAAACATTTTTGCATTTTCTTAACTACTTTCTTGCTAAGGCATAGAGGATGAAATCCTAGTCCCAGTTCAGTCAATGGCAGAACTCTTGCTGTCTTCAACAGGGCCAGAATTTCACACACACTTTTAAAGGATCTTAAATGTTTTCTGGAACCATTTAGCATCGACAGGGGATAGAGCAGGTGTTCTAGCAGGATTTTTCCAGATCTAATTTCTATGGGGCAGATTCTATCACTCTTCCTCATACTGGGTAGTGACTTACTCCATGAGTAGTCTCATTGACATATATGAGACATCTTATGAAGTATGACAGTATTCAACTTGAAAAAGTGTGGCAGAATCAGACCCAAGATTTCTGTCTAGCTGTAGTACTTAGAAGTATGAAAATTACAGTCTAACCTTCCTTGTATGTGCAAACATATGAGACTACATGTTGTAGCATAATTCAGTTCTGGAGGGGAAGATCTGAAGATGCTGTCTCTGAGCTGCACATCATTTGATCCTACTGCCAGAAAGGTGGATTTGAATAGGAAAATAAGCAACACAGGCATAATTTGAAATACACCCCATCCAGAAAGTAATTGGAGTAAATTGCAATTACTATTATCAATAGACTTACAAAAAATGTTAATGCATAGAATGACCTGTGCCATTCATCCAATGGTATCTTAACAGTAATTCAGAAATAACGTGTATTAATAAAGGGAGTGTTAGGAAATGTTCAAAGTGTACTTCGTAATACTGACTCTGCTCTTCATTTTTATTAATTGTATGGACAGGATACAAATGACTACGTACGGCTATATGGGATTTAAGTTTTGCAGTGAGATCCATGTTATAAAGAGTGAGTTCATAATAAACAAGAAAGCCAGAATGTAATAGTTTATATCAGGTGTGGCCTTAAAAGAGAAGATCCACATACTAGAAGCATAGTTCAGATCTTTAGTATCTGCTAAGTTCTCTTTGCCTCAGCGGAGCTGCACTTTCTTCAGCTCACTAACAAAACTTTCTTACTTTCTGCATCCCTGGTTTCTTTACACACATTTTCTAGCATATTTGTTCTACTAATAAAGTTCCTCCACCAGCTCTACCAGTAGATTTGATAACTACTGGACTGGATAAATCTCTGGCAATAAGTTATCCATCATCTATCACATATCATAAATCTTTCCCTTAAAGCTGGCTGAACTAAGTCCTCTTAATGGTAAACACATTTATTTTTCTTTCTCCTAAAAGGATTAGAAAACGTAAAAAAGTAGCTGATTGAAGTAAGGCAAGTCTCACTCTTGACTGGTGTCCATTACACAGCAAAAACAACACTGTTGCTAGGAAACACAACTGGGAATCCTTTGACTTCAATGGGATCTATGGAGGCAGTGGGGAACACCCACATGTATGTCACTGAATGATTCAGGTCCAAGTTGCTATGTAATAAGAATGGTCTCTCATACATCTTCAATGTAATTCCAGTTTCCACAGAAATCAAGCTATCAATGCTTCCGCACGTGAGGCCAGACTTTCAGCTGGTGTAAATGAGCATAGCTCCATATACGCTAGCTGAGAATCTGGCTCTTCATTTTTGTTTTCTGTTTTGTGTCCTAAATTGCTCTGTAAAGTGATTCCTCAAATGTGTATTGTCATTAGCTAGTAAACTGTCCAAAATGAATAAAAAGCTTGGGGCTTGCTTCTCCTTTCTCTTTCACCATTGTAAATCAGGAATAACTTAACTGACTTCATTGAAATAACAGTAGTTAGCATACGGTTGGTGAAGGAGGACAATGTAGTCTTTAGTCTCTTTCTATAAATAAATAATCAAACAAACAAACAAACAAATAAATAAAGGCTACAACCACTTCTATGATAGGTCTGTACTGCAGCTGGGAGTGTGCTTCCAGTGTGGGAAGATAGATGTGAAATCTCTGCTTGAGCTAGTGCACTAAAAATAAAAGTGTAACCATGGGTAGCAGCTTGGGGCAGCCAATTGAGGATATATCCAGGGCTTCCAAGTGGGTTTGTGCTCAGGTGGCTTGCCTGAGCTGCCCCCCATCCTACTCTTACTACGCTGCTATTTTTAACATATAGTGCAAGCACAGCTAGCACGTCTGCGTACCTGCACTGCAAAGCACACTCCCAGCTGCAGTGTAAACCTACCATTTATACATTTCATTATCATAGATTCCACATTTTTTAACCTGGTTCATCGGCCAAACTTAAGTTGCATGTTTCTACTAATAACTCTTCATTGCTTAATGCAATAGTTTTCAAACTATTTCCATTTGAAGACTCCTAAAAAATTATTAATTGAGGCATAGACCCCTTTGGAAATCTTAGACATAGTCTGCAGGCTGCCAGGTTTCCATGGACCACAGGTTGAAAACCACTGGGTTAATGCTACTCCAAGATTTCTCCAATATTGACCATAAAAAAAAAGTCAATTGGCAAAAGTGATCACTTATAAGATATGCAGCATTTCAAAATCCATTTCCCCTCCATAGATAGGAAAATCTAATTTAATAAATAGCAATCATAATATATGAGTAGAAAAAAAATCACCCCATACCGAACATTTAAACATGGGATCCTATTGACAAGAGTGATATGGTGGGATACCCAGTCGCTGCAGTGCCCAACATTTGATGGAAAAAATTAATAAATTAACAACTTCAATCAGAATGAATATAAAGAGCTAAATAAAGTATAAAGGAGAGAAAAACAACTATAAAAGAAAGATAATTAGAAAGATAATGCCAGTCCATAATCCCAATGAAAAAAATTGCCTGAATAATTTATATTAGCATTTAATTACCATTATTGTCTAATGTTTGTTTGATGTCATCCCAGACCTCAAGGAAGTACCCTCGATCACTGGTTCTCGAACAAGGGTACATGTACCACTGGGGGTACGCCGAGGACTTCCAGGGGGATACATCAACTCATCTAGATATTTGCCTAGTTTTACAAGAGGCTACATAAAAAGCACTAGTGAATTCTGTACAAACTAAAATTTCATATAGACAATGACTTGTTTATATTGCTCTATATACTATACCAGGGGTCGGCAACCTCTGGCATGCAGCTTGCCAGGGTAAGCACCCTGGCAGGCCGGGACAGTGTGTTTACCTGCCACGTCGGCAGGTTCGGGTGATCACAGCTCCCACTGGTCATGATTCACCATCCCAGGCCGATGGAGGCAGCAGGAAGCGCCGCGGGCTGAGGAACATACTGGCTGCAGCTTCCCCACACCCATTGGCCTGGGATGGCGAACCACAGCCAGTGGGAGCCACGATCACCTGAACCTGCCAATGTGGCAGGTAAACAAACTGGCCTGGCCTGACAGGGTGCTTACCTTGACGAGCCGCATACCAGAGGTTCCTGACTCCTGTACTATACTCTGAAATGTAAGTTCAATATTTATATTTCAACTGATTTATTTTATAATTGCATGGTAAAAATGGGAAAGTAAAGCATTTTTTCAGTAATAGCATGCTGTGATATTTTTGCATTCTTATGTCTGATTTTGTAAGCAATAGTTTTTAAGTGAGGTGAAGCTTGGGGGTACGCAAGACAAATCCGACTCCTGAAAGGGGTAAAGTGGTTGGAAAGGTTGAGAGCCACTATCCTAGAGGCTCCACAGGTAAGGTTCACAGATTCGTAGAGTATAAGGGCAGGAGGGACAATTAGATCACTACTCTGACCTCTTGTGTAAAGCAGGCAGGGGAATTTCGCCCAGTTACTCTTATTCTGAGCCCAGTAAGAAGGTTATTAGTAAGACTGGGTTGGGTTGAATGAGGACCATTCCTGCGAACACTAATGCACAGCACATATTCAGATAATGTCTCTTGCCCAACATTGTTCTCACAGGCAGGCCATATCTATTCTGCCTATGTGCATATTATCCTTGCCATCTGTGGCCCTGTGTCTGGGGTGCAGATTCTCAGTGCCAGAAGGCAGGTGAGTGAGTGAATGTGAAGCAGCTAATGCTGAGGGCCACCACTTTCTCCTCTTCCCCCCTCTTAGATCCGCTCCCTGCCCCACAGCGCTGCAGTGAGAGGCATAGGGAAGATGAGGAAGCAGCAGCTGTATCATTGAAAGGAAGGATCCTTGGCTATCTGCTCAGCAGTCCAAAGTATAGCCCTTGTGGCCAGGAAGAGGGTCAGCTGTGGAAACTTTCCTTGTAGCTTCCTGACCTTTTTGAGTGACATTTCAGCTAGCATGAGTGACAGGAGCAGGGGCAAACAGGTGACTATCACTCTAGATGTAGGATTCTGGGTACAGAAGGGATGCAAATATTATTGATACTGATAATCCACTCATGTGTAGAAGAGGACTGCGCACCACTGCAGCCACATTTATTGATTGTGTTAGGGTAAAAGAGATATTTAAGTGGTGCACGGGGCCATATGTAGGCCTTCACTGAGATAAATTGAGCTTAGTCTCTTGCTCTCATGACAACTGTAAGTCTCACTTCTTTCTTTTACAAATAAAAATGGTATAGTCTTAGACACAATGAATCAGCTGGAAACTGCCTACTTTCCCACTGTGTTATATCTGTGACGGCAAAACAAGCTTGTTTAGGAGCTGAACAGACAATAAACATGCCTTGTTTGTTGCCTGCAGCCACTGGATAATGTTGGTGCAGACTTAAACAGAGTCTGGGTTACCTTTGACACATGCCTCCAGACACCATATGCTACTGGCACAGACATCACGTTTAAAAGAGAAATAGCACCTACATAGGGTCTGCTTCATGTCCACATGCTTTCAAAGTCCCTATTGTGCCTGTGTTCTTGTAATTTCTTCCCTTAACCTGTAGGTAGAGCTAGTGGGCAGATACACAGACAGACACCCACACTGAATCAAAGTGCTGGAAAAATCCTTTTCTCAGGCACTTCTGAGGCTGAAGGAAGAAAGAACAGTTGAGATGCACCCTTGATTTCTTACTTTGGTCAAAAAGGTTAGTGTCCCATAAAATGTTATTTAACAGCAGGGGGCTAAGTCAGACTCATGTAGATTGCAGTAGTATTGAGGGTCAGTGAAAGAGGAAATGAGATAGTCATGTGTTAATGTACAGTCTAAGTTTGTGAAAGGAAATCTGAACTATCCTTCAGAGGCAGCAATATCTGCTGCCTCATTGGTCTCCCTCTTTTTTTCCTTCCAGCTAATGCAAGAGGCAGGGCTGAGGTGGGGAGCGCTATTTCTCTCCTGCTTCTTGGCGGGAAGGAGGGACTCCTACATTTGGGCTGAATTAATTGCTCTTAAAGATGTACGACAGCTTCCCTTCTCCTATTAAAATTCATTTTTAAACAAAATCTGTTATTTTATTTTATGTATCCTTAAACTTTTTGCTCACAGATGGACTCTGATTAACTCTCATCTTGTTTCGTTTTTGAGATAATTTCTTTTTTTGCATTTGTTATGGATGTTAACCCCCATTCCTCTTTACAGCTGTACATGCAAGTTTTGTTTTGCTCTCTTACCCAGCAGATGTTTTATACTCTCTTTTGCCTTTCGGTAATGTCACCATCACCATCAACTTCTAAATGTATAGGTCCACCAGGGACACAGTTCAAACTGTCACCAGCACATATTAGCATTGGGCCCAATCCAGCAGCTTTTACTAATTCAGGCCCTGAGTGTACAATAAGATCTGCATGGGCAAACTGTGACAGAGCCTCACGGACTTCTCTGGGGCTCTGCATGGATGTGAGGGTCTGCCCATGGGGCTCCAACTGCAGAATCGGGGTCTTCAGCAGAAAAACTTGATTCCTCCAAGAGCTGCAGGGTTCTGCAAATTAACAGCATGCACATTACATACCATATGGTATTATAGATTCTGTCACTTCCACTGTCCTTGTCTGCAAGGTATCACACCAGCACATCATAACTCCTTGAAAATTGATCAGTTTCAGGAAAGGCAACACATTAGCTAGCAAAGGACTGGTGGGGAGTATGTCACATCTTATGTGATTGAGATGCTCTTGTTCCTTGTGGTTGTTTTATGTTTTAAATGTGAGGTGGAGATAAAGGTTTGTGATCATCATTTAAATTAAAGTGTTTCTAATAAGTATTAAATTTAGATTCTGTTACATTATTTTTGTATACATCCTAAATAGAAAATACTTGTTACCAACATATTAATTGAGATTTAATTATATAATAGATGGTTACCTGATATGACTGCTAAGCCTCTTTAAAACTGTTTGTAATAATGAAATGACATATTTTGAAAGTGTGGAATTTCATAGTAAATCACCAAAACAAATAAGATGAAGCATTATGTGAGAGTAAAAATAACAGTTTATGAAGTACAATAAGATAAAAGTTAAACAGACATTTAAGCAAACTAAGACAATTCCACAAAACCTTTAATATAATAATTAATTTTCACATCAGTCTTTCCTTTTATTGATCTGTATATAGTCAAATCTACATACATTAACTACAGCAATTACAGCACAGGCATCATGAGTAATTATTAGCATTTGTCAATTAAATAATTATTTGTCATAAAACCACTCTTTAGTGGTTCAACACCTCTGCAATAAAATGTGTGTATTGCATAGATGTTAAACATCATTAAAATAACTTCTGAACAATCATGTTCTGTAAACAGAACACTGAACTTAAAGAAGTTTATAATATAATAGCTCAAAATATAAGGATACTTTCCTCACTACAGGTAAAAGGGGTATTTATTTCATAATAACACTTTTAGCCAATATTAACTAGTTTCATCTTCAGAGTGCTTTGCAAACATTTATGAGTTGTAACTCTACCAGTTCATAGGTGGCTGAGGAGTGCTAGTCTTATTTTGCAAGTGGAGAAACTGAGGCGAAAGCCTTCAAAAGGTTGTTGAGGCACAAATATGAACATTATCTAATATTTGTATTGTGATAGTACCCAGGAGCCCAAGTCACAGACCTGAATGCCATTGTGTTAGGTGCTGTACAACCACAGAACAAAAAGACATTTAGCTGCTGTTGATAAAGTGTAAGGCTGTCAAACAATTTAAAAAATGTATCGTGATTAATCGTGCAATAAAAAAAATGACTGACAATCTCGCTGTTAAACAATAATAGAATACCATTTATGTAAATATTTTTGTATGTTTTCTACATTTTCAAATATATAGATTTCAATCACAACACAGAATGCAAAGTGTACAGTGCTCACTTTATTTATTTTTGTTTACAAATATTTCACAGTAAAAAACAAAAGAAATCGTATTTTTCAATTCACCTAATACAAGTACTGTGGTGCAATCTCTTTATCATGAAAATTGAACTTACAAATATAGAATTATATACAAAAAATAACTGCATACAAAACCAAAACAATGTCAAACATTAGAGCCTACAAGTCCACTTATTCCTACTTCAGCCAATTGCTTAGACCAGGCCTGCACAACATGCGACCCAGGGGCCACATATGACCTGCATGAGCTCACTGTGTGGCCCGCGGGGGATGAGTAGGTGAGTGGGCAGGCAGTGGTGGAGGGGCAGGTGAGCCGGCGGTGGTGGAGGAGGGGTGAGGAGGCGAGCTGCGAGTCGGTGGCTGACCTGTTCTACTGATTTGGTCTGGCTCCCATCCCCTCTCCAAGGGTTGCAGCTGTCTGGAGGTGCTGCCTTTCACGCCTTCCTTATTCCCACCTCATTCATTCAACAGGGCAATTGATTACAAAGTCGGGGGAGGATCTTATTCTACTTCTAGCAAAAAGACATTTTTCTTTTATCATAATTATACTACCTTAGGGGCCCTCTATAACATATTACCAAGGTTTAATCCTGCTGTTTTGGTGAGGCAGCGCTGGGGAAGGAGGGTTTGTTTCCGCGGGGTGGCTGGTGCTGGAGGGAAATATTTCAGGGGGCCTGGGTGGCACTGGGGAGGTGTTGTGTTTCAGGGGGGACGTGGCCCTGGGTGGGGGTGTCGGCAGGGCCAGGGAGGTTCAGCCCTCGACTGTTTTCTTTAGAGTAATATGGCCCTCACCACTTTACAAGTTGTGCAGGCCTGGCTTAGGCAAATAAGTTTGGTTACAATTTGCAGGAGATAACCTTGCCCACTTCTTGTTCACAATGTCACCTGAAAATGAGAACAGGCATTCACATGGCACTGTAGTAGCCGGCTTGACAAGATATTTACATGCCAGAGACACTAAAGATTCATATGTCCCTTCATGCTTCAAACACCAAACCATCATTTCAGAGGACGTGCATCCAAGCTGATCATGGCTTCTGCTCAATAATGATCCAAAGCACAGCCGACCGATGCATATTCATTTTCATCATCTTGAGTCAAATACCACCAACAGAAGGTTGATTTTCTTTTTTGGTGGTTCAGGTTCTGTAGTTTCCACATCAGAGTGTTGCTCTTTTAAGACTTCTGAAAGTATACGCCACGCCCTATCCTGATCAGATTTTGGAAGGAACTTCATATTCTTAAACCTTGGATCGAGTGCTGTAACTATCTTTAGAAATCTCACATTGGTACCTTCTTTGTGTTTTGTCAAATCTGCAGTGAACGTGTTCTTAAAACAAACAACATGTGCTGGGTCATCATCCAAGACTGCTATAACATGAAATATATGGCAAAATATGGGTAAAACAGAGCAGGAGACATAATTCTTCCCCAAAGAGTTCAGTCAAAAATTTAATTAACACTTTTTTTTTAATGGGTATCATCAGCATGGAAGCATGTCCTCTGGAATAGTGTCCAAAGCACGAAGGGGCATGTGGATGTTTAGCATATCTGGCACATAAATACCTTGCAATGCCAGCTACAAAAGTGCCATGCGAACACCTTCTCTCACTTTCAGGTGACATTATAAATAAGAAGTAGGCAGCAGTATCTTCCATAAATATAAACAAACTTGTTTGTCTTAGTGACTGGCTGAACAATAAGTGGGACTGAGTGGACTTTAAGCTCTAAAGTTTTACACTGTTTTGTTTTTGAATGCAGTTATGTAACAAAAAATCTACATTTGTAAGTTACACTTTCATGATAAAGAGATTGCTCTATGGGTACTTGTATGAGGTGAATTGCAAAATGCTATTTCTTTTGTTTATCATATTTACAGTGTAAATAATTGTATTAAAATAATGTAAAGTGAGCACTGTACACTAAATTCTGCATCAAAAATATCTAATAAATTTCAATTGGCATTCTATTGTTTAACTGTGCGATTAATCACGATTAATTTTGTGAGTTAATTGCGTGAATTAACTGTGATTAATTGACAGCCCTAATAAATTGTACAGTCAGTTGCTTGGCTTCTCTTTGGTTTATTATGAAATATATTCAAGATACCAAATAACCAATGTCAGTTAGGTTTATTTCTCAATGTCAATAACAATATAGTATAAGAAGAAAGGTTTGATATAACACCAGTTTCTGGGAAGCTGTCTCATGCAGTATTGTTAAATTCACGTTCCAAAGTAGTTGTGCTCCCAGGGTTCAGAGGCTGCAGTTGGAGGAGATCTAGGCTGGAAGCTGGAGCATGGCTAGAGACAGCAGAAGGAGGGACAGGAGCATGTGGTGCTGAGGACTAGGAATGCATTGTTCAGCCAGTCAGGTGGTGCAGTTAACCAGATAACTTCTCTTGGGGCCAGCTGTGGTCATTAAGTTTCCATGAGACTGGTTTCGGTGCGGACTAGGACCTAACAGTTTCTACTTTTTATTTTTGGTACCACAGTGTGCCCCTTATTTCTTTGTTCTGAACACATGTATTCCAGGTCCCAAGGAGTGTGAAGGCATCTCCTAGGTTTGCATCAGGGTAGAACACACAAATTCTGGTCTGTGAGAGTAACTCCTTACCTGAGTAAAACACCCCTATATCCTGATCCTGACATTTCCTATCTACTTAAATAAAAGCTTATGTCATTTAAAGCACAGTCTTATGAGATACTTTACATGGGGAGAGGTGTTATGGGATACTTGACATTGTGGGGAGAATATAATTGTTCCATGAACATAACTTCCCGACACTGATATTAATACTATACCAAACATATATGTATTGGATAAAACTGCCCATCCAGGCACAGTGTAAATTTATGGCAATTGAGAACTAATTGTGTCCCTTAGCTGTTCATTTTTCACACATTTTAATATCTGGCTTTTCTGAAAAGTGTAAACAGTAAATAACTCTACTTAATTGGGCTGCGTTGAATGCATTCAACTATAACATTTTGTTTTTTAAAGATTCTTTTGTTGTTTCTGAATAATAACAAATCACTATCTCACTGTGCTGTTATGACATTTGATTAATGTTTGGGAAGTGCTTTGAGACCTTTATATGAAAGACACTAAAAAACTACAAAGTCTTATTATTATCCTTTTTCTGAATTCCTCCAATTTGCAGGTGGCGCATAACATTTTAGGGAAAGGCTGTCAGCGTAATCCCATAGATTCCTTTAAAAAAAGTATTTCCAACGTTTATTGTTAATTTCCATTTTAGATTTTTAGATTTTTCCTGGGGTCTGGTCTCTTTCATTTGGCTGAGTAATGTGCAAGACAGAATGATATATGATGAAAATCGGGCTGCAACTGAGACTGTTACTTTGAATCTTGACACCTTGCTGATAGACTGCATTTACAGTATGGACTTTAAAGTGAAGTGAAACAAGAAAGATAAAATGAGAGGGGAAAAATATAGACTATGCCAGGGATCGGCAACCTTTGGCACGTGGGCCGTCAGGGAAATCCACTGTCAGGCCAGGATGGTTTGTTTACCTGCAACGTCTGCACGTTAGGCTGATTGTAGCTCCCACTGGCTGCTATTTGCCATTCCAGGCCAATGAGGGCTGCAGGAAGTGGCCAGCACATCCCTTGGCCTGCGGCATTTCCTGCGGCCCCCATTGTCCTGGAACGGCAAACTGTAGCTAGTAGGAGCTGCAATCAGCTGAACCTGCAAATGCAGCAGGTAAACAAACCATCCTGGTCCACCAGCAGATTTCCTTGACGGGATGCATGCTGAAAGCTGCTGGTCCCTGGACTATGCCAACCAACTATCAGTGGTTGAGTAATGCCACATGGTTTTACTCAGGAATTCCCAAGTGTACAAGAAAATCTTAATTTTTTAATTCCTTGTAGTTTGTGTGCTTTACCTCTTCTAGTGCAGGCATGCAGAGAGATGAATCATTTATGTGGTAGAATCCACATGACGTTTATAAAAGTCAGCGTATGCTCATGACAGAAGAGAAGTGTGGTAGTAGTAAATGAATGTAATCTTTCTGTATGTGTGAGTGTTTGTGTACGTGCACCCACACATGTGTATATAATGTGATAGACCCAGGCCAATTGGTAACAGTAGAGTAGTCCTATTGGTAAACGGGGGGGGGGGGGGG
>NC_133769.1:306875320-306885259 GCF_003597395.2 Chelonoidis abingdonii | reverse complement strand
GAAGCCGAACGCTCGCAGAGTGCTCAGGAGATACCCATGATCCACCCTGTCGAATGCCTTCTCCTGATCCAGGGACAAGAGGGTGAACGACAGACCATCTCTACACCCTAATTCCACAAGGTCCCAGACCAGATACAAATTATCAAAGATCGTGTGGCCCGGGACGGTGTAGAACTGGTCTGGATGGACCGCGTCCGCCAGCATGGACCCTAGCCGCATCGAGATGGCCTTCGCAACGATTTTGTAGTCCGTGCTGAGGAGCGAGACGGGACGCCAATTCCGTAAGTCGTGGAGATCCCCCCTCTTCGGGAATAAGGCAAACACGGCTCGCCTGCACGAGAGAGGGAGGACCCCGCTCTGCAAAGACTCGGCCCAGACGGTGACCAGCTCTGGGCCGAGGATGTCCCAGAACACACGGTAGGACTCCACGGTCAGCCCATCCATGCCCAGAGATTTATTGGTGGGCATGCGACGGGAGGGCTTCTGAGAACTCGGCCAGAGTGAGAGGCAGCTCTAGCCGGTCCCGGTCGCCCGTGCTGACTGTCGGGAGTCTGTCCCAGAGCGCTCTGCAAGCGTTAGGATCAGTCAAATCCGGGGAGAAAAAAGTCGCGTAAAAGGCCCTGGACCTCTCGCACATCTCCGCCGGATCTGTGAGGAGGGCGCCGTCCTCCGCCAGGAGGCAGGTGACGTGCTTCTTGGCCCCACTCCTTTTCTCCAAGGCGTAGAAGAATCGAGAGCCGCTATCCATCTCCCAAAGGAGGCGGATGCGGGATCAAACAAAAGCACCCCAGGCCCGATGGTCTTCGAGGGCCCAGAGCTCCTCCCGCTTCTCCCGGCACGCTCCGCAGAGGGATAGATCCTTGGGGCTGGTGGCCAGATGCCTCTCCAGCTCCAAGACCTCCCACTCCAACTGCTGTATTGCCGCATCCCTCCGTCGGCTGGCGCTCCGGGTGTAGTCAGGGCAGATGAGCCTGGCGCGCACTTTCCCCAGATCCCACCTCCGCTGTGCCAAGGCAAAGGTGCGCCTCTGCCCTCGCCAGGCGAGCCAGAGCTCCTGGAAGGACGCCATTAAGCCCGCATCCTCCAGCAAACTATTATTAAAGTGTCAATAGGCTGGCCCCAGCCTCTCCGCGCATAGAGAGGTCGTCATGGTGGCAAGGTGGTCATCCGAAAAGGGGGCCGACCGAACGCTGGAGGAGTGGGTCCGTGAAAGGTGGAAATGCGACAGGTAAATACGATCCAGCCAGGAGTGGCTTGACCGATGGGCCTCCACCCGCACGAAGGTGAATGTCAAGACGTCGTCCGGGTGGTAGTCGTGCCAGACGTCCACCAGGGAGTGGCGTTCGACGATCTCCCGGAGGATGTCTGCGGCGGCCAGGCACTGCTCGGTCCCCGAATGGTCCCGTTCCTCAAGGGTGGTGTTAAAGTCCCCTCGCAGGACCAGGCACTCACGAGGATCCAAGGAGCCGAGGAAGGCGGACGCCTGCTGATAAAAACTCAACCTCTCCGGGCCCGATGTCGGGGTGTAAACGTTGATGAGATTAACCACAAGCCCCTCCATGCGGACCCGGAGGTGCAGCAGGCGGCCTGGCACAGCCTCAGCGACCCCCAGCACATCGGGCCGTAGGTCGGGGGAGGATAGGGTCGCCACTCCAGCCGCGCAAACCGAGAAGTGGCTAAAGTAGGCCTCGTTCCCCCACTCCAGCCGCCAGCTAGCTTCAGCGGCCGGATCTGTATGGGTCTCCTGCAGGAAAACCACAGAGTACCCCCCCTCCCGGAGGAAGGAGAGCACTTGGCTCCTGCAGAGACCCATCCTACAGCCCCGGGTGTTTAAAGTGGCAAAGATGATTGGTGCCATGAGGAGGGCTGGGGGGGATCCTCGCCGACAGACACACCCACGGCCTCCAGCAGGCCGCGCAGCAATTTGTGACCTACCCCATAGGTGAGTAAAGAGTCACAGAAGAGGCGGACCCGCCGGTAGGCCGCGGCAGCCTGCTTCCCAGTCCTCTTACCCTCCCCCATGAGGGCCCTCGCGGCCCGGAGGATCTGATGGAAATCCCCCCACCGCCGGAGCGCAAGCTGGACTTTGTTACGGGAGCCACGGACATCCTCAAGGAACTCCTGCAGCTCCTCCCTCAGCACATGGGGGGACAGGGTCACTGATCGATGACTGTCCCCCAGTGGGGCCCTCGTCACAGCCTCGTGGCCCACCAAGGCAGGCAGGCAGAGGCAGACCCCCAACGTGGCGTCCAATGGACCGATGCCACATGACCTGCCCCGCTTCCCAGTTCAACAAGGGGCGGCAGAAGGAGAACAGCAGCCCCTGGTGGGTCGGGACAAGGAGAAACTAGTGAAGCCGCTCCCTGGGGGTATTCCCAGGGGTGGCACTGGCATCACAGGAGGTGGGGGGGACAAGAATAGGGCTAACAGGAGTAGTATGGGGATCAGGGAGAGAATCGGGGAAGGGGGTAGAGGCAGGATCCTGAGCCTCTATAGTTGAGCCACTGGACGGTGGCTCCTCCTGGCCAGGCTCAGGAATCTGGGAAGTAGGAAGGGGACCCCTAACGACGCCGGGCTCAGCTACTATGGCACATGCGGCAGCCTCGGCATCCAGAGATAGATGTTCGGCAATGGGGTCCCTGCCTAGGAAGGAGGGCAGGTCCTCCACACCTAAGAGGGACACCCCCTGGAAACCGGGTCCCGGCAGTGGGGCACTGGCCGTCACCCCAATGGGCTCGGCGGCCATCAACAGGGTGCCACCCGCAGCCGGGTCGATGGAAGATTCCAGGTGACCCTCAGAGGTGGGAGCAGAAGCAGTGGTTAGGGGAAGGGAACTCGGGGACAGGGGGACTGTGGTGAGGTCACCCAGATCGAGGCCTGCTAGCAGAGGGTCATCCTCCCCCTGCGTGACCGGGGTCAGACCCAGGGCCTCGATCTCCTTGTAGATGGAAGAGAGATCACCATCCACCATCCTAGGGCCCTCCCCGCCAGCACCTGAGGCAATACTCATGTCAGCGCTCGCAGAGGCTTCGAGTGGGAACGGGGCGAGAGAGGCTCCCTCGGGGGCTTCCACAGGGAGGGATCCCGGAGGAGGGGCAGCGTTACCTTCTGGTGCTGCCACGATGTCCCCAGCCGGCACCACAGAACGGGAGTCATCAGGGGGCAAGGCGGAAGGCTTGTCATCGGTGCCACCCTTCCTGCTCTTCCAGGTGGCCTCCGAATCTGAAGGATATAAGGAGGCTCAAGCCTTCCGCTTGCCCCATTTCTCCTGCACTAAGGACCAGCCCTCCATGGCATCACCTGGGGGCTGGCTAACAGGGGTTGGGTCATGGGCCAAGGGTAATGGCTCAGGGACTCGGGGAGGCAGTAGTGGGACAACAGAAACGAGGGAGGATTCCCCCTTGGACGAGCCCTCTCTCATGTCCAGCGGTATCTCCGCCGCACCCTCCTCCACAGTGGTGGACCTAGAAGGAGGAGGAGGGGCAGCTTCAAGTGCCGGGCAGCCAGGGGTACCAGTGATGACAGGGCCGGCGCCTTGCCGGGGCTTNTTAAATTTAGCAAGAGAAATTGTGTTGTCCCTCGGTTGATCTACCTGTTAGCCACCCCCTTATGCCTTCTCCTTTTAATCTTCCTCTATCCTCACTAAGTCAGCTCTGTTCCCATCACCATCCCACTGCTCTGTCCCCCTGCTTTCTGGCCAAGGAGAGGGCTCCTCTTTTATTTATTTATTTATTTATTTGGCAGCTGATATCTGAAGGGGAAGGTGAGAAAGCGTTTATATTGCACTGAGTTACTTTATAACTCATTAATAGAATGCAGAGTGGGAGGGCTATACACCAGGTTGATGATTATTGTTAGTATACAGTTGCAAGGCTCTTTATAAGAGACAATCCCCATCCCCACCCCAAAGAACATACAGTCTGAGACCCTAGTCTTGCAATGAGCTCTGCATAGGACTTAGAATGGGTGCAGTGCAGGGGTCCACCTGCCTAGCATTCATTGCAGGATCAGAGCCAGTGTTTAGACCTAACATGACAAGTGATAAGAGGGAAGGCAGAACAAAGGCTACAATTAAGACTGTGACAGATATTGCAATCCTGGGCAGTATTTTAATGTTATGAATGGTTTGTGTGTCATGTTTGACTCCATGGGGGAGGGTTACCATAGTTCCTACAGAAATTAAAACAGTAGGGGGTGATTATCCCTGAGAATGTAAACAACTCCAAAGAGACACCACTCCTTGGGGTGGTTTGCACATACTGGCTCCAGCTGTGTTTTGCAGAGACTAGGAAACAAAGAAAGGGCTTTTGGTATAAAAGCATGAGCTTGAATTGATGCATGACTGGCATTTTAAGTCACCAAATATACGTGGTTCTCTATCTAAGGAGAGGTGCCAACCCTTGCTGAAGGGTTGAAAGGGATGTTGGCCGGGTATGTTGAATGTGGGTTTAAATCTGTTTATTGTCTTAATGTTTTATATGTAATGCTTTTACCTAAAGAATAAAGGTGCTTGTTTTGAAGGAGTTGTGTGATAACTTGTAACTGCGGCCAATACACTGGTCATAGGCTTCGGAGAGAAAGCAAAGCATAGGTGCCGGCTTTGGGCAGACTGGGTTGCTGGGGATATCACAGATCAGAGAGCTGTGCAGCCTTAAAAGCCCAGTCAAGGAGGGAGAGAGATCCAGATCTCTGCTCAAGAGAGGTGACATGCTGGAAACTTTAAGTGGGTGCCCCTGAGGGATGACGGAGATGGAGGGAAAAGATAGGTGCACTTACCACTGAAACTCTGAGACAGGCTAAAGTGTGGCCTGTTTATCTCTGTATGAGTTCTTTAGTAAGTCAGGCGCTAGAAGCTGGGTAGCAGACGTCGAGGAAGGATTAGGAGACAGGAGAGCGAAGGGGGCAGTAGGGACAGACAAGCATGCAGCTAATCTGTGCCATACAGGACTCATATACTGCAATGACTCTATCAGCCTGTTCCTTTAAGAGTGTGTCATGATGCCTCTCTCTGAGCCATAGTCATGCGTCAATCGATTGCACTGACATTAACCGGGTGAGGGACGCCGTTACTAGGAAAACCCCACTTGCTAATGTGAGACAGTGGACAAGCCTGAACAGCGCCCAGCTAGAGCTGCCAGGAGAGCTCTTCAGCCAGAGCCAGCTGCGCTTCGCTTCCCTTCCCACTCACCCTCCTTGGGGGAGCGGCTCTGTAGGGCACTTGACTGCTCTCCACCACTTACACACAGCTTTAGTAGGCAGGAGGAGGGGTCTGTGGCAGCCAGGGCAGGGGTGTGTCCAGCAGAACAGGAACTCCGCTTCTCTCTTCGGCCGAGGCAGAGGATCTGGTAGGAACAGGATCTTTTCCTATCTCTCGCTTTCTGCTAAATGCTCTTATCAAACTAGCATTCTCCCTGTTAACCATAGCGCAGGCGACTGGCAGGAGTTTTATTTGCAGGCGTAGACATACTTTAACTGAGCCTGGGTTTTGCAAATCCTGCTAGGGGTTGTTCGGGAAAATCTGTCTCTTGAATACATAGTTGGCAATGTGATTTCAGGACTGAAATGCAAAAGGCGGGGGGCGACGCTTCGTTTCTTGTCCAGATTGGTTAGGAAAATTACACCGAATTCACGTGAATCCAAGCCACTTGTGCGTTTTATCTGAAATGCTGGTATCTAATCAGGGCTTAATATTTGCCAGGGCTGAGCCCCTGCACCTCTAGGCTTGGCAGTTCATAGCCCCAGCACTTCTAGGCTTGCTGTGTCAGTTATGAAAGTAAAAATATTGTGTGAGCCACAGCACCTCTTTCATTACAAATTAAGCATTGTGTCTAGTTATTCCACTGTATTTTTAACGCACCTATCTTTGATTCCGTTTGCTGTTGGGATGGGTTACCACGCTGTCAGGCCTAAAACGTGGTGACTCCCAGATGGTCAGGGATACTAAAGGGAAGTGTTTCAAAGCATTCTGAACCCCAGTAAATCCCTGAACCACCTCCTGCTTTTCATCCTCAGAGCACAGTGACTTCTTTTAGTCTCTTCTGTATAGGTTTCTCTCCCGTGCTCATTCTTGAGGTGAGTTGCTCATAGTTAAGCTTTCACTTAATATTTTAAAAATAAGCCTTTTCAGTTTTCGCTCCATCCCTTTTCCCCAAATACTTTTTGAGCCTCTCTTCCGGCCCCCCCCCCCCCCCCGGTTGATCTGTGTAGACTGTGGCTTTTTNAACCACCCCTCCCCGCTAGGCTGCAGGCAGGGGAGGAGGGCACCAGAAAGGGAAGGCTAAAGGGGCGTGGGGAGCAACCAAGGACCTAGGGGTGGGATGGTTTCAGGGCACCGACACAGAAGGGAGTTCCGGCTCCTCTAGTTGCACTAGGGGATCGGAGAGACAAAGGCATAGGGGGGTGCAGTGAACAAGGGGAAACCAAATGGGGAAGGGCACAAGTGGATAGGAGGGGGCGTGGGCGCATGAGGGGAGGGACCAATCAGGGATGGGGGAGCACAGGGTGGGGGGGAAAGGTCGAGCTGGGAATGGGGTAGAGGGACCACGGGGATAGCTGCAGGGCTAGGGCAGGACTATCAGGGCTGCAGAAGGAAATAGGTGGGGCGGACAAATAAGGCAAAGGAAAGGGGCTAGTCCAGGGGTTGAGGGGAGTGCGCTCACGGGCACTTGTGCCAAAAAGTCAATGGTTGGCTGCTGTTGCTGCAGGCCCAAATGATGGAAGCGGGCATGGTAAGCCAGGTGAGCAGCTCAGTCCCAGATGCAGGAGTCTGAAACAGAAAGAAAACAGCCAGCGGGGGTGGTGGAGGGGGCAATAATGGTGGTGGGGGCAAAAGGGAACACAGATGGACCGGGGGCAGGCTCCACACTACACCCTCGGTGTCCCAACAGACACAGTCCAAACCCCCACCACAAAAGCACAGTTCGAAAAAGACTCAGTCCAGGAATGCCCCCTCCACAGTGGTCTCCACACAGTCTCCCCGCAGCGTGTGGTCCTCTTCTCCTTCTCCTCCCCAGCAACAGCCACAGTAGCCCCAGCAGCTCCAGGTGGTGGTGGTCTGGTGATCAGGCAGGAGGGACACCGCTCAGATGGTGTCCTCAGCAACAGGAACTGGGGTCCCTCACGTCCCTTCTCTCTGAGAAGCAGGCCAGCAGCCCCCCCCGCCAAGGGGCTGTAGGTGGAGTAACAGCAGTAACTGAGGTGGAGGGGAACCACTAGCCAGCCAGCAAACAGACAGCAGAGAAAGTGGTGGGTGGTGGTGTCTAGCTCAGCCAGGGGAGCAGCAGGAATAGCAACAGAAACAGCAGCAACAGCAGCAGTGAGGTCCCAGTGCCCAGCAGGAACAGCAGCAGCAGCAGCAGCCCTCTCCCTCCTTCCTCTACAGCAAAGCAGTCGAAGGGAGAGCTATTACTGGCCACAGGAGAAGCAGGCTTCTGTTCCCTGAGTGACCAGAGCAGGGACTACCTGCCCCGCTTCCCGAACACCTGACTCCAATTAACCTGCTAAGAGTAAAGTGAGGCTGGTTAAGCACCTGACTCTAATTAAGGCTCCTCTGATGCTATAAAAGGGCTCACTCCAGTCAGGCCAAGGGGAGCCAGAGGAGAGGAAGTGTGTGCGAGGAACTGGGAGCAAGAGGTGTGCAAGAAGCTGAGAGTGAGTAGGAATACTGCTGGAGGACTGAGAAGTACAAGCATGTTATCAGACATCAGGAGGAAGGTCCGGTGGTGAGGACAAAGAAGGTGTTGGGAGGAGACCATGGGAAGCAGCCCAGGGAGTTGTAGCTGTCGCAGCAACTGTACCAGGAGGCACTCTTGACAGCTGCAGTCCACAGGGCCCTGGGCTGGAACCTGGAGTAGAAGATTGGGCCCGGATTCCCCCCAAACCTCCCAACTCCTGATCAAACACAGGAGGAATTGACCTGGACTGTGGCTTCTACCAGAGAGGAAGGTCTCTGGGCTGTTTCCTGACCCACAGGGTGTATCTGAGAGGTGAGCATAATCGCACCAATAAAGCGCGGGAACTCACCAAAGGTATAGGAGGAACTTTGTCAACAAGTGATATATACACAAAACATACAGAACGTGAAAGATAGTTTCATTATATATATTTCTAAGGAAAAAGCTCCTAGCAAAGATTATTTGTAATAGTATAGAATCTTTGTATTTGGAAAGGTCTTCAGTTGCCCTTCTCAAAATTTCTCAGTGCTTCAAGTTGAAAAGATATCAGGAGGCTTTTGCTAGCTATTTAAAAAAAAAGAGCAAATAGCACACAAATCTTTTGTGATGTCCATCTCATGGTACTGAATAGCATGCAACAATGGGAGAGAAACTCTCGAGAATCAGTCCTGCGACAGTCCACTGTCCTGCCATGCCAAACAAACAAGCAGCCATGTTATAACAGAAAAGTATAACATATTCCTTCCTCTTGCTTTATGCCTCTTACATTTTAAGACTAGCAAGACAGCAAGTACAGCAACAGAGATTTAAGACACACAAAGTGTCTACTGGTTAAAAGCAAAACATAGGATAGGTGCAATGTAGTGGGGCGGACTGCCCACTCCCTGGGAGGATGGCTGTGGCAGGCCAGGGAGCCTGCACAGCCCAGAGCCAATCAGAAAAGGGCTTATGGGGAGCCAATCAGGGCCCAGATTGGAGGGAACCAATCAGGGCCAGGCTCACCCATATATAAAGGCTGCCCAGAGCAGGAGCTGTCAGTCTGTCCCAGGCCTTTGACAAGGGAAGGTCAGTCTTCAAGGGGGAGACTAGCACTGAGGACAGTGCAGTGCTGGGCTGGCTCAGGGAGGCTAGAAGGTTCTAGCCTATAGCTATCAGAGAAGGGCCTAGAGGGTGCAAGGGGCAGTAGGGGAAGCGGCCCAGGGGAACAGACAGAGGAGAGGAAAGAAAGAGGACAGCGAGGCTGACGCCAGAGGGTCCCTGGGCCGGGATCCAGAGTAGAGGGTGGGCCTGGGTCCCCCTCCTTGCAGTACACCCAGCCATTAGCAATAGGGAGTGGCCATTATAGACTATGTCCGATCCCTGACAAGAGGGATTAGACTTTGGGGTGTGTGGTTGCATATGGTGGCTGGAGTGGAGGACTGCTGATCACCGACCCCCGGAAGGGGGTCCAGATGAACTAAGGGACACTACCAGAGGGCAGTGGCCTCGAAGAGGATGCCACCGAGCAGGTAGCAATGTGGGTCCAGTGACAGCAGCGGAGAGCAGAGGGCAGAACAACAGATGGGACACCACCAGGAGCGGGCGCTCCACTGGAATAGAGCTTAGAGCTAATTCCTGGAGTCACCAGCAGAAGGCGCTGCGGGTGGTGAGTCCCAACCCGTTTACATGTGGTAGAGAATGCGGGCACGAGTGCTCTGTCCCTGATACAAGGGGCAAAAGCAAGGACTAGGCAGATTGTGCCACATTGTGAGACTGAGTGACTGAGAAACAGAGATGGTGGAGAAGTGGGATTTTTACTGGAGGGCCTGAGTGGCTTGGCTTGCCGAGCAGCAGAGTGAGGTGCTCTGGCTGCTGCGAGAGTGGGCACCCAGACCATATAAGAGACCAGGCGCCCAGGGCAGGAGGCCAGGGTCTGGCTCTAAAAAATGTTACGCCTGTGGGTGAAAGGGCCACTTCAGGAGGGAGTGTCTCTACTGGGAGAGGGCAGAGAGGCCCCACCCAGACAAGGCTCCCCCTGTGAAGGTAACAGGGGGGCCCCCAGCTTGTTGAATCTGTGGGGATCAGGGACACCTAAGGAGAGAGTGCCTCTACAGGGATCCCAAGGCCTGGGCCAGCCCAGAAGGAAGGGCTGGGGCCTACACAAGCAGGACTAGGGCCGTGGGAGGGGGAAGGTGCTGAGGGTGCTTCCACTGCCACACCAAGGGCCACATACAGAGGCATTCCCCCTGAGGCAGAAAGGGGGAGTGTCATAAGTAGATAGGTAAGG
>NC_133769.1:306816031-306875220 GCF_003597395.2 Chelonoidis abingdonii | reverse complement strand
CTGCGTAAGATGCTTTCATCAGCAAACGGAACAACCAAGACATTCTTTGTTGGATCTAGCTCTCCAAATTGATTTTCATTCAAACACATTTTCAGGAGCTTCTAACAAAGTAGCGGATGCACTCTCCGCGAGAAGTTTCCCGATAAATGTTTAACATGTTTCCTTAAGGTAGAGTGCTTTTGTTTAATGCTATAGTACCATGGGAAAGGCATTGTCTTACTCTGTTTACGTTTAAGTCTAGGTGAAATCACCCTCCAGTGAAGAATTTTGAACTGTTTGATTTGGGGCGTGTCATAAGTAGATAGGTAAGGTTTTTCTTTACTGTAAAGGGTTTACAAAGGGACACACACTGACAGAGGACTCAGGAAACCGGTTTTTCAAAAGTAAGGTGGAGCCTCTGGAGCGTTTTTGGCTTGTTCTGGGTCTTTTTGTTTTCCATCGACTGTGGATAACAAGCTTTTCTTCTAACTCCACTTCTTTCAATATTTCTATCTAAAAGTTGAGGTACAAAGAACCAAAGTAATCGGCTGTGATGTCTTTGAGTTGTTATTTACATGGTGTTGATTTGTCGTGGCCTGGAGTTACTTGTGGGCTATCGGTTTAAAACCCGACTGTTTATTTCCTATCTTCTTAGTAAGCCAATATTTCCCTGTATTGAATTTTTAAATGCAAGTTTTAGTATGTTATTCTTTCTTTTTTTTTTACCATAAGCTTCTTTTAAATTGTGGGAGTTTCTTTTCGCTCGTGAGGCCAAGTGTTAAAATTTCTGTACAGGTATGCTCCCTCCGGGAGACACGGGGAGAAGCTTAATTTCTTGTGACTCTATGTCCCCAGGGCGGGAACAGGTAACGGGGAAAGGAGAGACACGGATCAACTCTGTGTCTTGTGTTTGAGGTTTGTCTCTAGTTACTGACTACGAGACAGGGGAGAAGGTGAATCTCCTGGTGTGTAGCTGTGACTAGGCTAATTGAGGCATTGCCTCAGGATTAAATAGCTCTCTTGGTTTTGCATTCAGAGTTAAGTATAACAGCGCCAGGCGTCCCCCGGAAAGGGGGGGAGACTGGGATAGATAGGGACCATGGGTCTGGGTCTTGGGGCTCCCCAGGGAAAGCTTGGGTGTCGGGTAAACAGACCCTATAACTCCTGTTTGTAGGCAGCATATCAGATCCAAGATGGTATAGCTTGGTTAGTTCAGGAGGTTCACAGTAAACACTCAGATTTTGAACGCTAAGTCCAGATTTGAGACAGATGTTTACCACAGGGAGTGTCAGAGAGCAAGGCTCAGTCTGGGACTAGCCGCCAGGAAGGGGTAGTGCAGGCTGAGGCCCCCAGAGAGAAGGGGGCTGGGGCAAAGAGGCCTCACCTTAACGAGGGAAACCACACAATGGCCAAGCGGGCCGAGGTGGGAACCCAGATAGATATGGGAACCCCTGTAGGACCAGAGAGGTCTACGGTGGGGACCCAAACAACTGAGGAAGAAGCGGGCAGGCTGCTCCAAACACCGGAGAGTCTGCGGCAAGAGAGAGATTCCCTGCGGCCCAATTGCTAGGAGCACTGGGACACTAGGGAATTTCGCCCCCCCCCCCAGGTTCTTAGGGGGAGGGTATGTAGTGGGGCGGACTGCCGCACTCCCTGGGAGGATGGGCTGTGGCAGGCCAGGGACCTTGCACAGCCCTGGAGCCAATCAGAAAAGGGCTTATGGGGAGCCAATCAGATTGGAGAGAACCAATCAGGGGCAAGGCTCACCCATATATAAAGGCTGCGTAGAGCAGGAGTGGTCAGTCTGTCCCAGGCCTTTGATAGGGGAAGGTCAGTCTTCAAGGGGGAGACTAGCACTGCGGACAGTGCAGTGCTGGACCGGCTCAGGGAGGCTAGAAGGCTCTAGCCCATAGCCGCCAGGCTGCAGGCCCTGACGGGAAGGGCCTAGCGGGTGCAAGGGGCCATAGCGGAAGCGGCCCAGGGGAACAGACAGAGGAGTGGAAAGAAAGAGGACAGCGAGGCTGACGCCAGAGGGTCCCTGGGCCGGGACCCAGAGTAGAGGGTGGGCCTGGGTCCCCCTCTTTCTCCTTGCAGTACACCCAACCATTAGCCGTAGGGAGCAGCCATTATAGACTACACCCAATCCCTGACAAGAGGGATTAGACTTTGGGGTGTGTGGTTGCATATGGTGGCTGGAGTGGAGGACTACTGATCACCGACCCCCAGAAGGGGGTCCAGATGAACTAAGGGACACTGCCAGAGGGCAATGGCCTGAAAGAGGATGTCGCCGAGCAGGGAGCAACGTGAGTCCAGTGACAGCAGCAGAGAGCAGAGGGCAGAACAACGGACGGGACACCACCAGGAGCGGGCGCTCCACTGGAATAGAGCTTAGAGCTAATTCCCGGAGTCACCAGCAGGAGGCGCCGCGGGTGGTGAGTCCCAATCCGTTTACATGCAACCCAAAGTGACAGAAACCTTTACAGTCAAAAGTAGTTAGAGAAGGGAAAGACCAAATAGCAAGTACATTGTTTTCCTCTGTGCTCCATAGTGTTGCATAGCTTATCAAAGGAACACAGTATGGTAAAAAATAAAAGATTTAGGGGGAAAAAAGATCTTTACATATGTTTAAAAACAACACCTTAAATTATAATGAAAAGTCAGCACATTTGCAACACTTGCATTTACTGTTCTCTATTTTTGCTGACTTTATTTTGTTTCTCTTTCAGTTTATACAATGAAAACATACAAGTCAGGTTGCCCTTTTCCCTCCCTCTTTGTCTAATCTTTAAATGTGTGCTGCAGAATCTAAATGTTCATTGGGAAACACTGTTTCTAGCACAGATGGTTCTATAAGTAAAGGAAGACAGTGTTTTCTTGTGTCCGCCAACTGTTCGGAACGGTAGCTCTGAAAATTGTGAATTACCACATTTCCCCCAGTTCACTGTCAACTTAGAGACACCAGGCTGACAACTTTAGAGTGACCGTGAGTTTTGCCCATTACCTCAGTGGGACCAGATTTTCACCCTTAATGTCAACTTTGGACAGGTCACAGAACACAGACAGCATTTTGAGTCTAATATAGGATGTTAATTTAAATCATTATAGTTATGCCATATAATCTCTTGTGTAGGCGTTCTTAGGTCTTCTCCACATAGGAAAGTTTTCCAAGCTACCTCAGTATAGCTCTACAGGTATAATTATACTGTTATAACCCTCTGGAGGGCATGGATTAATGTCACACTCCCCCTTAGTACCTGGCCTCGTCTGGGGAAGCTGATGATCCAACTAGTGGACCAAAGTCTGTGATAAATCCTGGTCACATGCCATCGAAGGCTTGTTGCGCATACACTAAGAAGAAGACCCCATGTGGGCATTATCCAATTTAGCTTATCTCATCTCAGCTGCTCCTGAAGCAGTTCAAGCTGGTACCAGGACCCATGCAGCATTCCCCCTACCATTGTGAGCTTGGGAAAGAAACTGCAAGGAGGAGCCAGCCACGGACTAAAGCCCACAGAGCAGAAGCAGTTGAAGCAAGTGTCAGTTCAGGGCAACTGCAGAAAGGCACCCATGTTAGGCTTCCAGATTCTCAGCCATCACATCTCTCTTCCTCTTGATCAGGGTACTTCCAGACTGCACCATTCTGTGCCTTCACTGTGTTATTCCCCAGCATGTCAGACTGTCCAGACAGGATTGCATCTGCACTGCGCTTATTCTTCAGAAGCTATAAACAGGGTAACTGCCACAGTCATAAGTCACCACACAGTTCTTTCTAAGCAGGTCCTTTTATTCTTAAAGTGACAGCATTAAAGAAATCACATACTAAAAATAATAANCATCTCTCTTCCTCTTGATCAGGGTACTTCCAGACTGCACCATTCTGTGCCTTCACTGTGTTATTCCCCAGCATGTCAGACTGTCCAGACAGGATTGCATCTGCACTGCGCTTATTCTTCAGAAGCTATAAACAGGGTAACTGCCACAGTCATAAGTCACCACACAGTTCTTTCTAAGCAGGTCCTTTTATTCTTAAAGTGACAGCATTAAAGAAATCACATACTAAAAATAATAAAAGAACCTACACTCATGCTACTAAGCTTTCCAGAGAAAACGGAACAGACCTTCAAACTGCAGCAAGGGATCTTCTGTGCTTACAAGTTCATAACCACTCTGGCTCAGAACAAGGACACCCATGAATTTATGAGTCCTTTTTTTTCTCTAGTCTGTGCCTCTGATCCTGTTCTCATGTGATTAGCACACAAAAGCTTCCTGAGGCTTACGTTAGTCAGGTCTCCTCCTCAGAGATGTTACATACAGTGCTGCAAAAGTACCTACTCATTTGCACTTTTAATACAATTAATTTCTTAACTTAATTCAATGTGTCTTGTCCAGGTGTGACGTTGCACTCTATGCAATTGTATGAAAATATGCTAATAAGTATGAATGTAATGTAACTGGAATATGCTTCATGCAAAAGATCTCTTGTAAGGTATCATTACAAAGCTTAAAAAACAGGAGTACTTTTGGCACCTTAGAGACTAACAAATTTATTTGAGCATCAGCTATAGCCCACTTCATCGGATGAACAGAATGGAACATATAAGAAGTGTGTGTGTGTTTGTGTGTGTGTGTGTGTGTGTATATATATATATATACACATATATACAGAGAAGATAACAGGTCATCTTAATTAATTAGCTTCTTAGAGCTGGTGTGGCATACACCTCTACCTCGATATAATGATGTCCTTGGGAGCCAAAAAATCTTACCGCGTTATAGATGAAACTGTTATATTGAACTTGCTTTGATCCACCAGAGTGCGCAGCCCTTCCCGCCCCGCCCCCCCCACCCGAGCAATGGTTCACCGCGTTTTATCCAAATTTGTGTTATATCGGGTGGCGTTATATTGAGGTAGCGGTGTGTATACTCTTCTTATATGTTCCAAAGTACCTTACTCCTGCTCCAAAACGTCTGTTAGTCTATAAGGTGCCACAGGATTCTCTGCTGCTCTCTATCAGTGTTATAGTGGGCGAACAATTTATGAGTGTACCCTCCATAAGCTTTATACAGGGTAAAACAGATTTATTTGGGGTTTAGACCCCATTGGGAGTTGGGCATCTGAGTGTTAAAGACAGGAACACTTCTGTAAGTTGCTTTCAGTTAAGCCTGCAGCTTTGGGGCATGTGGTTCAGACCCTGGGTCTGTGTTGGAGCAGACTGGCATGTTTGGCTCAGCAAGACAGGATGCTAGAGTCCCAGGCTGGCAGGGAAAGCAGGGGCAGAAGTCTTGGCACATCAGTTGGCAGTTCCCAGGGGGGCTTCTGTGATCCAACCCGTCACACCAGGATATTGCAGGAAACTGCCATATCTGTCACAGTAGGGACCAAGGGATGTTGAGGATATCATCAGATTGTTTTCTGCCATTTTAACTCTGAATACTCTATGCCCTGTGCACCCTCATACTGACTGTTTCCTTTCTTAAATCCCGAGGTCTCCATCCCTCAGACTCATCTTTACATACCCCCTTTGAAAGAATTTACATTGAAAAAAAGGCTGCAGAATTAACATGATGTTTTCAGCCATCACTCTGATCTTTCTGATTGTATGTTATATCTTTCCCCCTTACCCTTTATTTGTCTTGTCTATTCTGTAAACTCCTTGGGCCAATGATTGGCTTTTATTCAGTTTGTCCAACAATGCCTGGTGCTATAGGGCCCTGTTCCCGCTTGAGGCGTTATGATAATAAGCATTAATTAACTGTTTCACTGCTGTTTATTTTAGCAAAATATGGGCTTACCTTGGAACTGCTGTCCCAGAGGCCAAGCTTCAACTTCCTCCTGATAATTTTCAATGAAGTTATGTGCTCTCAATGCAAAGATATGTGATATATGAAAATTCAGGGGCAGGGTAAACTAAATTGAATTTCACATCAAGATAACATCACAGGGGCTACTGCTTTTGTTGTTTTCATATTACATTTGTTAAAACTCTCTCCTTTTTTTGTACTATTTAAATTGAGATGCTGTAGAATTTCCAGTCTGCTGCATAAACATACTCAAAGTACTTTGCCAGAGACTTTGTCAAGAAGTTTCAGGTACTAGAAAAGGGATCAGCAACCTTTGGCCCGTGGCCCACCAGGGTAAGCCTCCTGGCATGCCGGGCCGGTTTGTTTACCTGCTGCGTCTGCAGATTTGGCGAATTGTGGCTCCCACTGGCCATGGTTCATGGTTCCAGGCCAATGGGGGCTGCGAGAAGCTGCAGCCAGCACATCCCTCAGCCTGTGCTGCTTCCCGCAGCCCCCATTGGCCTGGAATGGTGAACCGCAGCCAGTGGGAGCCACAATCAAGTGAACTTGTGGACGTGGCCGGTAAACAAATTGGCTCAGCCCGCCAGGGGGCTTACCCTGGCATGCCACGTGCCGAGGGTTGTTGATCTCTGTACTAGAATAATGATGCAATGATTGGGTTGCATATACCATGGGGAAATGCCCATTAAATAAAGTGTGTGTGGCAGGGGGAGGGGGAAGCAAAAACAATAACCTGATACCTTAAAAGCCAATAATACCAAAAAGGACTCAAAATATGTCAATGTAAAGTCACTGAGTTATTCTGTACAAAAAAAATGAATAATACTAACAATATCACTGTAGGGAATCCCCGCCTGAATTAAATGACACAATGTGTTGATGTATATGTATTTGTTATGGTGAGATATATATATATATAAGCGCAAGTGGATAGTGTAGTGGCTAAGAGCGCCGCCCTTTGATACGAGAGACCGGGGTTCAAATCCCGGTTGGTACCCAACTTTCCAGTAGGGGTCCTTGAGCAAAAAGACCCCCTAATGCTTCACCTGCCTACCTCAAATATTAGAGTGACACGAACTAGGAGAGTCATGCCAGCTCGGACGTCACCCAGATTAACAAGGTCCACACCAGATGCTGAGGAACCAGGACAATCTGATGA
This sequence comes from Chelonoidis abingdonii, assembly GCF_003597395.2. Classification (NCBI taxonomy): domain Eukaryota; kingdom Metazoa; phylum Chordata; order Testudines; family Testudinidae; genus Chelonoidis; species Chelonoidis abingdonii. The sequence goes on along the minus strand of NC_133769.1, from coordinate 306,868,280 downwards.
TAAGTGGGCTACTGGAACAAACAATTCATGGATGAGACAAGAGAACCTAGAATTGATGGAATGCTACTACAACAGTAGATCTAATGAGAGGGGATATATGAAATGTATGAGGGGAGTATGGATGGACAAAAGAGCTACATCCACACTAACTGAGAAACAGCTAGTTACCCAATGCTTCAACATAGTAAAGAGGAAGCTGCTCTCACAGCTTGAGATAGACCAACTCCATATTACATCCCAGACTCAAGAAGACCTGGAAGAACAAGTGGATGTGCAGCCCACACCTGAAGCTGAAACTTCACTGCCACCCCTTCCATTGCAGAACACACAGCAGCTGATATGAGGCATAAGATCATGGAGAAACTAGCTACAGTCAATCCTCTAGACCGATTACCAAGGCCTCAGAGGAGAAGTACCATCAGATAGTATGTTAGAAGATGCCAATAGAGCCCTCATGACAATCCCTACTACCACCATAACTCAAACCAATGAACTGGTATATGCTACAGCCTCTGTATTTCTGGAGATGCTTGGCTACGCGATCAAGAAGAACAACAGTATGTACCCACCCTGGAAAATGAGGTTGGAGGATAAGATCAAGGGGGAGTGGGAGAGAAGTTAGTCAGCTGGTGGGTGTAGAGATTAAGGATAAGACTGGGCTACTGAAAAAATACAAGGGCCTGACCCCATCTGAAGCCCTAAAGACTGCTAAACAAAGGCTCACAGCACTGGCTACCAGGCTAAGATGATACACTAGAGAAGCAGAGGCCAAAAAAGTAAATGCCCTGTTCTCCAAAGAACCATCCAAGGTGTACTCCCAACTGCAGTGCAAGAGCAGCAGCAGAAACTTAACAGTACTGGAAGAAAGAGAAGACTCATCACGCACCAGTGCAAAGTGGCTGCAGGACCTGAGAACAGAGCATAGCAAGCTCCCAGAACAGAAACCAGTCACCATCACGGTAGAAGACATCCAGTAGCGGGGGGAAGAGCTGGACAGCACCTGGACCAGACATGTTCCATACCTACTGGCTAAAGAAACTAACAGCAGTGGTGCATGAACGCCTAGCAGCACAGATGAACCAGCTGCTAGCAGCAGCAGGCTCCCACCCAAACTGGCTAACACAAGGAAGGGACAGTGCTGATCATGAAAGACCCCTGCAAGGGAACAGAACTGTCCAACTACCGACCAATAACCTGCCTCCCCACAACATGGAAAGTCCTATCAGGCATCATAGCTGCCAAACTACAGGACCATATGGGCCAATACATGAGCACAGCTCAGAAGGGCATTGGGAACAACAGCAGTTGCTCATAGATAGAGCAGTCGTCCAAGATTCAAGATCTAGACAGACCAATCTGAGCACAGCCTGGATTGACTACAGGAAAGCCTGTAGTCTCAATGCCGCACACGTGGATCTGTGAATGTCTGGCGCTATACAAAGTCAACAGGACACTAAGGACCTTCCTCAAGAACTCAATGGGACTAATGGAAGTCAACTCAAGGCAACTTGTACAAGTGGCCATCAAGTGCGGCATATACCAAGGTGATGCACTGTCCCCGCTGCTGTTCTGCATAGGCTTAAACCCCCTCAGCCAGATAATCACAAGGACTGGATAGGTACAAGGTTCAGGGTGGATAATACCATCCCAGGCACCTCCTCTACATGGATGACATCAAGCTGTATTGCTAAAAATGAACGAGACATCGACTGGCTAATCCACCTGACCGGATCTACAGTGAGGATATCGGATGTCATTACGGACTGGAGAAGTGTGGCCGGATGTATGTAAGAGAGGGAAGGTAGTCAAGACTGATGGGTTGGAACTCCCCAGCGGCCAAAATAGCAGACATCAAGACCAGCTACAAGTACGCTTTGGTCCCACAGTCAACATGGAAACCACGAATAGAGGCAGCAAGGAAGACAGCAACATCCAAGTATCACAAAGATAAGACAGGTCTGAAGAAGCCAGCTCAGTGGGAGAACAAATCCACGCATCAACAAGATACCTGCCGGTATAGTGAACTGGCCAGAGGAGGACATGGAGGTCGCGGATGTGAAAGACCCAGAAAGCTCCTCACAAGCACAGAGGTTTGCACCCCAAGTCCAACACCCAGAGACGTATACCGGCCGGAAAGAAGGGAGGGCTTGGTGAGCATCAAAGCCACTGTCCTGGACGAAACCCGGAACATCCAGGAGTAACATCTAGTAAGATGGCCCCAAAGATGAGCTGCTGAGAGAATGCCTGAGGCAGCAGCAGACAGGAGAAGACCAAGCAGAAGAAGTGCATGGCAAGACAAGACCCTGCATGGATGACCATCGACAGATAGCTGAGTGGCTGACATTGGGAAATCCTACAGTGGCTGACAGGGCTGGACCAAAAGACAGCACTGAGGGCACTGATCATAGCAGCACAAGGAACAGGCATGAGCACCGATCCATTGAAAGCAGGGTCACCACAGCTAGAGAGACCCAAGGTGCAGACTGTGCAGACAGAGGCCTCAGAGACAGTTCCAACACATAGTGGCAGGATGTAAGATGCAGGCAGGAAAGCAATACAAACTGAATGGCACAACCAAGTGCCTGGCATTGTGTACAGAACATCTGCAACAGCCGTAGGCTTGTAGACCCTGCCCAAGACCAGAAATGGGAGATTTCATGGTTAATTTCTTTTTCCACAGAAGGTGTGAGAATAAGAGGGCTAAGATTCGTGGGACTCAATCTCTATGTATTGACAGGTCAGGTACTGGCCAATCAACCAGATCATCGGGGATAGAACAAAGACCAGAAACAGCGGTATGTGATAGTATATAGCAAGTGCCAAGTGACAGCAAAACATCAGAAGAAGGAATAGGAAGAACTGGAGAAGTAGCAGGGCCTGAAAGAGAACTAGAGAGGAATGTGGAAAAGTGAAGCCAAAGTGGTCCAGTGTGGTAGGACACTCGGGGCTGTGACTTCTAAGCTGGTGAGTGGCTCCAACAGATCCCAAGGAATCAACATCAAAGTCTCTGTCCAGAAGAGTGCAAGTGCTTAGGACAGCTAAGATACTGCGGCAAAACCCGCACTCCGAGTTCCTCTGTAGAGGAACCTAGGTTGAGGAAGACACATACCACCGCATAGGGGTGAGAGGGGAATTTTTTTATATATATATATATATATAGAATTCCAGGTTCTCTTGTCTCGTCCATGAATGGGTTATTCCAGTAGCCCACTTATCATCAGATTGTCCTGGTTCCTCAACATCTGGCGTGGACCTTGTTAATCCGGGCGACGTCCGAGCCGGCATGACTCTCCTAGTTCGTGTCACTCTCATATTTTGATGTAGGCAGGTGAAGCGTTAGGGGGTCTTTTGCCCAAGGACCCCTACTGGAAATTAGGGTACTAACCGGGATTTGAACCCCGGTCTCTCGTATCAAAGGGCGGTGCTCTTAACCACTACGCTAGTTAATATAGCAGGATATATATATATATATGTTCCTGTTACAAGTAGCAGTGATCTGTAAATTCATGTAGTGTAACTACCTCTCATATACATTCCTTAAAAAAAAAACCTAATATGAAAACATTTGTTTTGATAGTATCTTATTTTACATAGCCTACGTGATGAGTCAAATTTGACCTGACAGTGTCCTTGCAAGTCACTTCTGAAATATAGATTATTGTGTTTCTTTTGGAAGGGAAAAATATAATTTTAATGTTTCATTTTTGTTTTAATCTTAGTCTCTTAATAGAGGAACTGTGAACTCTCTACCTCATTTGACAGACCGCTGCACAGAGATGCAAAGTATATTAATTCTTGGCACCATCATTTTGTCTCTAAGTAACATCAGGACACCTTCTGTCCTGTAATTAAACTGAATCTGTTCCTGGATCCGTTTATCCTAGATGATGCCATCTTTTGACTGACAGTCCTCTGATGTATTGGTATAAGGCATCATCAAAGTAAGGTGCTGTAGTGATGCATTACGGAAAGGATCTAGGAGCAGATTCAGTTTATTCCTGACATAAAAGGTAGAGGACAGTGTTTATTCCCACGGGCATATAGCAGTGCTGATCCTGTAGGTCGCTTAGCATTGCTGTCATCAGAACATTGAACATGTCAAAGAAGTTTATAATATAATTGCTAAAAAAACAGAAGGGCAATCCCTTACTACAGGTAGAGGGGGTATTTGATGATCTACCACAAATGGGCCAGGCAATTCAAACTACTGTATACCAGGAGTCGGCAACCTCTGGGATGCAGCTCGCCAGGGTAAGCACCCTGGCGGGCTGAGCCAGTTTGTTTACCTGCCTCGTCCACAGGTTTGCCCGATCATGGCTCCCACTGGCTGCGGTTCGCCGTTGCAGGCCGTTGGGGGCTGCAAGAAGTAACGCAGCACATCCCTTGGCCGGGCTGTAGCTTTCCGTCACCCCCATTGGCCTGGGACAGTGAACTACGGCCAGTCGGAGACACGATCGGCTGAACCTGCTGACACGGCAGGTAAACAAACTGGCCTGGCCCGCCAGGGTGCTTACCCTGGCGAGCCACGTGCCAGAGGTTGCTGACTCCTGCTCTATACAATGAATACTCAGAGAATCTCCACTGAATATATATGGGGCCATTTATTATATTGAGAATAGAAGAGAGGGTCTTCAGAACTTTGCTAAGAACAAAGTGCTTTGAGGGAAGTAAGAAGAAAAGCCCATCCTCGGAACCAAACTGAGCCCGAATTTTCATCTGGGTTTAGTAATTTCCCCTTTTCTGGCTTTTGTTTTTGTTTTTAACCCTCCAATATGTGTCAGAGCCCTTTCTCCTTCCACTATAGCCTCAGACAACTCACTGTGTTTACCTTTCTTTTAACTTTTATGAAATAACAGTAGTAATACCCAGTGATGCACTCCATACAATATAAAGTACAAATTAAGGCCTCTGTTCAGAATAGCATCCCTATTCAAGATAACTCATAAGCACAATTAACTTTAAGCTTGTGTTTAAGTCAATGACATTTCATAAGACAATGCTTTAATGCTTGTCTGAATCAAGTCCAAAGGCTAGTCCCTGCCTTAAGAGTTTATAGCTTGAAATAACATTAGAATCTAGATTTTAAGACCTTTCTATCACTTTCAAACAAAGCCTTACTTAAATTGGTTTGTTGGCCTGAAATACCATACAAAAATATGAATGTTAAATGCTTTTTAAATTGTAAAACTATAAACTATCATATCAGATTATTAAAGATGCTAAAGCAGCTTTCTCAAGAACAGCCCCTATATCTTGTCCAAATTAAAATACAGATTTTTATAATCTACTTGAATGCAATCTGTGTTTTCCAGCAGATATTTTTCCTGCCGTTCCTTTTGTACGAAGTTTGGTATGTATTCTCTTTGTACGGTTGTGCTACATTTCCATCCCAGAAGTGAATGCCTTTCATTGGAGTACAGAGATCTTTGTATGCACTGATCTATATTTAATTTTGTCATAAGTAAACACATTCCTGTTTATTGGAATAGCATTGGGTCCACTTACTCCGGCAGTGACTTTGACCCAATATCTATAAACCACTTTGGGATCCTGGAGTCTCATTAAAGTTATTGTATAAATATTCCTTGATAAGAGATGGAGAGTTAAGATGGTTGAGAGTACATATCAGTGATTTAGGGGGAAATACAGTGCCTGGATTATCATTTATTATCTGTATTGTGGTAGCCCCTAGGAGCCTCAGTTGTGAGAATTATCCCCAAACCAGTATTATAAATCCAGGAAATTCAGAGTTCAGGTTAAACATATGTAACTCTTCTGTCAGGTGGAGCCAGTGGCAACCAGGGCCAGATTCACTATCTAAGGATTCCTTTCCATCAACGCAACACAGAACTGATTCAAGCCCCTACCCAGTACCATGGGAAAATTACCCTCCACTCTGGGAACGTCTGAGAGGCAATACTTCCCCGCTCACAAACACAGAGTCCGAGTGTAGAAAAGAAACTTTTAATGAAAGGAGGGAAGTCACCTGACATTAATTAGGGAAAATGCCACAAGTGGGATTCATAATCATAAAACTGTGAGCAGGACGCCCACCTCAGAGTGCATGAGGCAATGCCTTCCAACTCATGTTCTTGAATTCCATAACCAAATTTCCTTTTCTGTGCCCATCTGTTCCATCACCATACCCCACTCACAGTGGTTGTCCTTGGTCAGAGAGGAGCCAGGGTTCAGAGGTGCATCTGTGTGAGCTCACCTCCCACCCGGAGAAGAAGGCACCTTGCTTACTTCTCCATCTGAGCACTTATTTTGGCTGGCTGCCCCATCAGCCACTCCTCTTCTCTGCTGGCTGCCCCTCCATTCACTGTTTCTCTCCTCTGGGCATCTGACCAGTTGCTGCTTCTCTCTGCTGCCCGTACTGCCAGCCGTGGTTCCTCGTTGCCTTGCCAGCTGCTCATTCTGCTCACTGCCTTGTCAGCCACTTGTTCAAAAGCTGACTGTCAGTCACCTTCTGTTGCCACCAGCCTCTCTGCTGTGACCTCTGCACATCAGTCTCCTGGTAATTTTCAGCTCTTTGCAGGCTGGATAGAAACACTGCCCTATCTCAAGTGATTTCAGTTCTCAGAGATTTCTAGCAGGCCAGGCAGAAACACAGTCCCACCACAGCTGATTTCAGCTCTGATTAAGCATTTAAAATAACAAAGAGGCTCTTAATGAAGCCTATTTAGCTCTTTCTTTGAACAGTGGGGAGAAACAGGTTAAACCAGTCTGGGGAGGACCTCCTGGCTAGCATATTTGTCCCCACCTCTCTTACTTTCACAGGGTTCTGGCATTTGAGACCCTGGCTTAATGAGGTTCTTTCAGCTGAGGGTGACCCACTTATCTGGGACAGGTTAAGCACAATTCTGCTCCCCTGTATTCATACAATAATGACAACATTTCACTACCCCTGCATTCAGTACTAAAGTGATTTGTAACCCAACACCAGCCAAAGTTGATTACTTTGAGCAACACAGTGCTGTATCTGCTGGATATCTAAGCAGAGCAGAAGCAAACATGTGACATGAACACACCTAAAGTCTCCCCTCCTCCCAGCTAGCTGTCAGGGAAGAATTCATTCAGGTCCTGCTTACACATACGATAAATTCAAACATGTTATAGTTTTGAATGCACAGTTAAGTCACCCAAATCACTTTAACTCTTCAATAACTGTATGACTAGGATTTGAGTATTTTAGTGTTTGTGGTTCCAGTTTAGATAAATCTAATTTTTAAAGAGGCATTAGATTTTTATTTCTTTTTTGCCCCTCTTTCCTGTTTTCACTACAGGGCAAAGTTAGGTTTATTTGTGTGACAGATATGGCAACTTTCTGGAAAAACTTTACTAAATTAAGTTAATCCTTATTTAATTAATTTTCAGGAGTTCATTGTATTAAGCATGCAAATGCGTATGTATTATTGTGGGATTGTATGTAACCTCTCTAGGGAGGAGACATAGTTAATGTAAACCCTGGGAAGTATCTCGTAATATGAGATACCAAGGACTCTTTGAAACAATGTACTTGACAAACAAAGTTATGAGAGATTCCTAGGAGATACTTGGGAAGAGGGGAAGGCAACTTCTCATCTCTGGACCCAACCATTTTAAGCAACACTCTGAGAGGAAACCCATTGTCTGTTAATCACCTGTAACATAAGGACAAGATCAGAGACCCAATCTAGATAAAAAGAGTGCTTCACAGTTTCATGTTTATGCTTGTTCTGAGCTGAGACTGTAATGAATTTTTGACATCAGAAAAAGCCCAAACCTTTGTTGGGTTTGAAGGACATTTGCCAGAGATGGGAAGTAAGTTAGGAGTTCTTTTATCGTTTTTAATATTTTATCTGTAATGCTTTTACCTTAAGAATAAATGTGCTTTCTAAGGGCTTGTCTACATTTCCCACTGGATCAACAGGCAGCGATCAATCCAGCGGGGGTCGATCTATTGCGTCTAGTCTAGACGCAATAAATTGACTGCTGAGCACTCTCCCATTGATTCTGGTACTCCACCAGGGCAGGAGGCGCAAGCAGAGTCAACGGGAGAGCGTCAGCTGTTGACTTACCGCAGTGAAGACACTGCGGTAAGTATCTCTAAGTACGTCGATTTCCGTTATGTTATTCACATAGCTGAAGTTGTGTAACTTAGATTAATCCTCCCCGCCATTCCAGTGGCGACCCGGCCTTAGAAAGAACTGGGTGGTGACTTAACTGTGGGCAGTTACTTTGTTTATAGCATCTGAGGAAAGAAGGCAAAGCATGGCTGCTGAGGCAATCTATATTGCTGGGGATTTTAGAGTATAGGCAGGGAACTGTATAGATTGGATTATTCCAGTCAAGAGGGAAAGGACACACACCTTTGTCCAAGAGGGGTGACAACTGAACAGCTAAAAGAGTAAAGGGTCCTTTGTTGAACCACGAGAAGGAAGTACAGGTGCAGCTGCCTTGAAATGTAACAGTTCAAGTGCCAAACTGTGTATTTCTATAACTTAACATGTAAAGATTTCTTTCTTCTGGCATTATTCAACAGCCTATGCTGAAGGAGAAACTTACATTTATTAAGATTAATGATAAAAATATACCATTAATCTCTCTCTCTCTCTCTCTCTCTCCCCCCCCCCCCAATGTAACCTATGCACAATATTTCAATTAGTTTTAACTATAAAGGAATTATTCTGTTATTAAAGTAAATCAAGACAAAAAAATGATGTGAAACCAGATATTACATTTCTTAAAGGACTTTAAAAAAAATATTAATATTGAGTCATTCATTAATTAACCAATTTACCTGTATATTCCGAGAAAAAAAAATCCTTTTGTACTCAAATGATAAAAGCTGTAATTTTGGGCAGGACATACTGTGTCTTTCAGAAGTAAGGAACTGTTTAAATCCCACCACTAATGGTGAAACTTAAATCAATCTTAAGATTCTAAAAGCTTAAAGAAAAAGACAATAAGAAAGAGGAAAACCTGCAAAAACAGATTCTGACCATAAGAACAGAATTGTTCTGAGTGTACTACTTTTTAGGTTTCTCCTGTAAAGTACATCTTTATAGTTTACAGGAAAATTACAAGTATATATAGTCTTCAAGCAAACAGGGCCTTTCAAAGCAATTCCTCACTGAAGGAAAACTCATTACTGCCAAACAATCCCATTTAAAGATCGCTGAGGAGGTAAGCTATCCACAAACAACACCTAAGTAATAGCTAGCTATTTATCTGTTATACTGGAAACATGCTCCCCTCCACTCCCACCCCAATGCACTTTCTAGTTGAGCTTCATAGTTAGGTTAATTAGGAGTAGACATGCTGCAAATTAAAATCTGCCATCTAAAGCTGTTTTGAACTTTCAAATTCCCATGGACCAAGTAAGTTTGTTTATACATACACTCACGCTTTTCATTATTCTAACATCCTTTCGAAAAGGTTAAGATTTTCCAGTTGGAAATACAGTATGCATGTATAATGGTTTCATTATTTTATGTTATAATAGTATATTGCATATAATAGAACTTGATCATTTTCCTGTATTTTAATTGTGCTGATTTTAAGTTGTTCTTAGTTCATTGCAATTAGTTTCTCCTATTCTGTGAACTTTAAGTTGAACCTAGTTGAGGGTTTTATGTTGTGAATAAATATATGGGGAAAAAACTGATGTCAGGCTTTTTCAAAAAATATTGGAATTAAAATTAAGCAATTTTGAGAGAAACAAGATACATCACTACCATTTTAATAGGTCAAATGTCTCAACTGTTTAATCACTAAAATTGCTTCCTTCACATATCTGGAAGGTTTTTTCCTTGGTGTATCAAAAATAGAGTGAATCAAAGCCCAGGAACACCTCAACTAATGCTATCAGTAATTTTAGGTCCTGGGCAGTTAAACTCCTACTCACATGCATTGTCCCATTGAATTTAGCATGGATTATCCATGCGACTATCAGATTAGGAGGGATTACTCACATGAGTAAGGGTTTGCAGTTTCAAACCCATGGGCTTTTAGGCTTATTACTATACATTTGACAGGAAAAAAAGCAGCAGTTTACCTGAAGTGTAATAAAAACAGTAAAAAACAGAAAGTCAAACCTCCTCTAGTAGGTTATGGATTTGCTAAGAGACCCAGAAAAGTTCAGAAATGATAGACTTTGAATGTATCTTCTGCAACTGATCTATTGGAAGATAAAAATGATTTAATTAATCTAAGTGGTCATTTTCATAGATGTAACTAAAGATTATTATTATTAGTTAGCACGTATGGATACATATGCATTTAAATATCACCTTGATTCTTGACTCCCAGTGCTCTTAAAAATGAGGGAACACCCATTTTTGTAGTGACCTCTCATCTAATTTTATACGATAATTAGATCCCAGGCCTTAGTTATACGAAAACAGTTATACCATAGAGTCCTCAGTTATACCAAAACAGACTGTTAATCATTATTTTATTTGTGCACCACACTGTAATTGTACATTGAAGATACTCTTATTTCTTTGTTTACACACACACACACACACACACACACACACAATGAAAAAGGATGTTTATCCATATGCTGTAGACAGTCTTGACATAACTTAAAGTCAAAATCAATACCTACATATAAATAAAATGCATCACTACCATTCAGTAAAACCGATTACCAGCAAACCAGGCATATATGAAAATTTACCCCCCACTCTCACAATTCCATACCCTTACACCCTGTAATTTTCTTCTGCTTAAGAAATAAATAAGAGTTTATAAAAAGTACGATGGTCTGTTAAATAAACTGAAAAGAATTAAACAGGCACACACATAGGTAACAGCAAAATGAAATCTACCAGAAAATGTATTATTTACAAGTTTAATGGATTAAAAGAAGAACCTTGTAATCCTTGCATAAGGCAATTGACAGAAGATTCATATTGTTTTGAAGTGGCATTCAGGATGACCTGTTTGGTGAGCAACAATAAGAGCTTGCTTGATTTCTAAAATTTATATTCCGGGTAATTCAGTGATCAGTATAGAGCTGGTTTTCACCAGATCTGCACAGACCACAGGAAAGCTTATCACTCTGTCTCTCTCTTCATGGGGTGCCTCTTGCAAGTAAGATAAAGCTAATCAAAGCCTGGAGCAGTTGTGCCAGGACATAGTGCATTAGGCATACAGAAGCCACTAGGTGGCCTTGTCTATGTAAGTAGGAATGATTTGATGTGCTCCTTTATATTTTAATTGAAATGGAATGCACAGATACTGCCTGCTTCAAAGAGAATGTTCACGCTAATGAATGAGTGAAAGCTTATGTGGTCTTAAATATTTGTCTAATATGTACAAAATATGCCATAAAGGATTTTGAACATTTTTTTCTCTGTTCTTGTCATTTAAAATGAAAGTGTTTCAGTATTAAAAATAAATTCCTGTATTTGTTCCCTCGGCTTAAACAATTCTCACGTACCTGCACAACAATGTCCATTTTCCCAGTGACTTGAATGACCATACAGTTCTACCTGATTTTCACGCCCCGGCTGTAAAAACTGTATCAGTAAACTTTGAGTTCTCATTGCAAGTGTGTTTCTAGTACAGATAAATAGATTTCAGATTTCTAAATAGTGACACACAAGGAACCTTTGAAAGGTCACAGCTGCTATACAAGATTGCTGTATTTGAATCACTACATCTATTATGGAAACACATACCTAGATGTCCTTGACAATTATGACAATTGGTTACAAGAGTATATACAGCCAACTTCAATTTAATCATGAATAAATATGGATCTTTCTGACATTAACTCTCCTTTTTAACAGTTTCACTATATAATGACTTAAGAAAACATGTCTATTCTTCCAGTCTGGATTCCTACAAAAAAATACCTCTCTTCTATCAACATGGCTCACCACCATATTTTCTTTACCCTCAAAAAGGAAATATACAGTGTGGACCTCAGCAATTCTCCCAAAGCCCTTCTGATAAATCTTGATCAGTAATGAATCTTCCAAGAGTACTAAAATTGTTTTAAAATCATATTTTAAATACATATTTGTAATACTTGAAAACAGAAGTGACTATCTGAATCTCTGGGCCATTGAAGAGTTCATGTAATTTTACATGGCATATTGCATCGATTCATATTAATTGTAGGTCAGCCTCTGGGTCTGTTTAAATATTCATTAAAAAGACATTTTAGGGAGGCTTATGTCACTTCATGTTACCTTCTACTCTTTCTCAGATTCATGGTGTTTTATTGACTTTGGCATTGTCTTCACATGCCTGAAAGTGGTCAACATGGATTCACAAAATGGCCTCTGTCCTATCCCTATCACTAGATCTGAATGGTGTATTTGTAATGCAGGTAGAGAGAAAAAAAATCTTATTTTAGGCCTCCTTTTGTTAACACATGGCAGGATCTGAGTCTAAACATGCTGATTCTGTTTGAAATGTGTGAGGGATCATTTATACGCAAAGTTCATCCAGGCACTGGTTTCTCACTTCTGCCTTGTCACCTGCCCTCCATTTCCCCATTTGACTGCATTTACTTGGCAGCACGTTTCCTAGCATTGTACACATTCTGTGCCATGGAGTAAAAATCTGCACAAGTTGCTATAGCCTTTACTTTAACTTACACTGACTGACAGTTATTGTGGAAGTAGAATCTCATGGATCATGAGCAGCATCCCCCTACTTGGCCTCCTCTCCATCCATGAAGCCCTGTTAGAGGAGCTTCTGCAGAGCACAGAGATAAGGGGGAGATGATTCCACACAATTCCTCCTCCAAATCTGACACTACCCAACCAGGTTCATGTGTTTTATTCCCATTCTGTTATGGAAGGGAGCATGGGGCTCATTTTGACTTAAGTAAACTCTTTATTGTCTTCAAAACATTTTTTTTCCAGTGATGAGGTTATATTTTTTTGAAACCAGTCCATTACCAGTGACAGAGACTTTCTGTCCACCTCAGCTTTACATCCAACCTTCTATTAAGCTTGATTTCTTTCCCCTCATATGCTTAGCTCCCACTGAAGCCAGTCATCCCAACAATGCCCATACAGTCAAAACAAATAGAAATGATAGTGCTGACACTGAAAATATAAATAAATGTAATATATAATGTTTTAGGACTTATTTGTAAGGGCTCTTTTGAGCTGTTAATGATTTTATTAACTATTACATGCTCTGGTCTGATTGGCTGCCCCCTCCTTTTTACATCGGAGTGGTGGTTTGCCCTCTTCACTCCTTTTTACATCGGAGTGGTGGTTTGTTCACATTCTGAGAGTAGCTTATGCATCTTTCTCAGGATGAGGCTAAATTTATTTCCATGTCTTTGAATGGATATTAGTCCTTGTAGGCTTTTGATAATTCCTTAAAACTGCCCAACTTTAAAACGTTTTTTTTTTCTTTTTTGTCTTCTGGCAAGGTAAGCAATACTTTGCAATCAGCTTAGCATTAAATGTGTGAATGCTGCTGAAATAATTGATGTAGATCAACATTATACATAAAACAATTCAAAAGCCCAACAGCTGTACTAAGCAGATAGGAGATTAAAAATAAAAAATAAATGAAAAATAAGTTGGTTGACATAATTGACCTAGTTATCCAACTAGTTTGCATCAGTGTACTTTTGACAGCTAAGACCAAAAAAAAAAACCCTATTACAAACAAATCTCTATTCTTACTGATGAAAAATATGTTTAAGAAAGAGTTTGGAAAATGTTGTATCTTAAAAATTTGATTTAGAAGCCTCTAAAATATAGTTTTATCACTCAAATAACAGCATCTAATCCAGCTGAAGTATACAACATATTCAAAATATACCATGATAAAAACCTAAAGCTTATATGATAAATCTAGGTATGAACTAAATAGATCTGAAAAAAAATCAATTATGTACCAATTAAGTACCTAAAAGTAAATGTCTGGAGTGTGTGCAGGGGGGAGGAGGAATTCTCTGCCCATGTTAAGTAGTACTCTTCTTCACAAGTTGTTATATATCAAAATCAGTAATACAACTCACAGAGTAAGGTGCTGAGTGGCAGAAACAGGGCCATAACTATGCAACTAACAAATATAATGGAAGGTCCTCAGTTGGTATAAATCAGGATAGCTCTATTGACTTCCTGATTTATACCAGCTGATGATCTGGACTATAAAATCCCTTTTGCTTCTGCTATAAGTAATGAAAATATATTGCAGAACTATACTTAAGTTAAGCACAGTTGTAATTTATGGTACAAAAGTAGTGCTAAAACCTCTTAAGTACTTTGATGCTCTTAAACAGGGGTCGGCAACCTCTGGCACGGGGCTCGCCAGGGTAAGCACCCTGGTGGGCTGGGCCAGTTTGTTTACCTGCCGTGTCGGCAGGTTCAGCCAATCGAGGCTCCCACTGGCTGTGGTTCGCTGTCCGAGGCCAGTGGGGGCAGCGGGAAGCACTGTGGGCTGAGGGATGTGCTGGTCGCAGCTTCCTGCCTCCCGCATTGGCCTGGGATGGCGAACTGCAGCCAGTGGGAGCCGCTATCAGCCGAATCTGCCGATGTGGCAGGTAAACAAACTGGCTCGGCCCGGCAGAGTGCTTATCCTGGCGAGCCGCATTCCAAAGGTTGCCGATCCCTGTCTTGACTCTAAAGCACAGCTAGCCTTACTACCTTTCAAATACATTGGCTACCAGACCCTGATTCAGTAACACTAGAACTAGAAAGTCTGGAATTCACAACCCCGCTAATCCAATGTAAGTCAATTGCAGGTCTAGAGAGGAAGAAAAGACTGAGACCTAAATTCTACACCAGGAGGATTAAGAGATCTATAAAATCACACTCAAACACACAATCTGAGCAAAATTAGTTATTTTATTTTGCAGTATCTCCTAAAGATTCACCCATCCTCCCCTAAGCCTTAGGCCAGCCGTGCACAACACCTAACTACATATTCATGTTGGACAGGAAGTGTTTATGTTTGGGGGAGGAGTAGCAAGCAATATGTTTTGTGAGATTTCCCGCTGACTTCACTGAGAGCAGGTTTGGACTCTATATCTCATCTTTTGTTTCTGGGATCTTTGAATCATTATCATCACTTCCTGTGGTATCCCCCCCCCTTTTTTTTTTTTCTGTTGTGGACATCCAGGACACATGAGGAATAATCTTAGTTAGGTTGTGACAGCCCAGTGCAGAACAGCTGTGGGAGTACAATACCAGAAATTGAAGGAAGCCCAACATTTTGCAGTTGAAGTTAGTTTTTTACTCTGATATTCGATAGACTTTAGTTTACCATTTCATGGCATAGGTCACAATAAGAAGATATAAACCACATCCTCTAGTGGCTGGCAGCAAGTAGTCATTGTGTACTCATCGCAGACACTAACTCCACTAATTAGCCATAGTTCAGAGATGAGCCGTGAACTCTTCATTTCTCTTAACCTATATTTTGTAAGAGCTTTTTTTATTATTGTGACTGTTGAGTCATGTAATTCAATTGTACATAATTCCTACCAGAAAAAAAGAAAACACAAAGGCGGGAGGCAGGAGATGAGAGACTACTCAAGTGCAAGTTTCATCTTCTTCCACTCTCTTTTTTTCTTCTTCTGCATTAATTGATATTAACCCCTGGGATGAGGGGTGTTAAGATCTGTCAATCCACCATGCTGCTAGATAACTAATTAATACTAATAGATAGAGCTGTGAACTCATCAGAATAAAGCTGTTAATATTAAAACATCACAGGCTATCACTATCCTGAAGGAGCAACAAAACACAATTATTACCAGTGGGAAAGCAAGGGCTGATCTTCTGTTATTGCTTTTTAGTTCCTAAGGAAGAGGGCAGTGTAGAAGCTCATCTGCCAAAATGAAACTGCCTCTCTGTACTCCACTGCTCATAACAAAAACACTGTTGGATCTGCTCTCCCAACTGCCTGGGATAATTTCTGATAACCTTTTACTATGGAAAAGTTGTAAGAACAGTTCTTTGTAAGATAAAATTATTGTTGAAGCTAACAACTTTGAGGTCTCTGGGGAAAAAATATCAGTATTTCTCTACAGACCAGGTCTCTACACACAAGTAGTAGAACCAGTGAGAGCATCTTATGGGGCACTAGAACCTGCTATAGTATCGAATACTTTTCTGTGAGGATGTCCCATACATTGATTTGATGTTGTATATTGTAGTGGAAACAATAGAGCTGTTCCTCCCAATTGATAGTGATGGTAAAAGTAGAAAAGTAAGTGGTACTATAAGGAATTTACCCTTAAAGAAAAGTCATCAGTTTGTATGTGTGTGTGCATGTGTGTTTAATGTAACAAAAAAAGAAACATTGTCTACTATTCAGAAAATAAACCTAAATATTGTACCTGTTAACTATGGGCTAAATCCAGTCCACTTACCCCTGAAGCTCCTGAAGGCAGAAGAAGCCATGTGATGCCACTGGGCAAGATTCAGACAGTCCGTGCATGACTCTGCCAGTCGTGTGTGGAATCCTGACCTCGTTGATGTCTGTGGGAGTTTTGCCATTTTCTTTAATGAACTGAGATTTCATCACGTGAGTGCTGTGAGCCATTTCTTCACTCAGCAAAAGTGTGTGTGCACGAAGGGAGTGGGGATGAGGGAAGGAGGAAGAACCCAGTGACTTGTGCTCAAACTGTATTTATGTTACAGGACTTCAGTCTAGAAGATTTCTCAGGTAATTAATTCAGGTCAGGGAACAACGGTGTCACCTGAAAGCTTGGTATATTCAACACCCCAGTTGCTGTACTCTGAGAATTGCCATTTATTTGATAAATGTCCACAAAGTCCAAAGAAATCAAATGACATTCATAAATTTAAATGTGAGGCAATGAAAAGTCAAAGCTTCAATTTTAATAAGCAGGGATTTCCATCTGGTAACTCCTCTGGTGACATTACAGGTGTGTGTAGCAAAGACATTTACAAAGGCACAATATTATCACCCCCAGGATTCGCTCTCAACATATTATTGTGTTGATTCAGACACTTGCACCAAATCATTTCTTGAGAGAATGAATAGTTGTATAGTACTGAAAGTACAACCTGTGCGGAAGAGAAATATACAAGTGGAGCTGGGCATTGTATGCTCTACATAACAACTGTGACCAGGTCTAGGATATAATAAGCTGCTTCTCATGGATGGACCCCCTGCATCTATACTGAGCATTATGTCCTTCACACCAATGGACCCAAGAATCTGGCAGAGCAATGCAGCTTGCTGGGTTTAAGGCTGGGTCAAAAAATGGAAAACATTTTCTCATTAAACTGTTAAAAAAAAAGGTATAGTTTCATTCCAATTGTATGTGGTGGCATGAAGTGTAGCTGATAACGTTTTTCTGGAAAGGTGCAGTTTGCATGTCAAAACATGACAAAAATCCTAAATGCCACATTTCCAAGTGGAAAAACAGATTACTGCCAGAAAAGAATTTAGAATTGTTAAAATGTCAGTATTTTTAACCTTTCGATCAAAAACAGAATTATTCTGAGTGAAAATTTTGCACCTTTTTCATGAAATGAGAACTATTATTTAAAGTTGGTATAAATAATGAAAATCTAAAATGTTGACATTTTCTAATTTTGTTGCAAATCTTTCAACAACCATAAGGTTTTTGCAAATGAGGTTATTGCTCCTGTCTATTAACATTATTAAAAGACATACAGATATCAGAAAGCACAGTGCCAAAATAAAACTCCTAAGAAATGACATAAAATTCATCAGTGATTCTGCACCATATTTATAGGAGACTCCAAATGCAAAAGGAAGTCACCACATCATAAAAGATCTAAACAATTTTAAAGCAATGACAAGGAGGTGAACATTAGGAACCATTAATTAATTGTAGCAAACAAATCCCGCTACAAGAGCTAACACATTATCACAGAATGCCTGTACATCTGAAGAACAGACAGGGTCATTTACAACATTTGGTGTAGCAATCTCAAAGCTGTGGCCACACTTGAAACTAGACACAAAATATTCAGTAATTAAGTTTGATTAAAGTATGGCTGAAGTTAGTTAGCTAGTAGTCAAGTTCTTAAGTGTCTTAGTCAAAAATCAAACACTACACAGTTCTGGAAAGTAAAAAGTATGTACAGGCAAATATCTCTTCCCCCACCTTTGAAATGTTCTTAAAGCATGAAGAGTATTACATCAGGGATTGGCAACCTTTGGCATGCGGCTGGCCTGGGGTAAGAAGGGCCGGGCCAGCTTGTTTACCTGCCATATCCACAGGTTCGGCTGATCAAGGCTTCCACAGCTCACTGCTCCAGGCCAATGGGGGATGAGGGAAGTGATGCGGGCTGAGGGATGTGCAGGCTGCAGTCTTTCTGGGAAGAAGATTTGGAGCTGGTATACCCAGAGAGAGAGAAGGGGAACCAGAGTGCAAAGAAGCCTTCAAGAAAGGGGTGGTTAGGGCAGAGTTAGGAAAGCCCAGAACTGCTGGGTTGAGAGTTCCTGGACTGGAACCTGGAGAAGAGAGTAGGTCCAGGTTCCCCTACCAGCCACCAAGTTTGTGGCATACAGTAGCGGGGCAGTGAATGGGAAAACTGCCTGATACTTCCAGCGTGGAGAGAGACTTGAAAGGCTTTGGCACCCTGGGAGGGGGAGGGCTGACTGACCTAGCTGGAGGGCTGCATCATGAAGGTGTCACTGCAGATGGAGCGAAGGTATTCAAACTGCAGAAAGGGGCATTGGTCTTGAGAGCTCATCGCCAGAGTGACCAGAAGGAGATGCCAGTGGAGCAGGCAGCATATCCAGGACTGTTTTCTGGCAGTATAATGAGTGACACAAAATATGACCAACTTATGCACTTTGTGCATCCAAAGTAACTCCATTGTGCAAGTGAAAACAAAACTTTTTGTTATATGTATTTTCATAAATAGTTTAGCCTTCAAATATGCATGTAGCAGCATATACTCTTAGATATCTCAATACCTGCAACTTTTTAAAAACTATTCAAATGTATAACAGAGAAGGTTAGATCAATTCCACCAGTCATAAACAATTCTATAATGTCTATTTCTGTAGGTATAATATACAAGTTATAGATTACAGTGAGAGCCATTAAAAAGAAATTATAAAATCTCCATCCTATTCTTTAATCAGTCCTAGTATTTGATGTAGACTTGCAAAAGATCAGGATCAATTACATTTACTAACTGTGTACTTCAGCGATTGGCAACCTTCGGCACGTGGCTCACCAGGGCAAGCCCCCTGGTGGGCTGGGCTGGTTTGTTTACCTTCTGCATCCACAGGTTTGGCCAATCGCGGCTCCCACTTGCCACTATTCACCATTCCTGGGCAATGGGGGCTGTGGGAAGTCACGCGGGCCGAGAGATGTGCTGGCCACAGTTTCTCACAGCCCCCATTGGCCTGGAACAGCTAACTGCAACCAATGGGAGCCGCTATTGGCCGAACCTGCAGATGAGGCAAGTAAAGAAACCGGCCTACCGGGGGCTTACCCTGACGGGCTGTGGGCCGAAGATTGCTGATCCCTGGGGTACTTGATCCAAAGACCACTGAAGCCAATGGAAATGCTGTCATTGACTAGACTCTGGGCCAGCTCCTAAATTGCAGATGAAGAGTCCTGTGGTACCTTATAGACTAACAGACGTTTTGGAGCATGAGCTTTCGTGGGTGAATACCCACTTCGTCGGATGCATGGCTACATCCGACGAAGTGGGTATTATGTTAGTTTATAAGGTGCCACAGGACTCTTTGCTGCTCTTACAGATCCAGACTAACATAGCTACCCCTCTGATACTAAATCGCAGATGTTATTTGAAGACATAGCAGAGAAACACGCATAAAATAAATACTATAATTACAAATGTCTGTGCTAATACGAACTGTATAAATGTTATTAATAGTTTGAAGAAACAAAGAAAAATGAGTTGTTTAATTCAATATCTAGAATTAGACTCAGATATCATACACTCCAGACTGAAGCTGCAACTGAATGCAGGGACGTCACTTTCAAAATCTTTATTTAAATATCCTGAATGTTGGTTAAATTTCACTGGCTGATCCCTTGCTTTGAATTTGTTCCATGATTCATGTCACAAGCAGATACTTGCTTTCTTTCTGATGGGAGATCTATTTGATCTGGAATTAGATGATAGCAGGCAGAGTATCAATATGTTGTTTCTACCAAAATGATAATAGCAGTAATTAATAACATGTCCGTAGTTCCTTTCAGAGCATTTCAAAGTACATAAAATACATTCAATTTAAGAACACCCCTGTTAGATGAATAAATATTAGACAAATGCAGGTAACAGGTCGTTAAATGGCTTCCCACACGTAACACAGCAGGCCAATGGCAGAGCTCTCAATGATGCTCAGAAATCCTGACTTCTGCTGTTCTAAGCATTCGATAATATACCACTGCCTTGATATAACGCCACCCAATATAACACAAATTTCTATATAATGCAGTAAAGCAGCACTCCGGGGGAGCGGGGCTGCGCATTCCAGTGGATCAAAGCAAATTCAATATACGACAGTTTCACCTATAACTTTGGCTCCCAAGATTTTTTGGCTCCCAAGGACAGCATTATATCGGGGTAGAGGTGTATTACTTCCCATTCCTAATTCTTCTGTAGAAAAGTTGTGGAGCAGTAACACCCTTCCTTTTTCCAAACCTGCGTTTTGCCAATTTCACAAAATAACCATTTTCTTTCCCTTTTCCAGGATCTCATCTCCTGTTTCTGAGACATCCAAGGTTATGGTAGCTTTTAAAACCAAAGAAACATCTTGAAAACTGAGGGCCACTGAGCTGGGCCTTAGCCTCTAGGGTCGGATTCATTGCTGTGTTAGTCCTTTTTTTTATGCTGGGGAATTCTACTAAAGACCTTATTCTTTCTTTCTGCGCCCACCAGCATTGCCATCCCTAAGCATTCAGTAATCATGGATCGGGCTGCCAAAGCAGTATTAGAAGCCTCTTTTTTTGGAATTTGTGTGCCTCTGTCCCATCTCTCATGCAGATTTCAATCTATGTTGGCATTGCAAGATGAGAAATACATCTTTCTCCCTCTGACAGAACTAACTTCCTTTTTTGACAGGTGACACCATATCTTTTGGCTCCTTAGGCTTTTTTTGATCACTCCACAGGAAGCCACCCTATTCATAGTGATGACAGAAGCTTGAATTACATATTACTCCACCTATCTTAGGATAGTGTTTGGTGATGAGAGTTTATACCACCCAGTCTGAGTTTAAAGGAATGTAACATCAGACCTGGGAGAGCAAGCTTTCATTATCGATTCAATATGTCCCATGCTAGATGATGGGTAAAAAGAAACAGGGAATGTCACAATTCTCAGTCTCCCACAGTTTGTGCCTGTAGCAATTACCTTGTCCTTCAAATTCACCACAGCATCTGACCTTGGATATAGCTATTGAGTCTGTGCAAATGATGAGACCACCAATAATCTTCTAAATCTATCAAATTCTGGAACAACTCATTGTCAGACATCTGCTCACTAGTGGTTTAAAAATGTTAACTATTTTAATTGCTTTCTTGTGAAGTACCCTGTGATATTTTGAAGAATATTACTATGTATGAATCTGTTGTTGTTTAAATTATGAATCCATAATAAACAATGATATACTAAAAAGTATAGTAAGTGTTTGTGTCCATAAATTCCTCTTTGAACCTTTGATAAGCTCCAGTGGAGCTGTCATAGTCTATTATGCTCCACATTAGCCATTAGGTTCTATTATGTCAATTATCATACACATCCATGACAGATTGTTCTTTTTTGGCTTTCTAATATTCACATTAAAAATAAAAAAGGGGAGCTTGGTTGGCATAGGAGATTGAAACTGCAAACACAGAGCCTTTCACTTTCAGGTTACCAGTTGAAATCTAGCTCAGATCAGCAGTAACTGGAAGTTGCTCCATTAGATGGTTGCAATTTTCAGTTATTGATAATCCATTTGATGTCTATAAAATGAACTTATGTTCTCAACCACTGAAGTTAATAGGAATGTTGCTGTTTACTTTGATAGGAATAGGATAAGATAATTAATTCTGGTTCAAACTATCATCTGCACATACACTACAATTAGGAGCACACCACTGAAGTTTGCATTAGTTTGTTAGACATATCTGCTAGACAGATAGGCTTGTGGTCAGTGGCCCAAGTGTTTTCTCAGTAATCCTGGTGCAGTAATCCAGTAATCCTGGTTTGAGCACTGGCCTACTAAACCCAGAGTTGTGAGTTCAATCGTTGAGGGGGTCACTTAGGGCTCTGGGGCAAAAAATCAGTATGTGGGCCTGCTAGTGAAGGCAGGGAGCTGGACTCGATGACCTTTTGAGGTCCCTTCCAGTTGTAGGGGATAGGTATATATCCAATTATTAATATTAAAATTCCACAGTAACTCCATTGAAGTCATTAGTGTTGCTCCTATACCTCTACTGGTTTCTTCCAAGTCAGTGTTGAAGCACCTTGGAGAGGAACTTAGAACTTCTGCTGTCTGTTAATCCTTCATCTTTCATAAACATTAAATTCACAGGGATTTTTTAAATAGCAATAAACCAACCACAAAGAAAGTGACAATACATTTAAACCAAACAAGTTAAGGTAAACATCAGAAAATTTTCCTCCCGCTACATCTTTGGTACGTTTTTTATAACTAAACTAAAACTATGTGCTGTGAGTTTTTAAAAGCTCAGCTAAGTGCTTTTCGCTTTCTATCTATGACCTCAGTGGAGTTACACCAAGGAGAAATTTGTCCCACACGCCCCAAAGCAAAATCCACTGCTGTGCATTTTTAAAACTAACATATATAAGGGAACTAGAAAACATCATACAGTGATCAATGCTCTGTGGGAACTCCTGGACATAGTGGAAGCATGGCTACTTAATCACCTCTTAAAAGGGTGCACTCCTCCACTTTTCTTGCCATCGCCCTATCTCCTGAAACCCAACCTTACCCCTGTGGGGGGAAATTGGTGACAGCATTGTGCACTCCTTACATTCAGATGAGCACAAAGACCTCAGCTGTACCCAGCCCCTATTCTCAGAGAAAAAAAGGCTTCCATGTATCTGCAGCAGCAGAGTGCAGTGCAGCCCATAGTGTTTAATTTTATGTTGAAAATTTGCTTTCTTCTGCTTGCACATCATAGTGTAATGCAACAATTATGTGATACATTAAAAAAAATTATGACAATACCTGCAGAGTATCCAAATGTGAAGAGATCTGCAGTCATTTCAAATGGGAAACCTGCTATTAGCTCACACAATGGATTCCCCAGCTAAAAAGAAGACATAAATTGGAGTGAATCAAGCATTCACTGCTAGCAGATCTGCTGCATGTGTTCACTGATGAGATGTAAATGTGCTTAGCAAGAGTACAGCATTGGAAGAGGACTATGGAATTATCATACAGAGACTGTAATGAGTGGGTTAATTTGTATCATTTCTTATTCTAATTATTGTATTTGACATACGGCAACAAAACTATTTTCAGCCATTTTCTTTTCTTGTTACCATTCCTTATTACAAGAATGAGAAATCACAACAATCTGATTCCTTTTCTATTCTGCGAAATACAGTAGCAGGCTGAACTGTTTTGACCCTTATATTCCACATAGGTAGTTTGAGAGGAAAGACCCCAGTTATGGTCTCAGTAAAGAGCATTTAATGAATCCTGGAAAAGTATAATTTGCATGGAAATGGCCTGAATTATGGTTTTAAGTCTACAAAGAATGTAATGGAAAAAAAACCAAAAAAAAGAAAAAAAACCAGCACAACAATCCTCCATCCTATGACAATGATTTTAATGAGAATTAAAATTTAACTCTTATTCTATGTTGGTTTCATCTTGCAGCCCTTAGAGTTTCTCTGGGGACATACTCCATTGGTAAGACAGATGTACTGGCATTGAAAATGTTCTGTTCAATACAGATACTAATCCATTCGTCTAACAGAAAACAATTGGTTAATATACTACCCAACCTAAAAGGAAGCATTTTAGGGCTATGAGTACAACATTTTCAAAAGTGGGGTACAAATTTGTGTCTGCAAAGAATGGAGTTACAGGAATCTTAAATTCCATATCAGCACACCAGACTTCGATAATGCACATATGTGATGCTGTATGATTGAATATGACTATTTATATCATTGATATTACCACTGTTATACAATTGCAACAAATCTTGTACAAAGAAGGTCATGTAAGTTGTCAATGGAAAAGTTATGATTTTCTAAATATGATTATCCTGTTTATATATATGTATCACCTTTGTACGTAACATTATAAATATTGGCTATGAATTGGTATCTTATACCAATACAATTCATGTGTTGTATTCCTGGATAACATTTACCAGACAGAAATTACATTAGAGCCAGACAGCTGTGTGTTGATGGCCCATTAAGGACACTTCATTCTAACAGTGGGCCACAAAAGAAATTCAACCCACCCAGTAAGCCTTCCTGTGAATACCCAGGGCCGCCCAGAGGATTCAGGGGGCCTGGGGCAAAGCAATTTTGGGGGCCCCTTCCATAAAAAAAATTACAATACTGTATTCTCGTGGGGGCCCCTGCAGGGCTCGGGCAAATTGCCCCACATGCTCCCCGCCAGGGGCGACCCTGGGAAAAATAAACCTTCCACATCTCGGCACAAACCCAGTTTTGAGAAAACTTCTTTACAAGGTATCGCTGGTTCTCGCATCGCTGTTGTAAGGCACTAGCATTAAAGGGTGGGAGAATATTTTCACCAAACTTGTTTTTGGATCGAACTCAGGCGGTTTTTTTATAAGCGGACACAAGCGCAAATGTCTGCTTTCATTCCAAAATTTGTTTGTGATTTTTAAATGAACAAGCCTGGAACTAGTAAACAAAACTGAAATATGGTCACGTGAGGTAATTCAGAAGAGTGATGGCCACAAATATCTTAATCTGCTAGTGTTTCACGATTGATTCTAAAGAAATCAACTAAAAATTCTGACTACAAATCCAAAAACTTATTTGACCACAACCTCAACATTGTACCAAATACAGACACTGAGCCACCAGTCAGAGCATTTTATCCAGGTTACATGAATAGACTGCTAACGGCTTGTCTTTGATCATGTCTGGTACTCAATAAATTTGGCGATATCATTTAGTTAGAATAGACGTCATACATAGGGTCAAACAAGGTCATCCAGCGCAATGAGCCAATGGCCACAGTGCCGCAAGAGGGAGATGACTCTACACAGGTAATGATCAAGTGATCTTCCCCCCATAATCTCTCCACTCCTCGCAAACGACGGCTAGGGCCACTTCGTTACCTCTGGCTAATAGCCATCAATGGACTTACTTTCCTCATTTATCTGTTTCCTAGACTGACTCCATGGGGTCCTCACAACTGGTGACGGTTACTGTGGGTTTGTCTTTGATATGTTATGTCACGTGCTCCCACATGAGCATTTGAGCTCGTTCCCGAATCTGGGATGGCCTATGTTGTGAAACTTGCATGCTCAATAGCACATGCATGTTGAGATGACATGGGTGCTAAAATTTAATTAACCCAGGGCTTCGTCGAACTGGGGTCGGGACCCTGCAGGGAGTACAAGGTTATTACTGGAGGTTGGACTGTCAGCTCACCAAGCCCACTTTGCTCCAGCATTGTATAAGTGTTAAAATAAAAAGTGTTTTATTATGGGGAGGCGGGTCCCACTCAGAGGTTTGCTATGTGAAAGTTGTCACAACAAAAGTTTGACCAACTGAACTCCCTCTGAAGCCTCAGGATTGCAGGGGATGGGGACCGGAGTGTCTCCTTGTAGGTGTCAGGAAGAGGTAGGCGTGTGTGGTATTGCATCTTTTATGTGAATCCTCCCGTTGGAATTTTAAGTGAAGCTACTTCCCCTGACTGCATGTCCCTATGGCTTGGAAATGATCTTAGACTATATTTGGCCATTTGAGAGTTAACAGTGGTAGCCCTAATGGAAAAGCTTCAGCTTGGCTCTTACTGCCACAGCTCCAACATGCTGGATGAGCGTTTAGAGGTAGGAGGCTGTGCTCCAACGCTAGCCCTGACCCTATCTGACCCCTACTTCCTGCCCCCAACTCCACCCCCTTAGAATTTCTCCGACCCTCTTGTTCCTGGACTCCCGCTTACCCGGAGCCTCAGTGCATCGTAATCAGCGTGGTCCCTGAAGCGGATGCGTTGGCTCCGCGGAGTCTGAGCTCGCGATGCTCAAAGCCACGTGGTAAGGGAGAGGGCTGGGCGCTCAGGAGTCCTGCCGGAGCCACAGGGCACTGCTATTCAGGGACGCTGCTGGATCTGCTGAGGCTCCGGGTGAGGGGCGGAGGTGGGGTCGGGCTGCGGCGGGAGCCTCGCCTGTTCTCTTAAGGGGCCCCTGTGGAGCCCGGGGCCTGGGGCAAATTGCCCCACTTGTCCCCCCCCCCGGGTGGCCCTGTGAATACCTCAGCAAGAATATGAGCAAAGGCTGCCACAGTGAGTCATCAAAGCATGTAAGGACATGTGATATGCTCATGTGACACTGGACTCCATGTTGCATGCACCTGGGCTGTAAGCTTTGTCTGAGATAGTAAATTCCAGACACAAGGCAGAAGATATAAAAGAGCCCCTGAGATATCTCCATTTTGCCTCTTTCCTGCCCTGACTGTCTGAATTGTGGATTTAAAACTAAAAGGAACATTTTGAACTACTGACTAAAGACCTCAGTCTTTGGAAGTCACCAGAGAGACTTTACAAGCCTGCAGTCTACTCATCACTGTTACAAACCTGATATAAGGACTTTGTGATTATTTGTATGTATATGATCTATTAATTATTATTAACTTTCTTCTTTTCTTTTATTATTACACATTTATTTTTAATTACTAAAGGATTGGCATCAGCATGATTATTGAGTAAAATCTGAGTGATATATTGACCCGGCTAAGTGGCTGATCTCTCAGGATTAGAATAACCCTATATTTGATTAAATTGGTTTTCAATAATCACTCATCATAGAGTCCAGAGTCTGGGTGGTGAGACAAGGGTTGGAATGCCTAAGGACACTGTACTTTGACATCCTGTTAACCAGTACACAGAGCCAGAAGTTACTTTTGTTACTGGCTTGGTACTATCTAATGATAGAATAACCACCAGTTTGGGGTGAGTCTGCCCTGTTTCTCAGTAGTTTTTCCTTAATTTAGCATCCTCAGCTGTGACCTACTGAGGCAAGTGACAACATATAAATGAGTACTTACATGTGCAAATATATGCTTTTGAAAATGAAGATTAAATAATGTTTGTCAATATTTCAGTATTTTTTTTCCCAACTTTCCTTTATGGGGACCTTCATGGTGTATGCTATTATGGGATTTTGCACCACTGACCTCTAAATATATGCACACTTTTGAATAGGAGCAAATTAGCTCCCAGGTCCTGAAGATTTGGCCCCGACTTCCACTCTTAGGGGAAGTGATAAAACTGTCTCTACTGGCCTTCCCTTCAAAATAAAAAAGCAGATGGGGTCATTCAATCCTCCATCCATAAAGATGTGGAAGGGAGCATACAAGGTTGCTAGGCTTTCCCTCCAAAGAGCCTCACTAGGCAAGGAAGAAGACGGGACCCATTTTGGGGTAGGGATCAAGTTTGTGTAGAGAGATTTGCAGGATTTAGAAAAGAAATTATATAAGCCTCTAAATCAAACCTAAACTCTAGACTTTAGACTTTCACAAATCCCCAACATCAGGCTTATGATTTTCCAGTTAGTTGAGGAGTCCTGAGCATGTGCTTGTATAGAAACACAGATACCTGAAGTAAGGCTGCTTTTACATTTATCAGTCAGTAGAAGAATTACATATGTGTGTGTCAAAAGAACCCTTCCATATGATAGTTACAAAAATGTGCTCCTGCAGCACCATTCATCAAGATATTATTTTTTTATATCCTTCATACATAAATCTGCAAGCCTTAGATAAAATTGTCAGAATAATTAGGTTTTTTTCTTCCCCTACTACATCAGTGAATGAAATGTAGTAATTCCAAGGTAATATTTCTTGAGAAGACACCAAAGGGACAGAGTGATTCACAGCAGATAATACATAATGCACCCCCACCCAAGCTAGCAGAAGCTAATAATAAAAATGACCTTAATGGGTAATTTGTGTGCTTTTGAATGCAGCTGCGTTCACTGCAGACTAGTAGGAAAGAGAAGAGGTGCTGTTCAATTTGAGGGAGTACTGCAATAAAAATATTCTTGAGGAATAGGGGCTAGTGGCTCTGATTAGCTAGAGGAGAGGACACAACATTTCTATAGCTGTAATAGGTAGAATGCTGGCATCCATCTTGAGTACTGCTGCCTTGCAAACCTGCTTGCTTGTTCTCCTTCTATTGTGGATATTTTTTTGTTAGGCAGGGAATAATTTTTTTATGGGGTGATGTGGCCTTAAAACATTATCTCCCTAAGATGTCAACCTGGAGAGAGGTACATCAGACTAACATCACCTCCAAACAAAATGGAAACACAAAGGCTTTGGAAGAAATGTAAAGCAGCCTTCCCACAAGAGGAATGGAGAGTGGGATCCCTTACCATCTCCAGCAACAAAGGTCAAGAGTTCATACTCTCACACACACACTCAAAATGTCCTTTCCTTAAGAATCACTGATGAGCAAAGCTTCTCTATGGGTATGGCTACCCTGGCACTTTACAGCGCTGCAACTTTCGCACTGTAAAGCCTCAGTGTAATCAGTGCCTCAGCGCTGGGAGCATGGCTCCCAGCGCTGCAAGCTACACCTGAAGAGGATGTGGAGTACATGCAGAGCTGGGAGAGAGCTCTCCCAGCGCTGGCGCTCCGACCACACTCACACTTCAAAGCGCTGCCGTGGCAGCGCTCCCGCAGTGCTGCAGCGGCAGTGTTTTGAAATTTCAAGTGTAGCCATACTCTATGTTTATATGGCTATTTAATGTGATTGCCATTATTATTAAATCTCTCTCTTTAAGTAGGGGTAGCACACTGGGGATTCGTCTAACCCGAGAGCTACAATAATTCATGCAGTTTGCATGACCTAATTTTTAAAAGCAGCCTCTGATTTTGGGTGCCTCAATTGGGAGCACCTAACTTGAGACACCTGAGGCCTAATTTTCAGAAATATCGAGCACTCATTACGCTCATCAACTTCAAATGGAATTCTGAGGTGATCAGCACTAGGGGAACATCAGGCTCAAATCAGGCATCAAAACCCAAGGCCATCTTTCAAAATGTTTGTTTATAGAATCAGGTAGGAGATGAACAGGCAGAGCCCAAAGAGCACTTGGGGCAGTGGAAGTTCCTATTGCATGAGCTCTTACCCTATGGAGCTCTGCAGCTGCAGATGTTTTTGTTGGGCTTTGTGCAACATTCTAACCTTTCCTTTGGATAGGCCAGGCAGCTGTGCAGTGACCATTAACAGCCTTCTGCATAACCCAGGCTAGCAGTGTTTTTTTTTAATGGATCATACCCTGTTTATTAAGCAATTAGAACAGCTTTGGTTGGAAAAAATCCAATTTTGTTTCAGAGAAAACTCACAAAAAGAGGGGGAAATGGGAAAAAAAATCCTTGTATTTTTCCTTTTTCTGAAAACCCGGAGAAAGCCAAATGTTTCATCCAGCTTTAATAATAAGACTTGGGCCGGCAGTAATGGCAATCTTTTTCCCCCTAATGCAAAAGCTCCATTTTTGTCCTTGATAAAAAGGGTCCAATGAAGCAGAGAAACATGTAATTTGTGCAGAAAATGGGAGTTATGCAATTTTTGTTGGCATAAACAATGCAGCGAATACTGAGAAATAGCCTTGTGCATTCATGAACGGGGTCCTTTCTCTGCTCTGTCTCTTTTCCTTGCTCTTTTTTAGTTGGGGCACAAGAAGAAAAGGAGGGTGTCATTGCCTCTGAGCTGTAGTTTTCAAACCCAGAGTGAATAACAACAAATGACAGCTCATTCAGCAGTGTTCTGATGGGCATTTGCTGGGATTGCAGCCAATTAAATGTTTATATGTGTATTTGATTGGTCTGCATTTGCAAAAAGGCTATTCCAATGTTATTACTGAGCACATTAAACAATACCACCTCATCCAGTTTACCATAATAGAATAGAAGCAATAAAATCTTCTTTAAAATTAAAATACAAATGAGGATGCAGTGTTTGAAAGGTAAGTTTTTGGAAGAGTGGATGCCCCACCTACTCAACTGCCTGAAAATAAAGAGCTATTAATTGTGTCTTTAATCATTTCCTTCAGTGTTTGTGTTTGTTTGTTGTATTTTGGGGGAGAGAGGAGTTTACACAAAGGGGTACTGACAAGGTTGCTAAGGGCAGATCACATGACATAATATATTTGGAATTTCAGAAAGCCTTTTGTTACATTCCTCATGACATGTTCCTACTTAATCTCAAAGCAGCAGCAAGGATTCAGGGCAGGACATGGGAATAACTAGAAAACAGGTTAAAAAACAAGAAACAGTAACTAGTTCTTGTGAAAAATATAACTGTGTCTGACTAAAGGAAATATTATTTGAGGTCTGCAAGGTTAGTGCTTAGAAGGCTAGTTTTGTGTGTGTGTGTGTTTTAACTTATAAAAATGATCTACACAAACAATGTAGCCTACTTACATTTTCTGAAGACAAAAAATGAAAGACGACGAATAAATGCCATGCAGTCAGCAAAACATAAAAGGGATTTAGATTTGATTTTTAAAGGGGCTGTCACAGAGGAAATTAAGTGTAATATTGACAAATACAAAACAATAAAAATTTAGCATTCTAAAACCTAGTGAACTCCAGCACAAAGCAAATTAAATTAAATTATACTAAGGGAAGTTTGAATGAATAACTAACTAAATAAATTAATTAAATTAAATAACACAACTACCCTGACATAATATTGAGCAATTTTAATGGCTGAATGAACAAAGCAATTCTGCATGCTCGAAAACAATTTGATACCCATAACCTAGGAACATATCCTTACTCACTCTACTTCTTGTAATAATAATAGATAATAATTAATAATAAAAACAAGTAACAAATAATAATATTTTGCATTTCTATAGCGTCTTTTTATCCAGCAAACGATGACTACCCTGGTAGGTAGTTATTATTCCCATTGCCTATGGGTAAAAAGGGTCTCAAAGGGCTAGATATCCCATTAAAGAAGCTTCACACTTCCCCAATTCTGAACCTGGTTTCCAGCATAAACTATGGGAGCCTCAGTTCTGGGAATGGAAAATAGCTTTTTCCCTCTTGTTTGGCCAGCACTTAACTGAGGAGCTATAACACAAAGCAGAAACAGGACTGGAAACATTGAGTGATTTATCACCCAAAACCACCCACAATAACTTGTGTGAGTCCCTCAATGTCCATTAGCAACCGTCTGTAACTACAGTTGTTACAATGGCTGACAAACTCACTTGAAATAACACCCTGATGTCATAATATTTATACAAACAGTATCGTGTAAGGTGTCATATGAAAATTAGTGGCACTCTGATCATTAATATTCTTGTGTCATGTCTGAAGGTGTGGAAATATGTTACTAAAATATATTTAATCCAAGCAATCCAAAAGTACAGTTGCTAAACATGTTTGTCCTAGGCAAAGAAATATATATTGCCTGGTCTGCTGGGGTCAAACTTTGTAATCCACAGACAATGGGCAATAAATTTGCATATAATGTAAACAGAGTAATCCAGGTAACAGAAAGAGGACTTCACTTTGCTGGAAAACCAACAGGACCAGAGTGTGAACTCCAGGGTGTCTTTCTGGGTCTGGTGGCAAAGACAATGGAATTAGAGAATACAAGGAGAAGCAAAAAGGGATCCATCACGTAAGAGACAAAGAGGTTGGCACTTTCTGATTCTGTAAGGTCTCTCCAGCCATGTGGGTTGAGGATGCTGACTGTGAGAATTTACCTGAAACCAGGATTGTGGTCTGTTAAGTTTTAGACACTAGAAAGCATGTTTTACTTTTGTTGTAATCAATTTCTTTCTCTATTAGCCTTGCTTACTATTACATAAATGTCTGCTCTTTATTAATAAGTATACTTTTGGGTTTGCCATAAAATCATCTCAGTGCTGTACATTAAAGTAAAGTGTAGGCCCTCAGCTAAATTAACAGGCTGATGTCTTCATTGTCTCTCTGGAGGCAGCCAACATGGTAATTTCTCTGAGTGTCCAGTGATAGAGGATAGGGAGTTCTGGAACAGGAATTCACTGAAATGTTACCTTCCTGGCAAGGATGAGACTGGCAGAGTCTCAGGGAATCGGCGGCTGAGACAGTCAGATGGGGGAGGCAGGTTGCTGACTCACAATTTAAGCTCAAGCAAAGCTTTCTCTCACTCAAGCAGAGGGTTAACACGGTGGTTTATGGTTCTGAATGCTCATACAAATCTTAATGAATATATCCTGGTCCCACCTCTTTTTACCAATTGCTTCTAACCCACTGAAAGTTTCTTGCTTCCACTGGAGTGATCTTCCCAGGTTTGGAAGATGGCATTTCTGTGGCCAGATTCTGTCAGTGACACAGCACAATGCAACTGCACTACAGCAGAGCGCCATAACATTAAAATCTACCATTTTTATTTTGACCCTGCATGAAATAAGCCACCATCACTTGCGAGTCTGAGTATTTGTTTCTCTTTCTTCATGTTGTATTCTTCAGCCAGATATTCTGAAAGCCAAGATAAAAAGAAATCCTTTTTGTGACCACCACCAACAGGTTTCCTTATATTTCTAGATTTTTTTGGCTCATTGCAAAATCTTCCTCACTGTTGTTTTAAGACAGGGATTGGCAATCTCTGGCATGTGGCTCGCCGGGGTAAGCCATGGAGGTGGGGGAAAAAGCCATTCACATACGTTCTAGTAAGGTTTTAATGGAAAGGCCATCACCACAGTGCTAAGTAGTAGCCT
Source organism: Chelonoidis abingdonii (assembly GCF_003597395.2). Classification (NCBI taxonomy): domain Eukaryota; kingdom Metazoa; phylum Chordata; order Testudines; family Testudinidae; genus Chelonoidis; species Chelonoidis abingdonii. The sequence continues at coordinate 306,835,426 of NC_133769.1, read as the reverse complement.
AGATCTCACACTACTTGCTGCTAAGGACCATAGATGTTCTTTGCCTCTTTGTCTTTCCCCAACCCAGTGCCACAAAGTGTGCAACATACATGCCTCCCTCTAGAATCTGGAAAAACCACCAGTCTATGACCATCAAGACTACACTAGTGTTTCTCAACCTTTCTAATACTTTTTGATACTGACTTACTGCCTTCCTAAACTGTGTCATGGAGAACTCAGGGACCGTCCCGGTTCATGGACCAATTTTTGAGAAACACTGCTTAGATGATCACTTTAATATCTTACCCAGTCATAACAAGCAGGAGTAGTTGCAGGATATACTAACCTCACCAAGAACTCCTGAACTTGGCACATCATGACCATTTACACCAATCTCCAAGAAAAGTTCTCTAAATACTATTGATCATCACAAGATCGAGAGTGAACAAAAATAGAATAATCCACAACCAGATTCCTCATTATGACTTGGTTTATTGACATTGTGAAGTCACTGCTGGCTTAGCTCATTTCCATAGTCTACTTTGTACCTCATATATTCAGTGAGCAGAAATCAGATGCAAAAGACTTGCCCCCCAAAAGACAACTGCTTTCATATATGCCCTCTTAAGCTGCAATGTTTCACAAGTCTAACATTGGCATCCTATTGATCAATAGATCTGGCAATCAAAAGGCTTCTGGAATAGTCTCATACGATGGTAGATTTCTCAAGACTATAGGTCTAAATGAGAAAAATGGGAGTTGCTGGCTATGAAGGGAATAGCAAACCTCCTATATTCAGAAAAGCCATGGGGCTTAAAGGCATATTTAGCTTTTTTCCATCTGCTAAAGACTAACAAACACGCTATTTTGGCTTATGTTGGGAATCTGCTAAAGAGATATTTTTGCTATTTTTTTGGAAATCTGTAAAAAAACAAAAGTTTACTTGCTTTTGCTCTAAATGCAAAACTTTTCCTTCAGCTGTCCTTTTAATTGCAGCTTTCTCTAAAGGCAGCTGAGAGACAGAGAGAAGGAAATGAAGTGAGAATTGATTCCCCACATGTCACTTTGATATGTTTTCATTTTTCAAAAAGTACCAAAGGTAGTGAGAGTGGATTGACTCGTAAAATATTTACAAAGTCAGCTTTATTGCCACACATACATTAATTAAATTTATATTTTGACTTATTTGCAGCAAGGTTTTTGATCATTTAATTATTTTCTCCATTGAGAAAAAAAAACAAAACCTCTGGGTTTCTATTAAACTTACTCAACTATGTTTAACATATGTCTAGAAGGACCTTTCTAGCTCATTTTCCCCCAAATATCGGGGTTAATGTTAATATGAATAATAATTAATAAAGATAACACTAATTTTTAAGGTTTTTATGCTCTGGCTTGACAAAGCCCTGGCTGGGATGCTTTAGTTGGGGTTGGGCCTGTTTTGAGCAGGGGGTTGGACTAGATGACCTCCTGAGGTTTCTTCCAACCCTAACTTTCTATGATTCTTTGATTCTATAATTGTTAGAGTGATTTTTGAAAGTGAAAAATGACAAAACAGAAGAAATTCCATTGCCAGGCCCATCCCGTGTAAACTTTACAATCTGATCACTTGATATAAAACATCAGTTTAAACAACAGGCATGTTAATTTAGACATCCTCCAGTGTAAGCATCAAAGAGCAGGTACTGAGTGTAGCCAGAACTAGCAAAAGTAAGGGCTTCAAAAAAAACAACAGTGCCAACTAAAAGCCAATGCAACACTCTGTAGTCGACCATTGTAAAGAATCAGAGTCATATAATCTGAACATGATGGCTCAAACCAGTGAGCAGTCAAGACACCATATTCAGAACAATCTGCTAGTGACAGGGCAGCTCTACTAACAGTCCTGAAAAGAGGAAATTACAACAGTTAAGCCTTCTGGTCAAAAGGGCATGTGTTATTATTGCAAAGTTGTCAACAGAGAGCTCAATTTGGTTCAACTTCGAAAATATCATTTATTTTTCTCTTAAAGCCAGAGACAGCCCAGCATGTCTTTTCTCTGCAATTACAAGAATTGTTTGTATTCTTTCAAGCTGCATCCTATAGAAATCCATTTTCAGTAACTCTGAGGGCTCTCACTGAAGTCAGTGACAAAACTCCCATTGACTTCAACAGTAGGAGAATTGGGTCATTAGTGTACTGCTCAGCTGACATACATCTTCCTATCTTCCCCTTCAGCTTACAGGTACATTCTGACTCTCTCTCTTTTTCCAGCATGCTACAAATCCCATGTGCATTTTATCCGTATAGAAATGAACTCACTTGTGGAATCTCCATTATAATTGGCATAGCAGTGTCCTCACAAGGGAGGGCTGAAACTGATACTATTTGATAGTTTCTACTATTTTACTAAGTCTTCTCTAGAGTTACTCTTGGAGTTGCTCACCATGCTTGTGCCTCTCTCTGTGTTTCTGAGCTACAGAGGTTAAGATTCTGATATAGCTCACAGGTGGGAGCCTTATAAAAGTCTTTCAGCTCTGTAGTTCCTGGACTCAGTTCTCAGTGATGACTAAGACAATGGTTGTTATAGCGAGACTGGGGAAAACTTTCAGGAAATCTAAAAGTCTCTTCATTGGATCAGAACAAACTTGTTTATGCACTTTATACAGGAGATCTGTATATTCTTGGCTTTGAATTGAGTTATTTTAGTTTATCCATTACTATGCAACAGGTAACACCCCATTCACTAGGGCTGTGAGTAGAAAAGTATAGAAAGCACGATAAATGTTTAAATAACTTGATACAACTTTTTTTCTTTGGGGAAGAAATAAGACTTTGTATTATGAATTAAATATAATGGACAAAACCCCGGGAGATGAGGAGGCCAAGAAACTCTCAGAGAAGTCAATGAAAATTGCAGCTATGTCTTAGGATTTGGCTTGCTCGCCAATATTATTATTATTTTCCCAACTGATGTGTATAATAAAAAAAAAATCCCTTTGTCAAAGGTGTCGTTAGTTAAAAAGTGTTGCTTGAGAACAGAGTGCAACCAAAGGAATGTAAAAGAAGAAAAAAAATGCAAACCAGTAAGTGATAACTCCTTCCTCCCTAGGGGTAAAGAAAGAGAGCTTACTTCCTATCTTTTAGCCTGGTGTGACTTCTTAGACAGATAGATGTTTCTGGCTCCATCTAATATTACAGTAAATAATACAACAATAAGGGCAAAGCACTGTATTCTCAATGTGCACGGCAGGTAGGAAGAGGTTTTTCATTTCATATATCATTCATGAATGGATGCAGTAACTCCACAAAGTCAGTAGGTTTTAAAAACTTAATGAGAGATTAAAACATTGGTTGTTTGTGGGTGTTTTTGTGTGTGCAAATGTTCTGTAGTGTTTGGCATTAGGAAGTGACACATGGAATAGCTGGAGATATTAAGCACTGGAGATTTTTTCATTAGTGTAATGAAATGGCTACAATGTAGTTTACAGTAGTTTTCCTTCAGTAAATAATAAAGAAAGGGATATGTATTTGTTATCTGAAAGTACAAAACCAGTGTCTAGAGTAGGGCTTGGAAAATGTACAATTATGTATAATCAGCCACTGATTTCACTTTTATTTCTGTGCACTGAGACAAAAAGTTGCTTAGTTATAACTTTACAAATATAATTGTTGGCTGAGGTCCATATATGTTCTAACGTCTGTGAAAAGACAATGAAGACACAGGCTCTAACCTTAAAAGACAACAGTTAGCTCCAATACATGTTAGTCTATAAGGTGCCACAGGACTCCTTGTCGCTTTTTACAGATCCAGACTAATACAGCTACTCCTCTGATACTTAACAGTTAGCTTTATACATGTGAGTACTCCCTTCTGATGTCTACACATAATGTATAAAGTTAAGCGTGCGGGGTAAATTTTGCAGGATTGGAGCTCTGATCCATGCCACAAGGATCTTTCGGTCTAAGGGCTCCTGCACATTAGGGCTCTAGAATGTTACAGCTATGCCACTATAGCTCTGTAATATAGATCAGGAGTGCCGGAAGCTCTCAAGATGTGGGAGACCACCAGTGCCTGAGCGGTGGCCTGTCCCCAACCCTTCCCCTTGAGGTCCCACCCCCATCCCACCACTTCCCCTGGGGCCATGCCCTGATCTGCCTCTTCCCTCAAGGCCTTCCACCTGTTCCACCTCTCCCTTGAGACCCCGCCCACCACTCACTCCTCTTTGACCCCTCCTTCCCATCACTTGTCTTTAAGGCAGGAATTTAAAAGTAATGGGGCCATGGACCTCTGGCTCTCCCTGCTCCTGTGTCCTTGGTATAGATGCTTCCTACAATGATGGAAGGGTTTTTTTCCGCCTCCCTGAGCAGAAATAGCTAAGACAGTGTAAGTATTCTTCCATCGACCTATTTTCATCTACCTCAGTATAGCTTTGGCACTGAGGAGTGTGAATCCTTCATATCCCTGAGTGACATAGTTATATCAATCTAAATGTTAAGTGTAGAACAAGCCTAAGGCCTCGTTCTTACAAAGACTTCCATGCATACTTAACTCATGCCTGCTAATCAGTTCATCTATTATCCTTAAGTGTGTAAACTTAATCAAGTGCTTCAGTCTTTCCAGAATCAGACCCTAAGGCCAGGTCTACACCTAAAACGTAGGTCATCCTAACTATATAGCTCAAGTGTTTGAAAAAGTCACACCCCAAGAAATGTGGTTAAGCTGTCCTTTCATTGATGTAGATGCCACCTCTCCAGGGCCGGCTCCAGGCACCAGCATTCCAAGCTGGTGCTTGGGGCAGCAATCTGCAGGGGGTGGCAGTCCCTGTTGTTTTGCCCCCAAGCAGCGCTTTGAATTGCTGCCGTGGGCAGTGGGTGCAGTCCATGTGCCCTTAGGGTGGCAGGCGCATTTCCGCGGTGACGGCAATTCAGCGGCAGCTTCTATGTTTAGCTGTCTGCGGCTTCAGCTAAACATAGAAGCTGCGGCCAAATTGCCACTGCCACAGAAACGTGCCTGCCGCCCTCAGGGCACACGGACTGCCCTCGCCACCCGCGGCGGCAATTTGGTGTGCTGCTTGGGGCAGCGAAAACTGTAGAGCCGGCCCTGCACCTCTCAAGGGGATGGATTTATGACAATGACAAAAAAAAAACACAGCCCTTGGTCACAATAGCAAGTATCTACATTACAGCATTACAGTAAGAACCATAGCTGTACCATTATAGGGTTGGTAGTGTAAACATACCCAAAGGCCCCAATCTGGCAATGACCGTAACTAGGTATCCTTCTTTATTTCAGTGGGGTTACATGTAAGTGTGAGGTTTCTGCTCACAGAAAGCTCAGTTCAAGGTTAATCACTAAAGGACAAACTCTTTCCTGTCTTGCCCAGGCATTTTATTTCTTTATGGGTCTCATCAAAAGCCCACTGAAATTGAATTGAAAGACTCCCTTTGACTTCAATGGGCCTCGGATAATGCTATATCTGTATTTCTAATGGTTAAGTAAATAAATAGTAACATTCTGCCTCTTGTTCGGTATTCATAAGAAACATGTACAACGGTGGGATATTGGGTATTTTTTTAAGAAATAAAAACTCAGTGTTAAGTTTCTGAAGAATTTTAGAAACTGTTAGAAAAAATTCCTTAACAGTATTCAACCTAGGTATCTTTGGCTACTGAAGAGAGATCTGTTTTTTTTAAAAAGAGAAACAAACAACCTCACTGGCAGTAAACTGTAGAAAAGATAAACCTCTGCTATTGGTTTCACTTCAAATGTTTTGCTGGTTACTCTATAAATGCAAGGCAGTTTTCTGAGCTGGAAATTTGCCATTTCATACACAAAAAGCTATATTGCTGTGAAATGGCAAAATTTCATAATAAATCAAATTCACAAGTACTTGCAAAGCAGAAATTTGTGGTTTTTCACAGCAAAAGCACTGAACTGATGTAATATCAAGACAAGGTATCTACACTTCAGCAAAGAAATAAAGTAAAATTACATCGCTGCTGCTACAACCACGTATAAAATAGTTTATATTTTTCACACGTTCCCTGGGTGAAGTTATAACGGGCAACAACTGAAGGAGATCTTGCATATATAATAAGTCATTAGAAAGGCAGGAATGAGAGTTACCTAATTTCTTCTTCAGGAATTCTGGAATTCTGTACATAACTATTCTGTGGGAATTTCAGTCTTAACAAGCTTTGCAATTGTATTTAGTTCATTGACCAAAAAATGTCTTTGATGAAACAACCCTCCTAATTCATATTGCCACACCTTTTGCTTCTGCTAGTTCTTTTGCAATGAATCACTCATTAACCAGCAGTTCCAGCACACACCTTTACTCAGTAAGAAATTTGCTGGGGACTTCAATGGAATCATGATTAGATCTCAAAAGTACACCTCCTTCTGAAAGTCAGGAAGGACTGTTAGCTTGAGAAAACCAGTCATTTATACTGAATTACAGAATGAAAGATCATAGAAGTTAAAGAGACTACAGGCCTATTACATCTTCAAGTCCACCTTTCTGCCAATGAAGTATTTTCTCCAGCAGTCTATTTTTTAGCATTTTCTTCAGTTTTAATTTAAAAGACCACCCTCTGTCCAGGGTGCCATGTTACTGTTTCCTACATTCCTCACTCCATTTGGATCACTCTGTTTTATTTGTTTGTAATCCCCAAACACATCAACTTTGTTTTATTCAAATTGAAACATATTTGCCCAAGTTTCAAAACTTTTGCGCCTTTATATTATTTCTCTGCCCTTCTTGGTGTTTCACAACTCCTCTCAGTTTAGTATCACCTGTGGTTTCCCTGAAGGTGCAGTTTATTCCCTTTTCCAGATTACTAATGAAGCTATTAAACAAAGCAGTGAATAGTAATTTGGTCCTAAACCCAGCCCCTTGCAATATCTTATCTGAAAATTTTCCACCTCAACCCTGAGAAAAGAAACCCAAACTCCTTGCTTCCATTGCCATTGATCACTTTAGTTTATGGTATTTTGCCCAATTTTCAATGCCCATGACAACATTCATACTCAAATCAGTTGTTTTCAAGTACAATTTCAAGAGGCATAGGATCATATGTTTCATTAGAGCCCAAATATATTTAATCTACTTCATTCTTTAGTAATATAGTGGCTTAATGTATTTATTCGTGTCTCTATGCTATAGCTTGCCCCAGTGACTGCATATTCTATTATTTTCTTATTGCTAAAATAGTTCTTTCTTTAGCTAAAGTGGAAGAGGTTTGTGGCTTTGTGCTGAAAGTTGCAGCTTCAGTCTCCCTCATGATGATTTGTCACATGTGAATATCTAGAGATCATTACATCCTCATTCATTAAGGCCTCAGTCCTACAAACCAACACTACATTTATGCTAATTACTTGATTTAAGCAGAGAGATGAGGTTATTCACAGAAAGTATGTACATACCACTTTCCTCTTATCTCTCTACTTGCTCCCTGCCTTTACATCTATTGTGCACTGTGAAGAGGATCAAAAAGGCATAAAAAGTGCTAAGTAATTAAAAAAGTGGCACAGCCTGCACAAAATCCATTACGCTGCTATGCTGCCTCTCAGAAATGAGGTCTGCTCAGAACTGTGTAGAGAAGGTCCTTGTGCAAAAGAGTACAGCTCTGAAAAAAGAGGGTAGGCTACAGCAAAAAGGGGAAAAGAAAACAACCGCCACATCTCTGCCACCTATTCCTCCCAAGTGCCTGCAGAAAGCAATAGAGGAAGAGGAGTGTATCTTAAAGCAGCAGCAAGCAGCTGCAATGTACATTGCATGAATGAAAAGCACAGAGCCCCTGAAACATGTTAATTGACAAGGCAAAATTAAGTGCAATGTCAGGCACTCATTTTCAGGTAATAAATATAGGGACCACACACATAACTGGCATTTTTTTTTTCAGTCCTCTTAGGTATGCAGGCAGTTTGGATAATTCAGTATCAATCTAGGTTTAATCATAATACATGCAAAAGTTTATTTAAATTATGGATATGGCACAAACTGACAAAAGGCAAGGAAATTCAAAGTTATGATGGACACTGCCTTTCACTGTCCCTAATATGCATAGTTGCAGGTATTGCAGAACAAATCACTCACTGACCTGAGAGACCCCCTACAGTGGCTGTGTACAATGGGACAAGTAAAGTCTAGAGTATTAGTCTTCACATTGATTTTTGCTTTGATTGTGTCAATTTCTGTCATAATTTGGCTTTTAGCATGTTAATTTCCTTTATTTAAGAATTGCTCCCCATGGAAATAGTAGCCTGCCAGGGGAATATGCAATCTGAGCCATCTAAAAATATGGACTGTGTAATTACATATCGAGGTGCCACTTCAGTAGCAATTATTTTTTTACATTTCAATGACTATTCCACTTGATACCATTTTCTGTCACTACCTCTCACCAGGATAACAGCTTTATAAAGAAATCACTGATGAGGTTTTCCATATGCTTGAAGCTACCCACTTAGTAATCATACAGTATTGCTTGTCATGATCAATGATGTTTTCCAGAGTATAAGTTAATTTCCTGAAATAAATGTCCAGTTACATTGATGTGGTTGGCTGTTGACACGGATTGACAGACAAAAGTGAGTATTTCTGGCAGAATCGAAATGTAAGACCTCTTGAAGAAAGTAGGCAATAAAAAGCCATGTTCTTCTTTATATTTTAATAAATACAAAAAAAGAAGTCTCCAAAAAAATCACCTTATTTAGCTACTAAGAAGGTTCTTCAGGGAGTCAAAATGAAGGAGCACATTTGCCAAGCTTGCTCACAAGAGGATGGGAAAAGGGAAACAATTTATGATTTTTAAATATAAAAATGAGAAGTTACATCAGGGGTCGGCAACTTCTGGCACACAGTTCACCAGGGTAAGCACCCTGGCAGGCCAGACCAGTTGTTTACCTGCTGTCTCCTCAGGTTCGGCCGATTGCAGCTCCCACTGGCCGTGGTTCACTGCTCCAGGCCAATGTGGGTGGCAGGAAGCCGCGGCCAGCACATCCCTCAGCCTGCGCCGTTTCCCACCGCCCCCATTGGCCCGGAGCAGCGGCCAGTGGAAGCTGCGAACGGCCAAACCTGCAGACGTGGCAGGTAAACAAGCTAGTCCAGCCTGCCAGGGTGCTTACCTTGGCTAGCCGCATGCCAGAGGTTGCTGATCCCTAAGTTGCATATTTCTTCATACATTTTGTTTTGGAAGTAGCTGCAGTCTATGGGTAGAGCCCTACAAATCCAATGATATCCACATATCATTTTTGTGGCTCACAGATCAGATGAGGATACAAATATTGTATTTGGGGCCCTGCAAATTTGTGAATATCCGTGAATCACTTTTATGGATGGAGGATCGGATGCGGATTCAAATTTTGTATCCATGCAGGGCTCTCTCTATGGGCTTTCATGTGCTGTGTGTGCAATATATATGAATATTAGAAAGAATGAGGTAAGAAATACATTGTGTTGTCAGTTAGTTGTGGTACTAAAAGTTTAGGTAAGAGATTCACAGAAACAGGGTCATGTTCTCAGGAGGATCAGTGAGTCTAAATGAACCTTATATGACACATGGTTACTGTTAGACTCAGCAGAAGTGATAGCAGAGAGGGGGAAGACTAGTTGTGTGCATACCTTGTAGAGCTTGGGGCAGAGCATCCTTTGTTTTTTTGTCTGTTTTTTTCCCACAAGGTGTTAATAGCTAGACTGAAGGAAAAACTAGAGAACCGCATGGAATTCATCATGTTTTCCTACCACCCCTAATTAACAGCAGTCCTTTGTGAGAGCCTAAAAGAAAGGATACCTTTCCAGGAATGAAGTGAGAGAACCTCATAGTTTACAAGATGTTTTTTTCTCTATAGGTCCCTCATATACTGGCTTTCCCTTGCTAGTGCTGAAATAAACTTCCATTGAGTTAACTAAATCCAATCCTATTCAATGTTTAAGAGGTAATAACAATACTATTTGGAGATCCCTCTCTGGTCCTCCACAAAACAATCTCTTTTCTTCTCTTTCAGTCACAAGATCCTGTCCATACTAGAAGTACCCTGACCACGACAATCAACCTACCTGTTTCCTATCCATCATCCACTCCCTCCCATTTCCACTTGCTTTGATTTCCCCACCTGAAACAAAAGCATCACAGGTTTCAGTGGTAGCCACGCTAATCTGTATCAGCAAAAAAAATGAGGAGTCCTTGTGGCACCTTAGAGTCTAACAAATTCATTTGGAAATAAGCTTTTGCGGGCTAGAACCCACTTCATCAGATGCATGAAGTAAAAAATACAGGAGCAGGTATAAATACATGAAAGGATGGGGGTGCTTTACCAAGTGTTAGGTCAGTCTAACGAAATAAATCAGTCTTCCGACATGAATGAATACTTGCATCTCTGTTCTCTGCTGTACTGATTTCTATTCATAATGCCTTGTTAGACACAATGGGCCAAATTACAGGCTGTTATAGGCAACTATAACTGTCAGTCATTTCAGTGGGAATTGTGCCTGCTCACTCTAGGATTAAAATTGGGTCATAAACTGTAGACCTGACATTACAGTAGTAGAAAGGCTGGTTTACTTGAGATAGGGTTTACTAGGGCCAATGTTCAGATATTATTCTGGAATTATTGTTTTATTAAGGTGTCAGTTCTGGGAAAAGAGGGATGGTAACCTAGGAAGATCCTAAATACTAATCCAAGATCAGTCTCTGGTTCAGTGCCTATGTCTTCTCTGGGGACTTTTGACCTCTTTGTCAAACTCAGCTGGTCCTTATTGAAAACCACCTCCTGAATTAGTACTGAATATTTGTGAATAAATAAACTCCAAAAAAGGAAAAAAAGTTGTTGCAGCTGAGTGGATATCACTGAGAGTTGAGAAAATTTATAGTAGGCATTATGAGTAGTGTGGAGAATTTTATAACCCTTTCTCTCCATTTATAGACATTCAATTCTTATGTATAAATCTGTAATTTTTTCAAAAATATTCCTGAAAAACAGAAAATGTTCTACTCAGGAGGACTAGGGTGCCAATTTTGGAGGCATGAGTTCCTGGAGATTCATCACATGACATAATCTTTAATTAAAGTTTAATCTTTAATTCCTGGAGACTCCAGGAGAAACCTAGAAACCTTGGCAAACCTAAAGAGGATACTTTCAAACCTTATCTAAATCAGACACATATTCCAGGGCTGCAAAATCTGGAGTTTTTTTTCAATGCCATCTCCCTTACAAACGTCTGAGGCAGTGCTTGGTGTAGGGATGTAGGAGTGAGTATTTTAGGACCCAACATTAAAAAACACACATGCACAAACTTACCAAGAGTCCAGGGACTAGTTAGACCTCTGAAAAATCTTGTATTTTAAGAGGGTAAAAAAGTAAAATTTAGCTACACTATCAATATTTTACCAGTCAGTTCCACTGCTTAACATTAGATAACTTTGTGCATATTTTGGCCTTTCTGACAATAATTTGGGATCCCCTGAACATCATTTTGTGGGGCAACTATTCCCTTTGTCATCCCAGCAGTGCCAGTCCTGGTTTGAGAGTTCAACCCAGTATGCAGCCTCATCTAAAGCCCATTGAACTCAGTGAAGTCTTTTCATGAATTGCAGTGGACTTTTGATGGGTCTGATAGAGATGCCTTAGTTGTAATATTTAGCTCTCATTTAGTGTCTGCATTTCAGATCTCCCATTCTGAGCCCAAGTTTACCAGTGTACTTGGATTCTAGTTCAGGCTCATGTCTCAGTGCTTACGTATTTCTTGGAGGCTTTCATAATTCAACATTTTGATTAAATGAATACACTGAAATACTATTTTGTGTATTTTAGACTTTTAAACAGAATTTATTTGTACTAAATGGCTTTTTGGTGCGGTCGGTAGGCAGAGATAATTTAATCTCACTATTCAGCAAAGCATTCAAGCATGTGCTTACTTTTAAGCAAGTGCTTAAATCCCACTGACTTCAGTGAAATGTGACCATGTTTTTAAGTTAAGTGCTTTCTTGAGTACTTTTTCAAATAAGGATGGGCTTAAGCACATTCTTAAGTGCTTTGCTAAATCAAACCTTTATAGATTAACTTTTTACATTTATTCTGTTGAAGTATTTTCATAACCAGGTAAGAAATGACTATTTAACCAGGTAAGAATGACTATTTAACCTTGGTTATCGTCATCACTAACAAATGATTAATCTACCTGAAATTATGAAAAGGGGAAAAAAAGGAAGCTTTGCATCTATTATCATGCAAAACTTCTCAACACAAAGCTGAACTATAAAAGATTATATAAGGCAAATGGTGCTTTAACGTTACATTTGTCTGTTTATAACATTTAGAAAATTGTATTGTTTTCTTCTGAATTCAGTAATGCATCTTGAGAACCAATAAATATTTAATAAGTCACTTCCACAATTTTTTCTCTTCTTTGCATCAGTTGCTTCAGTAACACTATTCATTGTGTCCTTCTGTCTATACTGTGTATCTTTAATAATCCTGTCTTTTTCTTGCCCAAACACATTCTTTGTAACGCAAATGGACCTGGTATAAAATTAACCTCTGTGTATATGCACTGCTACTTAATGTTCTCAAAGTTATTTTGTCATTTCTCATATTGTCACTAATAGACAGATTCAACCATGTGAATACACTCCATCATATTTTCTTTGTAGCCAAAAAAATATGCATTGGCTATTTAAGAATATCTCTTCCAGTGTGCCTGCCTGGCTGAGAAACAACAGACCATGGATCCTTTCCATATAAGAAAGAAAGAAAGAAAGTTAAAATAATGTTAGGGGCTATGTTTTGCAGAAAGTTCCACACCATGGATTTCACTATTTTTAGTGCAGTACTGGAAAGGAAAAAGACCTATTAGTGCATCTTCTCCATCTCCCTCCCAGTGCAATATTACTCCCAAGTGATTTGTTCAGTCTAGTTTTAAATGACTTAAGCAATGGGGCTTCTACCTCTTCCCATTCAAGGCTACTCCATAATTCAACAGATTTTGCACTAAAGAATGGTTTCATCATATGCAAGGTTGTATTTTTTGACAATTTCATCCTATTACTATATTGCTCTGCCCTATTCAAATAATTCCCTTTTCTCTGTGTTTTTTCCTTCAAATATGTTACACATGGTTATCATATCTCCAGTGAGTTATTTTACTCTTTACTTGTGATTCTTTTAACATTTTTTCAGACATCAGTCTCTCCAGAACCAAGATTATCAGTTCTGTGATTCAAGACAAGTTGTCTGTACAGCTAATAATTGAATTAAATTATTTGTTAACATATTAGTTGAGAAACTCATATGAATTTGTTGGCCAGAGTACTGGACAGAGATGCAGAGTCCATTCATGGGTCTGCATCTGGATTAACAAATGACCCAAGGCAAGTCACTTCCCCTCTCTGTGCTTTAGTTTCCCCATCTGTAAAATAGGGATAATGATCTCCTTCGTAAAGCACTTTGAGATATACTGATGAAAAATATTACATGTGAGTTTTTATTTTGTTGGCATTTTTTCCCTATTCTCACTTTCATGTCTATGGTTTGGATTATTTTACTTGCAAGTCTGGGCCTTTCCAATGTTCACCCCTGTTAGTAACTCCTGGCTGCTGCTTTTGTTCCTTATGTGGAAGAAGGGAGAAGAAGCTGCTGGGCCTGGTGACTTAGATGGTTTCTTTTGGATCAAGTGAGGGGGATGAAGGAAGAGGCCATGGAAAAGCTGAAAGGCCATGTCTTACCTCATGCATTCTGGGCTTCCATCATTTAATCATAAATGCCGTGTTACTCTGTAAACCTTTATAGGACAGTTACTGTCAATTGGTAAAAACATTTAGCTTGTCCAAATCACTACTTAGGTGTAGTTACTCAGTGCTCAGTCTACAGAATCTAGTCAATACTTCTTTCTCTCCTTAGAAATGATACACTCAGGAACCTACCCATTTACTGTCTTCTTGGTGGCTACTAACAGGTACCTACAGAGGTGCAACCACATTGACAATATAGGGGTTCTGCAGCTTCACTGTGGGATGGCAACAATAGAATATTTTAATTGTAGGTTTGGCAGGTAATATGGTCTTGGTAACTCCCTTACATTTGCTGTTTTTGTGGGTTCCTATCTAATACAGAGATTGATAATATTCGAAATGCTTTCTGTATTGTTTTTAATTCTCAGCTCTGTACTTCACTCATTTCCATTCACCCACTTACAGGATCTAAGTCCTTCTTATCAGGACTTGCTTGGTTGCTCCCTCAATTCCGTTGGTCCCTTTGGCATTTATAATTACAGCCAGACCAGCACCAACACTAGGAGTACACTTGTTACCATCTTCCAGTCCTCTTCATGATACGTATGAACAGAGTGCTTTCCTCACTACATGGCCACTTTGCCTCAAGACCTTTCCTCCATTCTTTCTTCTTTTTCTCCTTATTCTTCCCTCTACCTTCTGATAACTACCCAAGATCAGAATGGTGTTTAAAGACTACTATGGTATCACATTGTGTTTTATACAGTTTTCTTTTAACTGTATAACATGGGCAATAAAAAGACCCTTGTCTGTATGAAGTGTGGCCTATCTTTCCTCAGTGTATATTTCCCTCATCATTATGTGTATTGTTGGTTGCATCATTTACTTAACGGTGCTTGTCAATAGAATTCTAGGTGTCATTCTTTTCTGCTAGAAAAGGACACATATTTTGCAGTTCTTGTGATAGATAAATGTTCTTTTTTACAGTAATGCATTGCCCTGAATACTCAATATTATGGGTAAAAAGCATGTTTATGGATAATTTTAGATTTAAAATTTTGGGTATAAATTTAGAAACTGATGGGTGCTACATAGGGATGTAGGGATGTAGTAGCCTGCTATATTTTGAAATAGATGGTAAATATAAGCTAAGTGACAAATGGAAGGGAGCATTTGTGGTCTGTACCTGATAAATATCTCTCCACATAATAAATCCTTCACAAAATGTATTTCAAGTATGCTTATAGTAGTACATAAATAACAATAAAATATAATCTATGATTGTTAAAATGGGTACTTGGTGACCAAGATTCTATCTGTAAATGTGTAGGTACTTATACAGCCCTCATCTCTGTAGAATCTGAGCACCACATAATTGTTAATGGGTTTTCACATTACAATTCCTTTGGGTGATGTGAGGAGGTATTATCCCGATTTTACAGATGGGAAGCTGGGACGCAAAGTAGATGTTTACCTAAATTCACAAAGGAAGTCTGTGGCTTAGCCAAAAGCTGAATTTATGTCTTCTAAGTCCCACTCAAGTGCCCGAACCACTAGACATAGGTCTTACTTCCAGCCTTCCTAACTTAACGTTCAAAAACATTGGCAGTAGCATCTGGGGAGACTAACATAGTGTTTATCCAACTCTAGCTGCTATTATATAGTCCAGGGGTCAGCAGTCTCTGGCACGCGGCTCACTGGGATAAGCACCTTGGTGGGCCAGGCCAGTTTGTTTACCTGCCACGTCTGCAGGTTCAGCCGATTGTAGCTCCCACTGGCTGTGGTTTGCTGCTCCGGGCCAGTGGGGGCCACAGGAAGCAGCACAGGCCGAAGGATGTGCTGCCCACCACTTTCTGCTGCCCCCAATGGCCTGGAGTGGCGAACTGTGGACAGTGGGAGCCGCTATCAGCTGAACCTGTGGACACAGCAGGTAAACAAACTGGCCCAGCCCACCAAGGTGCCTACCCCTGGTGAGCTGCATGCCAGAGGTTGCCGACGTCAATATGGTCTCTTAACTGGCTCAGATGGAAAAGATCTAAATGGCCAATTTTTGATGAAGCGATGCCTGCTTTGTGTGAGAAAACACCTATGCATTCTTGTCACAATTAGTAAGGGTTATATTCACATATAGTAAGACTCTGACGGCTATGTGCAGCTTTACAACCCCATACACATTCTTGTTTATTGTCTTTCGATTTAACTGGCTGAGCACGTTAGTTAGCTGATTTTCCTAGGATTCTCAGAAGTTAAAAAGTTGACCAAATAGTTTATATATTGATTTGTATTATTATTCCAGATTCTCATCTCGTGGCCCAGTTATTTTTTATGGAATATCTACCTATATTACATACATCAATGATGTTATACAATTATTTCATGTATCTGTTTAAGTTTATAAAAAATTATTATCCCAGGCTCTAAGTATCCTTAACAATAATTAAAAATCCAGGAAATACCAAAGAAGACAAATCTTGTTGTTCATAAGTTCATAGATTAATACTTTTTAGGGCAATAAGGGACCATTATGATCATATAGACTTACCTCTTGCATAACAAGGTCCAGAGAAGCTCACCTAATAATTTCTCTATCAGGTCCATGACTTCTGTTTGAGCTACAGCATGTCTTTTTAAAAAATATATCCAGTCTTGATGGAAATACTTCAGGCGATGAACAATCCACCATATCCCAAGGTAAGTTGTTCCAATAGTTAATTACCCTTACTGTTAAAAAATTGCACCTTACGTCTAGCCTGAATTTGTTTAGCTTTAGCTTCCAGCCGTTGGATTTTATTATGCATTTTCCTTGCTAATGAGCCAACTACTACTCAAAAGCTCTTCCCCATGTAGGTAGTTGTAGACCATGATTATGAAGTGTAGACACCATACCTGGAAACAGTATTCCAATAATGGTCTCATTAATGCTGTATTTTAGAGATATTATCTCCCTACTCCTCCTTTGCTTATACATCCAAGGACTGTATTTGCCCTCCTAGTCACAGCATCACACTGGGATATCATTTTCAGATGATTATCTACCATGACCCTAAGACATTTTCAGAGTAGCTGGTTTCCAGAATACACTCCCCTATCTTATAAATAAGACCAATATTCTTTGTTCTGAGATGTATTACATTGTATTTGTGTGTGTTATATATAAGGCATGTTGTTTAAATAAGCCCATCTTATCAAGAGATCCAGATTGGTCTGCACAGCTGACCTGTCTCCATCTTTATTTAACTGTCTACCAATTTTGGTATCATCTGCAAATTTTACCAGCAATGTATTATTATTTTCTTCCAGATCATTTATAAATGTATTGAATAGCATTGGATCCCTGCAGGGCTTCACTAAACCTCCCCCGCCTCCGCCATTGATAATGATTCACCATTTACAGTTTTTTCAATCTATTAGTATACCAGTTTTTAATCCATTAAATATGGGTACATTAATTTTGTATAGCGCTATTTTTTTAATCAAAGTCAAATGCCTTACAGAAGTTTTATTATATGACAGGGGTAGGCAACCTATGGCACGCGTGCAGAAGGCGACACACGAGTTGATTTTCAATGGCACTCTCACTGCCTGGGTCCCAGTCACCGGTCCTAGGGGGTTCTGTATTTTAATTTAATTTTAAATGAAGCTTCTTAAACATTTTAAAAATCTTATTTACTTTACATACAACAATAGTTTAATTATACATTATAGTCTTATAGAAAGAGACCTTCTAAAAATGTTAAAATGTATGACTGGCACGCGAAACCTTAAATTAGAGTGAATAAATGAAGACTCGGCACACCGCTTCTGAAAGATTGCTTACCCCTGTTATATGATGTCAGCACACTTACCTTTTGCAACAGGCATAGTAATTTCCTTCAATAACTTCAGGAGTTCTTACTGCATTAAGCTGATATATTATTATGGTCAGGGATTGTATGTGATTCCATGAGGGAAGGTACCACAGCCTTACAGAAACAGAGTGTGAGTGAGTGGGTGATTAGGCAGATTCACTCAGGTTGTAATACCTCCAGAGAGGCACCACTGCATGTGCAGGCTGCCTTTTACTACATCAAACTTGATTGTCCCAGAGGACAACTGACAAAGAAAGAAATCTTGGTTAAATAACCTGAGTTTAAACTGACTCAGGGCCTTTTTTCTGATCCTGCAAGTGGACACAGGGATTTCTGTCCAAAGGTACCCTGAATCCTGCCTGGGAAGGGTTGGAAGGATTTTGACCTACAGAGACCTCATAAGAATGGTGAGTGACCGCTGATATGTATGCATATAAGACATCTTATTGTTGGGGGTTTTTTAAATGTTTTCTCTGTAATGCTTTCACTTTAAGAATAAGTGTGGTTGCCTAGAAAAAGATGTGTGGTAACTTATAACTGGGGGAACTTACATTGTTCATAGATTTTGGGGAGAAGGCAAAGTGAAGATGTTGGCCTAGCCAGTCTGTCTGGCTGGGAATAACACAGTGAAAGCAGGAAACTGTCTGTCTTGGAAAAATCCTGGAAAGGAGGGAGAGAGATTTAGGTATGCATCCAAGAGAGGTGATAGCTGAGGAGCCAGAAGCCTAGAATGCTTTTCCTTGCTGAATCATAGAGAAGGAATACAGGTACAGTTTCTCTGGACTTTGACATCTATAAAAGTTGTCACTATCCTTTTTTGAAAGGGGGAGAAATGTAATGGATTGAGGGTTCTTTCTGTACCACTTCTGAATTTTGGATGATTTTATTAAATTGTATCATGAAGTTTCTGTATCATAGACTCTAAGGCCAGAAGGGACCACCATGATCACCTAGTCTGACCTCCTGCATGTTACAGGATATAGAAACTCACTCACCCACACATAACCTCTGGCTGAGTTACTGAACTCCTCAAATAATTATTTAAAGACTTCAAATTACAGTGAATCCACCATTTACACTAGTTCAGGGGTCGGCAACCTCTGGCACGCGGCTAGCTACAGTAAGCACCCTGGTAGGCAGGGCCAGTTTGTTTACATGCCACATCTACAAGTTCGGCCGATCACAGCTCCCACTGGCTGCGATTCGCTGTCCCCGGCCAATGGGTGCTGCGGGAAGTGGCGCAGGCCGAGGGATGTGCTGGCTGTGGCTTCCCACTGCCTCCATTGGCCTGGAATGACGAACCGCGGCCAGTGGGAGCCATGATTGGCCGAATCAGCTGACACAGCAAGAGGTTGCCGACCACTGCACTAGTTTAAACCTGCAAATGACCTGTGGCCCATAAACAGCTTTCATATATGTGGATTCCCCAGGAGTTAGCAAGGTGTGCCATGTCTCTGCCAGATCAGAGTGAATGATCAACGCTCAATGAGCATCTATTGAAGTAAAAGAATTTGAGACAATAGGTTTACTTTATCAGTGAGAAGATACTTCCTCTGTTTTGTAAGGGGAGAGTTGTGATAAAGCCTCTGTCTCAAATCTGGACCTTAGCGTCCAAAATCTGGGTGCTTACTATGAACTCCCCCAAGCTTTCTACCTGCTTGGATCTTATCTCACTGACACCATCCGAAGTTTTTCCAGGGTTTCGGCCCCCTCTCAGGTTCCCCAAACCTTTCCTTGGGGGACCCCCTCTCTGGTCTCCCCAACTTCCCCTGGAGAGACCCCCAAGACCCAGAAGTCTGAGTCTTACCGGCAAGGGAAATACCTTCCTTCCCTTCCCCCTCCCTCTCAGCCATTC
>NC_133769.1:306750528-306815381 GCF_003597395.2 Chelonoidis abingdonii | reverse complement strand
TCTCTGATTGGTCCTCTGGTCAAGTGTTTGGTTCCCCCTTTACAGGTAAAGAAAATTTAACCCTTACCTATCTACTTATGACAAGAGTTCTTTAGGAGTAATAGAAAATTACCCAAAGACAGAACAAAAGAAGAGATGACCCCAGAGACTCATTGGGGGAACTGGAGGAAAGAGCTATTTTGCACCAGATTAAGATGAGGAACGCTGCTTCAGGGGCAAGGTAGGCGAACCTACTGCCTTCCTGACTGATGGAACACAAATGAGCTCCCAAGAGAAGGATGAGTTAGTGAGGGACACTGCATTTAATTTTAGAGGTAATAATTGGAGATATACCAATCTCCTAGAACTGGAAGGGACCTCGAAAGGCCGTAGAGTCCAGCACCCTGCCTTCACTAGCAGGGCCAAGTTTTGCCCCAGATCCCAAAGTGTCCCTCAAGGATTGAGCTCACAACCCTGGGTTTAGCAGGCCCATGCTCAAACCACTGAGCTATGCCTCTCTTATTGTTTTATTTGGTCTGTATTCTCCTGTGCTAAATATAATTAACTATAAAGAGAGTAAAGTTGATAGATTAAACACAGTGAGTGTGTTGTGTGTGTGTTGACTTTTTTACAACTACTTCTTGTCCATGAGGGAGTTAAACTATAAACCTGAAGCGTCACACCTTTGGGGTGAAGTTCTCTGAAAGGGTGTGTTTAAGTACAGAGGAGTCTGAAGGGACAGCACTGTGCCCAGAGAGGGTAGGTGGCTGGACAGTGGGTTCTGCCCCTGAGAGTGTGCCTAGGAATGCTGAGATTGGGGTCCTGGCTGGTTTCCATTCAGGCTCCAGGAGGTTGAAACACCTCAGAAATTCAGAGCATATAGGCTTGTAATCCTCCCACAGCAGTCTAAGTGGATGGCCCAGAAGGGGTATTCACTAGGACCTGTGATGCCTTCATCATCCAAACTTGTGATCTCATAATCCCTTTCACCCACCTATTTTCCTTAAAAAAAACCATATTGATTGGCATTAATTATGCTGCCATCTGTTAATTATATATTGATTGCATTACATATCAGTCTTCCATGATTTTGCCTAAAATTGCTATCAGTCTAATGGTTATATAATTTCATCCTATGTATCCTTTTTAAATAGTGGCACACCATTGGCTTTTTCTCCAATCCTCTGAAACTTCCCTATTGTTCCAAGATTCGTTAAAAATCAACAATAATGTTTCAAGTAGCTTCTCAGACAATTCTTTTAATACTTTTGGGGCAAATTTCTGGTTTTATAGATTTACAAATGTTTTACTTTAATAATTGCTATTTAACATTCTCCTACTTACAGATAGAATAGAAAATATTTCCTTATAACTATGAGATGTGAATACATCATCCTGATTCTTTGTGAATGCACAACAGAAACTTTTAATAAAGACTTCTGCCTTTTCTACGTCGT
Source organism: Chelonoidis abingdonii (assembly GCF_003597395.2). NCBI lineage: Eukaryota > Metazoa > Chordata > Testudines > Testudinidae > Chelonoidis > Chelonoidis abingdonii. The sequence goes on along the minus strand of NC_133769.1, from coordinate 306,813,945 downwards.
GAATAATAATTTTACCATCCTTGTTTAGTATCAGATCTAGAACATTGATGATAGGTTTTTGTTTGTTCCTGCTATATTTAAATAATTCCCTCTTATTGTACTTAATCCAAAGGGCCTTAGATTTTTCACTGGTATCCTTAGTTTTCCTTATCAATTGTCTGCGTCTCCTAACTGTAAGTTTGTATGTATTGCTACCATCTTCTCCATTTTCCATCTTTATATGTTAGCGTTCATTTTATTTTTTTTATTTCTATCTTCATCTTTCCTCTTACCTAGGATATTTTTCAGCCTCTCCCCCCTTTTTTGTGACCGAGAAGTGGATAGCTAATAGAGCATTCTTAAAAAATTCCCAATCATTCCCATTTTTATGTTTAAATATTTCCTTCCACAAAATGTTTCTCAAAACTATTTTCAGCTTTGGGTAATTTGCTTTTTTAAAGCATCAGGTATATTATCCTTTAATGGTTGGGACTATAATCTGTTTGTGTATAGGAAATTAATTTAAATCAGACTCCCTTCCATCAAGACAATCATCAGTTTTTAGTTCAGTAGGCAATTAATTCTCACTATTAACAAAGAATTAAGACAAACAACTGCAAAATCATCATTGGTATTATTCCACCATTCTGAGATGCCAGCCCTTGAACAGTTTTTTATGCCTCAAAAATGTAGAAAAAAGAGTGATAAAAGAGTGAAAAAAGAGTGAAATAATATTTTACAACAAATGCAGACTGATATTATTAAAGCAAAATTGTGAAAAAAATAAAGAAAAGGATGATGTATTGCAAAAGAGAATTAACAGATGTTGTAATCTGCTTGGAACAGGCCAGAGTTTGCTCAAGCACTTTTTGAATTACCAGCATAAATTACTTATATTAAATATCAATGGCCTCACTATTAGAGAAGACGGAGACAAGTGAAAACCACTCATGACATAAAAATGTAGGGTCCAAACTGAATCCTCTTTGCAGGTGAATTGTCTCAGCCTGCTTGGATTATCTAAATCACTGGGAAATAGGTTTAGAAATGGAAAAAGAAAGCTTAACTTTTGTTGTTGTGATGATAAAACAGAATAGCAGATGTGCAATTTGGCTGCTACCTCTGTTATTCTTTGCCATTCTCTGTCTGAGTGGGAGATAGTATCTTTGGGGGGGGGCGGGGGAGGGCAGGACTGGGAATAATGGGAGAAAATGCTTGTTTTGCCATTTAATATTTAGAGCCTTATGCTGAAGAAGCTGCATTAGTGCATTTACAGAAGTCACAATTTAGTCTCATTTTATAACATATATAATCTATAGTATTCCTTTTAAAAAACCACATTGAATTTTCATGTAATTCTGCATTAAGATTCAAATGTGTATTTCCAGGATCAATTTGTGCAGTTTCTGCGCTGTTTGCTATTCTTCCTTCTATCTCTTCAGACCAGTAAAGAAAAACAACTGGGGGTGAGGAGGAGCAGCACATTTAAACAAAATAAAAATGTTTTAAATTGAGAAAGTACTTGAGGCTAGTTGTCAATATGTGTATGTGTTTTCACCACCATTCAAGTAGCTTAAAGTGGACAAAACTTAAGGCATGTTTGTAGTACAGAAATAGCATTCTACAACATGGTGCATCAGCAACAGTTCACTCTGAATGCTGTAGATAATTAATCTAATTTTCCTTCTGCTTCATTTTGTGTTCTATTAGTTTTCTTATTCAAACTTTCAAGTCACAAATCTAATTTAAAACCTCTTAACTGGTCTAATGTGTTAATATGTTCCATGGGCGTGCAGTGTCTAACAGTGAGTGATAAGGATGGAATACTAATTTGCTTCTTAGTGTGCACACTGCTCGATAAATAAATAATATATCATCTGTGCTCACCATTACTTGACTACAGAAAGTGTCAAAAGAAACAGAAAAGATGGGATATGAGTTTAAGGCACAGAAGGAAGAAAGAACTCAAGTGGGAAGTGTGAGAGAGAAGTAGAACAATACAGGCTATAACAAAATGGTAATTCTATTAAAGTAGCTAATTATTTATAGCCACTCATGTAATGTGTATTGGGCCACATGCTGATTAATGGATACATTTAAATATGATTATTTCAGAGTTTTTTCCCCTAATCTTTCCTGAGTGTACACACAAACTTTTTATCTTTGCTTTTTTCCATTCCTTTTTTTTAACAAAGAAATTGATTTTCTGCTGTTGTTTCTAGATTTTTTTTTCCTCTTTGCATATGACTGTTATTTCCATACATCATGAAGTTTAAATTAAATAATTCTAAATTTACTGGGATTTATTTTGATCGTAGGTACCCTGGCATATATCAAGGGTATTTCCACTGAGGTTAATAGAGTCACACTAGTGTAAAAGTGATACAAACGAAATCAGAATGAGAGTATTGCTACTAAGGGAGGTAGACTCAGAATGTGTGTGTGTGTGTGTGTGTGTATAAGAAAGAAAGAAAGAAAGAAGATAAAGGATGTCAAAAAACTAGCAAAGTCCTGGCTTATTAAAATATTATTTTGTAAAAAATGTCATTACTATTTTGTTTAAATTTAATGCAATTTACCAGACCATAAAGAACTGCTTAGAATAAATGGCTGGTTTCCAGGCACTGCAACTGTGCTGCTGATTACAATACATTCTGACATTTATGACAGTTTTATAATTCTTGTATTCTGTACCTAGCTGGGCTCTGAAGTATCTCTACTTTGCTGAAGGCTTTCTCTCGGGAAATGGCACTAAAGTTTTGTGGACTGAAAGGACAATAAAACAGTTTTGATGGGAAAACAGTATTACTATGTTATTGCAAGCCTATTTTTACTTATGTCTGATAACAATGTTAAATATAAAGGATTAATTTTGCATTAATATCTAAAGGAAATATAAAATAAATAATTGCTTTGGAGTAAAAAAAGAAAATGAACTCAATGCAACAATAACAGTTGTAATAACTGGATATATTGCTAGAAGTAGAAATAACAAGGCAGCGATGATGTCACACCTTAAAATTGGCTGGCAAGGGCCCCAATCTTGTAAAACCTTATGCATCTGAATAAATTTACTGACATGAGAAGTTCCATTGACCTCAATGAGTCTACTTACATGAGAAAAGTTGCTCGTGTTGGGTAAGTATTTACAAGTTCAATGGCTAGATCTGGAGTTAATAAAACGTGAAGAATTATGAGCATTCATTTGACTTCTTAGCACATAATTAGCCCTCAGATTGGAGCAAAAAAAAAAAAAGGAGAGAGAGAGAGAGAACTAAAGATGGCTCAAAAGCAAGCAAGAAGGAAATTACCCCTGAAATGGAAATTTTGAAGTTGCTTCCATTTTCAGGGTTCAAACCAGACACTTTGGGTTCTTTTTCAAAATTTTCACAAAATTCTTTGAGAAAATGTTAGGGAAACAATTAGTGAAACAGTTATTGAAAAACAATGACAATTTTCTGTAATCATTTTGATAACATCACTGATAACATTTTCAGTTAAAATACATACAGTTTTCAATAGGTTCTAATGAAAATTATGACAAAAATAGTCAATGGTTTTTTTTTTAATTTTCTTTTTTGTTTTTGAAAAAAAGGCAACCTCTGATTCAACAAACTTTTCATTTGAAAAAAAAATGTGACTAGCTCTAAACAGAAAATTATATGAGAGATAGGACAGGAGATATAGAGAATCACAACAAGAGGACTCAGTCCTGACTTTGCCACAAGCCTGGAGAAAAGCATGCGGCCCTTGGAGCGGCACAAGGGGAAGCTTGTGCTCTGGAGGAGGAATTAATTCTGCAGGTCTATAGCTGGCACATAGTACATTACCGAGCACACAGATCAGTTATACTTTCCAGCATATCGAGAGAGCACAGCCTGGGCTCTGGATATTCCCCATACAATTCCAAGCCCCTCCCACTCACCTATGCAAGGGATGCAGGTTTAGCCTCTTGGAAAAACCTGCTTTCCCTATCATTCTGTTCTTCATGACTGTGGTAGCTGGCATAGGGACATAAGGTGGTTTCTTGTGTCCCATCTTGCCCTCCACTTCCATATTAATCAGGGCACAATCTGTCCCAGAAGGAATTATTTTGATAGCCCTTCCCCATGTTACACCACTGATTGCAGGAATGCCACGTTGTACTGTGATTTCATCAGAAACCTTCAGTTAAGCAAGGTCCAGGTCTTTACTCAGATAGGATGGAGACCTCCACAGACCTCCTTAGCGCTCAGGGAAAACATTGACAGTCTTTCCTGCCCAAGTATCATGCCAGGAGACACTCTGCTTCTGGAGGTACCATCTTGCAATTGAAACATATACCCAAGGTCCTGAAAAAAAGGGGTTATTACAAAATTCCACTGTACTTTTCACAAGGTTCTATTGGCCAAATTACAATTAAGCAATTACATTCTCCTACTTTAATTAGCCTGATGTTTGGATAGATAATGTATGTTCTTCTTTCTGATCTAATCCAATCTAGAGTGGTGCTCTGTACTGTTTAAAAGCCTCAGAGATTGTGCAGTTGCAACAAAATCATTAGAGCTACTGTACCTGATTTATAAAGACATTATTTAAACTAGGTAACATGTATAATAATAAATATATGTGAACTGTATTCAGCTTGCAAAATTTGTCATGCATTTGGACAAAATGTGCTAAATAAAAATGTCAGTCATTAATAAAATGGACAAATATTGGTTAATGGAAATAAAAGGAAGAAAGACCATGACTTCATCTTGAGAGGTTGGGGAAAAATCCACAAGCTTTTCAATTATTTATCTTCAAGCATTCACATTTAAACAAGGAAAGAACTGATAGCCACACTAGAAAGGAAAAAGATTAAATATCAATAGGGGTTTCTTTTAAAGTTAGGTTTACCTATCATTCAACAGAGAAGATGGCACCTTCAAATCAAGACACAAAGAAGTAAAAATTCTAAAACAACTGGAGATTGAGCTGGAACATTTAAAGATCATATATAAAACAACAAAGAAGGAAAGGAAAAGAAAACCCAAAAGACTGTCAACCACAGAGGAAAAACAAACTCCTCAAAGTCTCGAAATAAAATGTTAGGAAGAGGATGGCAAGAACGCATAGATAGCAAGTATCTGATTTAGCTGGTGTTGGTCCTGCTTTGAGCAGGGGGGTTGGACTAGATGACCTGAGGTCTCTTCCAACCCTAATATTCTATGATTCTATATATATATGTAAAGTACAGCAACGGATTGTTTAGTACAGGAGCAGATGCTGACTGACTTTAAGTGAAGCTGACTAATGTCTGGTGCAGATATCTGCCTCTCCAGACACACAGCTTGCCTCCTCAAGTCTTCCAGTGGCCTCTATGCCTATGTTTCTAAATGCTTAGTGTTTTTGCCTGTCTGGGCAAAATGTAAAATGAACAGTCAAGAAGACAATACAGTCCATTTAAATATAAATGTGTTTAAGAACATTATAAAATTTCATCTATTAAACACACCCATCAGAAAGAAACATACACTCTTAGTTCTTGTAATCATACATGGCTTGATTTTGATGGGCACATTAATATTACCTCACCTACCTTTGATTTTCACAGGCAATTTCCAGCTTCCATTCCAATTGATTCGCATTTAGAAGCCTAAATTTAGGCTTTCTGGTTTGAAAAAAAAAATAGCTAAAAAGTATTTATTTATTAACTTAAACTTTCAATCTAAATTACTGAGATTAAGATGAAGAAAATTAATCTAGTACTTCAGACACTGGAAAATCTAGTACTTCAGACACTACTCCAAACTGGAAATTAAACACAACATGAGTTATCTGCAGCTGGAACCTTATTTGATTTTTAGCAACTTTAACTTTGCATCCTCCATGTTATCTTAACAACATAGAATCTGAATCTACCCTTCTGTGGGAGAGTCTGAGGGGGAGCAAATCTTCATGAAAAGAACCTTTCAGGGGTCTTTCTAACATCTTATATCTGGAGCAGTGGGACCAAGTTACTGTTCTGTGGAATAATCTGCAATGACTAGCCCTAAACCTTTGTGGATCCGTAACAGGTCTACTCCCAATTCCTGGCAGCAAAACAACACTGGTGCCCACCCTGGAACAAAGGGGGACCCAACCCATTACAGAAAAAGTTGTATAGGGAATGGTGACAAAAATCCAGCCAATAGGCTCAATTAATGAAGAAAAAGAAAAGAGGCTACATTCTGCAGAAGGAACTAGAAACCACAAATTCATTAAAACAGAAAGAAGAAGAGCAACAGGGCAGTCTGCAAAATATTTTTGATGCCTTTATATTGGTTCGAAAAGTATCGGAAAAAAGCAGGATGAACTGGGAGTGCAACTATACGAAGAAAAATATGACTGAATTGGCATTACAGAGATTTAGTGGGACAACTCTCATGATTGAAGTACCAGCATTGTACAGTTCCAGAAGAATAAGTATGGGGGAAAAAAGACTAGGCATTGCAGTGTATGGCAAGAATGTGTACACTTGCTCCCAGGTGCAAGAGGAAGTGAGAGGCAGATCTACTGAGAAACTCTGAGTGAGGATAACCAGGGAGAAGAACAGCAGCCATGTTATAGTGAGGTCTATTATAAAAGAAGAAATGGATGAGGCTTTCTACAAGCAGATAACAAGATTAGCTAACACAATAGCTTGTATTAATGGGGGATTTTAACTTCTGTGATATCAGTTGTAAGACTATTATGGTAAAGCATGATATGTTGTGCAAGTTATTAGCTCATGTAGGGGACAACTTTCTGATTTAGAAAATTAAGGAAACAACTAGGGTATCCTCCATTTTTGATCTGGTTTTGGCCAACTGGGATGAATTAGTTGTGAATGTGGAGGTAGTTGGGAACATGATCTGATAGGATTCAAGATCCTAAGGAAAGGCTGACATGAGAATAGCAAAACAAAGACATTGGACTTCAGAAAGGAAGATTTCAACTCAGAGAAATAGTAGGCAAGGTTCCATAGAAAGATCAAGTAGGAAGAAAAAGAGTTGCAGGGGGCTGGCAGTTCCTAAAAGATGAAATACTAGAGACTCAGCATCAAGCTTTTCTGATGCAGAAGAAATATAAGAGCCACAAGAGGCCAATGTGTCTGCACAAGGAGCTTTTTAGCTATCTAAAAGTCAAAAAGGATACATACAGGAAATGGAAGAAGGGGCATGTCACTAAGGAAGTATACATGGGAATAACACGAATTTGTAAGGATAAAATCAGGAAAGCCAAGGCAAAGACTGAGTTACAGCTGGCAAGGAATGTTAGAGAAAACAAGAAGGAGTTCTTCAAATATGTCAGGCAAAAAAGAAAGCTCAGGAATGGTATGGGCCCACAGGTGAGCTGGTAATGGAAGATGATAGGAAGGCAGAGGAGTGTTTTCACAAAAAATAACATGTGACTAGAAGACTAGCAAAGTTACCATAGATAATAAAGGGGGAGGGATGCAGATTAGATTAAGTAAAGAACATGTCAGTGATCTTCTGACCGATTTGAATGAATTCAAGTCAGCGGGGCCTGATGCTATTCACTGAAGGGTGCTGACCGAATTATCTGAAGGAATCACAGAGCCACCGGCAATAATATTTGCAAACTCATGGATGACTGGAGAGGTCCTGGAAGACTGGAGAAAGGCTATCAGAGTGCCTACGATGCTAACAGGGCAGCTGAGGTCAGAGCCATAGGACAATTTGCTTGTGTGTGAATATCAAAGAAATGTTAAGTGTACCAGTCTGCATAGACTAATTCACTTGTATGTGAATAGAAAAAAAATGCTAAGTGTGTTTGTATGCATAGACTACTTTACTCATGTGTTAACAGGTATTGTTTTCACCTATCTATATCCTGTTGATTGCTATTGCATAACATTGCATATACCCTGTAACTAGTTAACCCAAGATTAAAGTGTGGTTGTTGTTAAGATAAGATCTTTGATGTGTAAACTTCATCAAAACTAATGAAAAATTGTAGCTTTCTGTTACATTAAATTTCCTCTTCAAAGAAACATTGGAAAAGTAAATGAAGAAGTATACTAACTTCATACTAATGTAAGAGCAATAGGACAATGGAATAGGCTGCCTCGGGAGGTAGTGGAAGCTTCTTCACTGGAAGTTTTCAAAAAGAGGCTGGATAGACTCATAAACTTTAAGGTCAGAAGAGACCATTGTGATCATGGGCCACCACCTCCCACAGCTCCCATTGGCCTGGAGCGGTGAACCGCAGCCAGTGGGAGCTGTGATTGGCCAAATCTGCAGATGTGGCAGGTAAACAAATCGGCCAGCCACGGTGCTTACCCTGGTGGGCCGTTGCGAAAGGTTGCCGATCCCTGGCCTAGATGACCCTGGCAGACTCTCTTAGCCCTATGGGTCTATGATTCTATGTCACAAAAACATAGTTCACCTTAGCTGATATTATCTTTCCATGGGACATTCCTCTGAGTGCAGGGGTTTCACCTCAGGTCTGCCCACTGCCCCCCAATTACAGGTCCCAGGGGACATGAGGGAAGGGTTATTCGACTACAAAACCAGATAAACTCTTTTTCTATGAGGGGAAGGAGTGCTATGAGCATGAAGGGTCCCTTCTATATGTAGATCAAAGGATGTCATCAATTAGACACAGTTTTTTTCATATAATAACTAATTCTAATGACACATTGAGTAAAATTGAGAAAGAAGTAAAGAAATATGAATGCACCTCAGTACTAAATGTCAATAATAGAAAATAAATAACCCTCATTATTAATAATAAAAGATACCTGGAAAAGTCAATATAAATTTAAATATTTTCAAATAGCAATGAAATAGCACTGAGTACAAATAACCCCCAGAAATGAGGCTGTGTCCAAAACCACCCACATATCAACTAATCCAAACCTCTCAAAAAACACATATATAAAAGAAGAAAGAAAACAAAAAAGAAACATCTGGTGGGAAGAGTAGTCATTTACAAAATTAATAAACTGTCAAGTGTATGCTGTCTTTAGTCTTTCAGAAGAGATATAAAAAGCCAGCTCCTGACAACTTGTGGTCATTAAAAATCCCATGGCACTTTTTCTAAAAGATGGAATGATCATTTCAATTTTCTGGCCAAATTCTATCTTGGATACTTACCTTCTGCCTTCTGAAATGTTCCTATTGTAATTGTAATTAAATATATATATTTTTCTTTCCCTAACACTAATGATAGTATTTGTTGTTCAGGAGCTACTGCATTCCTGTCCAGAGGTAGCTCTGTTTCATTGATAGGCTGTTCTCATATTTAGTTCAAGATCCTACAACCCTTAGTGCAGGGTTTCTCAAACAGGGGTTGCCACTTTTTTAGGGAAAGCCCCTGGCGGTCAGGGCCAGTGTGTTTACCTGCCCTGTTCACAGATCCGGCCGATCGCAGCTCCCACTAGCTGCAGATTGCTGCTCCGGGCCAATGGGAGCTGCTGAAAGCAGCGCGGGCCAAGGGACTTACTGGCCACCACTTTCAGCAGCTCCCATTGGCCTGGAGCAGTGATCCATGGCCGGTGGGAGCCGCGATCGGCCTGACTTGTGCACTGGGCAGGTAAACACACCGGTCCGGCCCACCAGGGGTTTTCCCTACGCAAGCGGCAACCCCTGTTTGAGAAACCTTGCTTTAGTGCGTGTTTAAGGGCTGAAAGGTAAAATCTTTTGCAGAGTCCTTTAGGATTCTTGTGGATGAAAGTTGGTGTGTATATATTTGCATGTATCAAGGGAAATATTAAACATTTGAAAGACAATATTACACTGTGTGGGCCCACTGAAGTAAATTGTACTCCTTCAGTTGGTTTCAATGGACTTTGAATCAGGCTCTATGTGGGGGAAAAATAAGATGAATATAAATAAACGAGAGATTTACTATTGATTTCAACAGAACCAGAGTTCAGCCAAAGAGTTTTGGGTTGAGGAAAGTTGAGGGTTCACAACATTAGGCAGAGTGACCTATCCAAACCATATGAGCACTGGTAAGGTGAATTATGAAAAATCAAAGTAAATAGTATGTAAATGCAGGTATTTAACCATGAAATAGTAACTGAATGTAATTTAAACATTGATCTCTTGGCAGGAAAAAAAATGAATTCTATAATCAACATCTGATGGGGCTAACATTTAAATGAGGGGAAAAATTAGCAGGGAAATTTAAAGCAACAACCATTCATTTCCACTAACAAAAATAAAACTCTTGAAAAAGTTTATTTCAAGTGAAAACATAAATAAATAAATACAAGTTCAGTTAACAAATGGTCAGAGAAACAGGTGATACCCTGTGGGCACAATAAAAAAGAACCAAATAATTACAGAAGAAATCAGATTAATGTATAAACTTTCCCCAAAAGCACTCTGTTGATGCTAGCAATTGAACTGCTTTGTTAAAAACAAAAACATAACTACGAAACTCATTCAACAGCTGACCCCAATAGAAACAAAGGTAAGAAACACAGGAAGAACTAAAGCATTTATTCACAACTTGTAGGTTATTATAAATCACAACAAAGGGACAGAGAAAATTATAAATGGAAAGACTACGTCATTCCAAATAATCCATGGACAATGAAAAAAATATGGTGTGCAATAGCTCATTCATCTATTTGTGTATATAGAAAAAGAAGAAACATCTTGAAACAATATATCTCTTGGGTGTTTAAAATAAACCACTGGGATTTAAATTTTATGGAAATGTTCATAAAATGCAATGTTTCTTACCAAAACAAGCAGGGACAGAGGGAAAACAAAATTGTAGGGGCCCACGGGGCAGCAAATAGTGTATGTACAAATATAAAATTATGTTGGACTAAAGCCCTTAGCAGCCCTTCACTATCTCTATCTTTCTGTTTATAGGTATGTCAGGGATACATCAGGACCTGGTTGTGCTGAGGATTGGGAGCGGTTTGATGATGGTTTAGAGTTGTGCCAAAAGCATCAAGGATATTTCAATACAGTAACAATTTGCAAATTGGGAATTGAAACAGCTACTTGTTCCTTTTCTTGTCTATTCAGAAATTCCCCTTTCAAATAATAGTTATTGAGAAGCTTGGGCCTTTTGTAATATTATAAAGGTAGCTGGTTGTGTGGGTGATTCCACAAGCTGTTTAACTAAATATCTGATCTAGTAAGTGTATATTGATTATATTGGCTCTATTCATTACTAAAGAATCCCTAATCAATAAATTAAACTTCTGAGTTTGAAAGGTTCTAGTCCCAGAATTGGGAACCCTGATGTGCACGGTTGCAGCACTCATATTTAGGAAAAATATTCTGAAATTTCAATAGTTTTATTAGCACAGTTAGTAAAATCAGAAATGTTCCAATCCAAACAAGAATGTAGCAGTAGTACAATATTAATTTGACATCCAGCAGCTTATCATATGCACACTTGCACAATTCCTGTGGAGACATAGAGGTCAGATGGCAGGTGCTGGTCCACAGGGTTCCTCTTCTGTCTCTGGCACACCAAACAGGTCCAGTGGTTTGGCCTACATTGTGTTTGGGTCAATTATAGGCTTTGATGACTGCAAGTACATTCACAAAAATGTTCTGCCCCCTTTGCTAGCTTCCTCACCCTCAAAATGTTGGGATGTCATTATCCTATGGGTTAGTATATTAATTATCTCAAATCTATTAGCATATATGTCAATTGGCTACTATGGCGATCTTGCAGTTACACAGCTGCTGAATAATGCCAAAATAGCTAAAATAGCCATTTGGCATCAGCTGACTTCTTGTGGTTACCTATCAGCATTTTATGAAAGATCTCAGCAAAATAAACAAAATAATACCTTGAGAGTCAGGGTCATTGCTGATCAATTTACTTATGCTAATGTAACCCACACACCTTCTGGGTGTGCTGTGCTTTCCCATCCAGTGGCACTAAGGCCACTTAGGCTACGTCTACACTATGGGCTAAATTCGAATTAGCTTAAACCGATTTTATAAAACAGATATTATAAAGTCGATTGTGCACTTCCACACTAGGAACATTAAATTCGGTGGTGTGCGTCCATGGTCCGAGGCTAGCGTCGATTTCTGGAGCGGTGCACTGTGGGTAGCTATTCTGTAGCTATCCCTAGTTCCCGCAGTCTCCCCCGCCCCTTGGAATTCTGGGTTGAGAGCCCAGTGCCTGATGGGGCAAAAATCATTGTCGTGGGTGGTTCTGGGTACAGCCTCACCCCTCCCTTTGTGAAAGCAGCAGACAACCATTTCGCACCTTTTTTCCTGGGTGAACTGAGCAAACGCCATAGCAGAGCAAGCATGGACCCTGCTGAGATCAGTAACACAATCGTGGACGTTGTAAACACCTCGCGCATTCTCGTGCAGTCTATGGTGAACCATGAACTGCAAAGGCAGGCGAGCAGGTGGCAGCTACGGCAGCACGGCGAAGAGAGAGTTAAATGACTTTGCTCTATAGGTTTAGCTAACAGCCAGTGGGCTTTTAGCTCATGTGGTAGCAGTTCATGCACTAAGCTCCAGAGGTCCCTGGTTCAATCCCATTCGCCGATGACCAGGATCTGTTGGTGTTACAAGTGGAGGCTTGTCCGGGATTTCAACCAGGAAGTCTCTCAAGCTCGGGATCATGTACATATCTACCTATATATGTAGATAGACACCCTTTGCACGGGTGTAAATAGCAGTGTAGATTGTGATGCACAGCTTAAGTGAGTAAAGACATGCCTGAAGGGTGTGCATATATGCCTGAGTACGTACCTTACACTGCTCTCTACTCACCTGCTGTGTCTCTCCAGTTACACTTGCTATTTTCAGCAGTGTAGTGTCCCACTCTCTTTCCCCTGCTGGAGCCTTTCCCTGCTGTGCGGAAAGACTTCAACAGTGGGGAAAGGCTGTGGCAGTGTGGAGTCAGCGTGGAAAGGCTGCCTCCACCCTGTCACAACATTTCCCCACCGCAACTTAAGACTCTGGTAGCAGAGAGCTGCTGAAACCTTTTCCTCTCTGCCTCCTCCCTGCCAGAGCCTTTCACTGATAAATGTAAGGACACAACACAGCATGGACACAGCTTGCTTTTCACTGCACATACCTCACACTCTGTTGCCAATGATGTGTTTTGTAGGCATATCCTGAGTCACTAATGAACCAATGTCCATACATGGCATTAGGATAAACTATACTTTTGGAGGTGTTGGAGATAATTCTCTTCTGTTAAGTCTTATTTATTCCAATTCAATGCAGCTTTAAACTTATCAAATCCAGCTAGTAGAGGATTATCCCTGGTAGGGGACTCCTACAGCGGTGAAGCACTGCTGCAGTGTTTCCTTTGTCACCTTCTTTCCTTAGACCCTTATCTGATGCAAAACTGTCTCCTGGATCAGGGGGCTCTCTACGTCCTTTTTCATCCACTCTATCCAACATTACCTGGTAACCACTGAAAATCCAACCCATTGTCTTTCAACTGAAACATATAAAACTAAAATTCTATGCATATGTTCCCATTAAAGTTTCCATGCCAGGTTTCATAAGCTGACTGCTATAGCTATAAGTGATCAGCTGTGTGTTGATTTCCCAGAGACATCCATGCAGATGTTTCATTGCCCATTCACTTATTTTACACCGTTTGTTAATTGCATAGAAGTTTACATACCTACACATTCAATGAGGGAAAAATCCATGAGTCTTTACACAGAAAAAAATCTCATAATGTTGCTACATTTTCAGATTATTTTTTTTTAGTGTTTTTTTTTGAAGTAACTGTTCACCTTATGGGTTTTTATTTTCTTTTTAATGAAGGGGAGTAATATGGTTACATATTTTAAGCCAAAGGTGATAAAGTATAATAAGGCTTGGAAAATTGACATTAATGAGGCATGAACTTGACAATTATTAATATTAGTCCCTCTTCCCAATCTCACAGGAGGGTCTGCAAATAAAAATTTTTCAATTCTTCAAATTATATGATCTAATATATATAGAACACTATTTCCATCCCCATCTCTCAATTCCATACTTTGGAGTACTCCTCCCTTTTCTTTGCCACATACACACAAGCCATGCTAAATCTTGCCACTTCAGCATGTCAGTGATCTGCCCTTTTATTTCTATCTCCATGGCTAAAATTTTTATTTCAACCTCTCCTCATCAAATTCCGTATTGAGTAATGCAACTTTTCCTCTCTGGCCTTCCTGATGCTTTCTCGATTCAGGCCATATCAAATGAGACTGCATTGTGCAAAGGCTAAAATGTGAATAAGGGTAAAACTTGTAATGGCAAAATGTTGAGTTAATATTATGCATTCTGTTCATTCATAATATTGATTTTCCATATAATAGTAAACTGGCTTACTTTCCTCTACATACATTTCTGACTGAATTTTGCTGAGGAAGAGAAAGGAGGTTTAATAGTTATGTCTTTAAAGTGAGCAATGATCCAAATACAGAGATATTTCATGCTGTCATCTGAAAAAAAAAAGAAGATAGGGCATGTGTTTGATTCACTGTTGGAGAAACTGCAGCATGACAGGTTATTGTATGCACATATGGTGGGAATGCCCAAAGATTAAGCAATTTGGGAAACAGAAATACAAATCATTCCTGAAAGAACTTACCACTGAGCCCAGAGGAATAGCTATTGGGTTTGCCAATGATAGGGATGTTTGAGTTAAAAGACTAAATTAATCACACATATGTTAGTAACAGCAAGATGTACATGAGCAATGACAAGGACACCAAGGATAAGTAACTGGATGAATAAATTTTGGGAAGTATTAGCTATGGAGATGTTGACAGATCTGTGAAATAACAAGGCCAGAGACTACTGAGAACTACTACTTTTTATAAACTTTCAGCATGGAAACAACCTAAATCTGAAATTTTAGGGCTAGAATTTACCTGGCAAGGGATAATTTCAGTAGTGCTTACCTGATGGAGAACATATTCTGCCAGTGCTCCAGGATCTCAGTAGCTCCCTAGTCACACTACAATGTTCTAGACATGGTTGACAAAGCGATCAGTAGAACAGGCGCATGTTATCTCAAACTTTCTCTCCTATCCAGCTCATCATGGCAGCCATGAGTCTCAATACAGAAACAAATAGGCTGGAGGTAAAGCATTTTTAATTGCAAGCCCACTGATCAGTATGATGGTTGAACAGAGTAAAGGCCTTATCCATTGTTCACCCCTGTCCAGCCTTCCCTGCCAAAGAGCTTTAAGAGGAAATTCTTTCCCCTCCATTGCATGTGAAAATGGGCAGAGAAATCCTCAGTCGACCCAGGCTATGGAGGGGCAACAAAGTAACACAGAGTGGCTCCTTCAGGTTAATATCTGTTTTCTGTGTCCCTAACAGCAGGCCCTTTATGGCAGTTGGGGAACTCATTGCCATAGTTGTGGATCTGGACATATTCTCAGCTAGATTTCTGCAAAGGCTCCTCACTTGTTCTTTAGAAAGGGCCGTGTCATGCCACTCACAGTTTCTAAAGCTTGTCCCTTCCTGGGAGGATGGAATCTCATACTCCTCACACCGTCACTGCCATATAACAATCAAGTTAATCTTGTTCTATGCATCCCTGAACATCCTAATTCAGGAAGGGCATTTCCATGATATATGACTTGAAGCAACTAGGATCTGAGAGCATGTGAGTTGAAGAGTGAGGGAAATTAACCACTGGAATAACTTACCAAGGGTTCTGCTGGACTCTCCAACACTATAAAATTTGAAATAAAGACTGGATGTTTGTTTTAAAAGGAATTAATTCAGGAAATCCTATGGCCTGTGTTATATTGGAGGTCTAACTAGACAAGCAATGTGGTCCCTTTTAGCTTTATAATCTTTAAAGTGGAACAAAACGGATCAGAGGAATTCCTTCCTTCCCTTCACTAAAAAGTAATAATTGGGTTGAAAGGTGCTGGAGAATAGATGAAGTAATCCCACTGACAACCAGTGGTGGGGGAGGCACCTACTACCAGCAAGAGACCAGGAGAAGGCAGAAGTTCTCTTTCTCCTAAATGCCCAGATAGTAATCTGGAGTTCATATGGAAGAATTTCTCTCACACTGAGGCTGGAGGAACTCCCAAGGGCTGTGTAACCTGATTATTGAGAAAATATTTACACATGGCAAAGTGTTGTGGCACTTTTACCTCCCTGAGCAGATGTCAGCTTCACGTCAGGGTATTCTGGGTTTGATGTGTATTTCCCTTGCACTTTTTGTCTTAACAGGTCCATCTACTATGCAGTCAATATATTCAGAAGGACAATTTTTTTTGTTTCTAAGCAGAGCCCTAAGAATACTGTATTTCAATAAATAGCTGGCTATTAAAATTTAAAGTAAGAACCAGATCAGTCTGACTTTTGAACTGCATAATTCTTTATTTTATTTTATGGAACCCATTTTTGTTAACGGTTCTATAGAAGCCAGATGGATTTGTTATTGGTGTTCTGAATTAGGTCTTTAATCTAAAAATGTGCCCAAAGTAGCTATAGATTTTGTTATTCTGTTCTGAGGTAGATGGGGTTAAATTTGTTCCAGGAATCCACAGTATCATTAAGTCTTGGAAGATTTTGGTGAAGACATATGTTTTACGTCAATATTTTGACATATACAGAGTAGTAAGCTAATTAATTACAACTGCCATATTTGTTGTGAAAAAAGTTGCACTGCTAAATTAAAATGTAGAACCTTTAATGTGTCAATCATAATAGGCCTTCTGCACAGAAACAATCTAAAATATTAGGATCACCGACTACTCAAATATGTTTTTGGTACATTGGCTTTAAATGCCCTTAAATATTTGTGATGTGTGGGCATGTCTACACTACAGACTTAAGTCAAATCATATTAGGTCAACTTACAGCCATTGCAGTAATTACTGAAGTGGCTCATGTTCACACTACCCTCCTCCTGTTGGTGGTGCGCATCCTCACTAGAAGCACTTCCTCCAACTGAAGAGGGCAGTGTGGGCAGCTGCCCTCCAGGCTCTTGGCTCCCTGCTCCCAGCCAGGAGTTGGGGACAGCCGCCTGGACTTCTTGCCTGCTTGAGTGGGGAGCCAGTTGAGCACAGCCCAGTTGGAAGCAGGGAGCTGGGGTCAGTCAGGCCCTTTTTTCTGGCTTCTTGCCAACTTCAGGGCTCCAGAAATTGACAAGACAGCCAGCAGCCAATGTAATTGATGCAGAGTCTAGAAAGACACTGCAATGCTCTAACTACACCGACAGAGGCTCTACATCTCTCATAGAGGTGGAGTTATTATGCTGGTGTAGTAGGGCACTGACATCAGTGGGACAAGACTGTACATTGACATAATTAAGTTGAACTCAGCTGCCTTATGTCGACCAAACACTATAGTGTAGACCAGGCCTATGAAGTAGAGCACGGGCCAGATTCTCAGGTGATATAAACCATGTAGCTCTATTGCTTTCAGTGGATCTACACCAAATTTTCCCAGCCATGTGTTTTGCCCTAAAATTGGACCTTCACTCAGAATTCTTAGCACATATATTGAAAGTTCATAATTGGGTCTGTTTTCTCTTTGTATCTTTAGCTTTACATTAAAAAAAAAAAATACCACCTAACTTAGGTGCTGTTGAAAATTTTACCTAATGTGTGAACACATACATTTATGTGTACACTTGCACAATCTGTATATTAACTAGTTTTATCATGTTTGCTTTAAAGCAGTCATTTTCCTCTGGGGCTTCATATGATAAGGGCTTTCCTTTTCACTGTAATGTGGTGAGTTTGAGAGCAGTGCAGTGTTCATTATTAATTCATGACATGCTCCAAGACATGTCAGTGCAGCGCATCATTTATAATTAATACAATAGCCACTCCAAACACAAGCAGACTAGCATCACCAAGCTCAACAAGAAGACAACTTCTTTTTTTATTTTATTTTAAAGAGATACAGACAAATGAGAACACAAGACCCCACTCTACTTCTATGCGGCTCTGTCGACAAACATGATATATACACATTCAAGCCTTCTACACCTGTGGGTAACAACCTATCATAAGCATTCCCAAATCTGGACCTTAGCGTCCAGAAATCTGGGTGCCTGCATGAACCCCTCTAAGCTTAATTTCCAGCTTAGATCTGATCTCGCTGCCACCAGCCAAAAATTCCAGGGTTTTGGCTCCCTCTGGTCTCCCCAAAACCTTCCCTGGAGGGACCCCAAGACTCAGAGACTCTTGATCTGCAAACATAAGGGAAATAACCCACTTCTTCCTGCTCTTTCTTCTCCAGATTTTCCCCGCCTGGGTATACTAGAGATTTCCTCTTCAATCCCTTGAACACAAAACCGAGAGGACAATTTACCTTCCCCCTCCTTCTTCCCCCTCCCAGTCTTTCCCGAGAGAGACATAATCCTGGCACAGAGATTCCTATTCCTTGCATAACTAGAAAAAGAAAAGTCAAAGTTTTAAAAAAGAAAGCTTTATATAAAAGAAAGAAAAGACAAAAAAATTAATCTGTATCAAAATGACAATACAGGGCTATTGTTTAAAAGAAAAATATGAATAAACAGCCATATTCAAAAAATATCCATTTAAAACATTCAGCACTACACACATTAAATACAGAAAACAATAACAACCTATTGTTTTCTACCTTGTACTGTACAACTTTGAAACTGAAGATTAGAAGCTTACAGATAGAAAAGACCTCTCTCATAGCTGAGAGCCGGATAAAGACAAAGACCCAAACATTCCCTCCCCTGAGCTTTGAAAAATCCGGTTTCCTGATTGGTCCTCTGGTCAGGTGTTTGGTTCCCTTTGTTAACCCTTTACAGGTAAAAGAAACATTAACCCTTAGCTATCTGTTTATGACACAACCATCTTATTAATCACCCAGAAGATGTAGTTCTCCAAGTTTGTCCCTCATAAGGATGGGCTAGGAATAAAGAAAACAAAAAGATGGAAATGTGAGCAGCCTCTCTTAGCTCAAACTCCTTTTTCAAATCCAATTACCTTACTCTCATTCAGTCATGTTCTGAAAAATAGCTTTTGGTATTGGTATCAACAGGCATTTTTATTTTGCACTTAGTGACCTTTCTTTAGTTAAATAGCTAATGTGTTTGTTTCATTGGTGAATGGAATTCTCTAATGGTTCATGAAAAAAATACATGGAAAAAATTATGAAGCCCTTACCAATTTTAACTCACTCCTCACTCAGGCAAAACAAGCATTACAGTAAATTAGTTTTGCTTGAGTAAAGAATCAGTTAACATGGACAACGGCTCCAGGATTTGAAGCAAGGAAATTAGCATTACTGTCAGTATCTGAAGTCACCGGCTGATAATTTGCATAAAGGTGGAATAGAGCCTGGAAGGGAATGCCGTCTTATAATCATGGGATATATGTCAAATGTGTTATTATCAGTAAATCTAGATACAGTCAAAGGAACCAGGTACATCCATGAGCAGTGCTCTGCAGAAGATCATGTTATTCAATGCAGCCCAGGTCAGTTCTTTACACATAGACAGTGGTGGGCAGCTGTGAAGATAATCCTACCCAGTCCCCACTGAGTAGAAGAATATGGTTGTAACCTATAAGCCCTAATATTTACACTGTCTAAGCAAATATTCTGGCTAGACATGTAACCAATTGTGCATGATTTCTTGGCCAATGGCAGAAATTCATATGGATAGTTCTATTAAGATTTATAACTATTTAATAGTTTCAGTAGAATTTAAGGCCAGAAGGGACCATTACATCACAAAATCTGACCTCTGGTCTATCACAGGTGCACCTTTTGGGTATTCAACCCAGACAAGAGAGGTTGTCACCGCCTGCACTGTAACCCTGGGTGACTTAAAAGTTCTGCTGTGGTTCATACCCTGGACACCGACAGCCAGCAGAGAAGCATGCAGTGCTGAGTGCTGTGTTCTGGGAAGCCCTAGTTCAGTGGCTCCTCACTCTCAGCAGTTTTTGTGCTCCAGTACCATCCTGTTGTGCCTCAGTTTCCCTGCTCTCAATTAATGCTGCCCCACAGCTTTTCTAGCTGTGCCTGAGTCTGATCATTCCCAGCAATCTTTCTTGCTATCATGGGAGCACTGACTCACAGTCATTTACCTAGCAGTGTAGGATCCTACTCTACTGGCTTATTTTCTCCAGTGAGGGTTTACCCCCTCCACCACTGAGTCTGGCTATACGAAGCTTGTACCTGAGCCCTGGGGCTCAACCCTGTCACATCATTACAGAAAACACCACACCCAGATGAAGAACATTCAATATTCCCACAGTCAGAATGACAGAATTACCTTTAGTTTCCATAATAACTGAGGCTACAAGCAGAATTGTACACTATTACATCTTTCCTCTTGGGCCTCATATGTGTGACTTGCCCCTTCTTGTTCTGTTTGAGCTGCCTGCATTTGTCCTGGTCAGAAAGCTTCTGTTATTCTCTCTCTGCCTCCTTGCTATGCCTCCTGGCCTTCAGCTCTATCCATCTCCCCTCCACTAGCTGTCTTTTCCACTCTGGACTCCACAGCACCGGTACTCTTGCCATGACCTCTGCCTCTGCTGGATTGTCTAGGGAGCCAGTAGGTTGGTTTCCTGCATGCCCTGTTGGAGGAAAAGGGACCCCTTCTGATCCCACGTTAGGAACAGGTGCCCCATCCTGCCTCAGGACATATGAGTGCAGCTTCATCACTAGCTCTGATCATTCTGATCAGCTGCTGCCAGACCTCACTGGGAACTCAGCTTTTCTAGCTGTTTCTTGGTAAGCTTAGCATCAGCCTCTTTGCTCCTCCTGCCTTTTCTGCTGCTTACTCATCTTTCACTTCTCTTTGTTCTATCTTCTTGCCTGAAATAAACAAAGAAAAATGATAAAATGGTACTCTTTCTTTGAGCGTTTCCAGCCTGTTCACTTGAGAATCACATAAAGCTATTATACCAGTACGTGAAATGTAAGCCAGTTAAAATAGCAAGCAATGTGTAAATCCTGCCAACTGTGCCAAAGGTGCTTCGGCTCTCAATCCAGACCAATAAGGGGCTGTGTCACTGCCTTGCCTGCAGCTCTGGGTACCCTAAATGCAATGCTGCTGTGACTCACATCCTAGAAGCTAGACGCTAACTGACAAGCATGCAGGTCACAACCTGGCTTCCACTGTCCAGTTACTATTTTGCAGGATGACCTCAACACCCCCCTAGTCCCAAATTCCCTCAAAATTGTCTGCCTTGTAGCGTCAAGCCCTTTCCTGGAACACTCACAGAAGTTAATACACTGCTGCCTGTTAGCTTAACTGGGGTTAATACACACTTCCCTTCAATTAACGCACTGGAATGGTTTACAGTAAAAGGAAAACAAGTTTATCTAACAAAAGGGCAAAGAATTAAGTGACATCAAGCATAAAGAATAAAGATAGAAAGGGTTAAAAGCAAACAAAAGTAAAAATATGCTTCTAAGACTGAATGTAACAAACTAGACCAGTGCTGGGGAACCTGGCGGGATGTGAGACAGTTTATTTACATTGACTGTCCACAGGCACAGCTGCCCACAGCTCACAGTAACCACTGTTCGCTGTTCCAGCCTACGGGAGCTGCGGCAGTGTGTTAGGCCTGACAAGAGTTGCTGATACAGTGTAGTAAACCACCAGTGGGCCTCTGTGTCACACCATGCCATTATATTTAAGACAGATATCCCTGTATTAAGCCCAAAGTCTTTAGTTAGACAAAGAATTTCAGTTTTCAAGAGAAGAAACTGTGTGCCACAGGCAAAGAACAGGGGACACTGAGGTGCCATCAATGCCTGAGGCCCCTGTAATGGTAGGGAACTAATTAGAGGAGATATGCCCAGATAATCCCAGCAGCAGAATCATGCCTCATTCTGAAGGCAAAAAAATAACCAGGTCCTTCCTTGCCAATCTGACCCAGGGGAAAACTGTGGCTTTACAAGTGATTGATTTGCCTTGGCAATAAAGTCCAGCAGTAATTTGTTAGAGTTTGGCTGCCATCATTTACCTGTCAGTAGTTAATCTAGATCCTTATTCAGCAAAAACACTTAAAACACTTGCTTAATTTAGGCATGTGCTGAATTCCTATTTATTTCAGTTACCTGAGAATCAAACTAATCTTAGAAAGTTTGTAAAGATTTTCTTTTCTTTCTTCCACCAATAGCAGGCAGCTTGTGTTTCATGTAACATTCACAATCTGTTTTTGTACATGCTTTTTAATGTTATTAGTATGGGATTTGTTGATGTAATGCTATTAGTTTAACATGACAGTGAGAGTGTTACGGAATAGAGGTCCAGTCTTCACAGGTACTGAACGCTGTGCAGAATTGAGCCTTACAAGACAAGGTGTGGGTCTGTATTCATTAGTGTATTCAAGTAAGGTAACTGTTGCACATAAAAAATAATCTCACTATCTGGAATTTATTCATGTATTCTAAATCTTTCTTTCTGTAAACTGAACTGAGAGTTTCTGTCTGCAAATTAATTTGTTCTAAAACAATTGGATTTGGGAGCTGTTTTCATTAAATAAGTGAACCATAACATTCCCACATTGCCTTAAAGCTGCTTTGCAAAAATTCTACTTGCCAGTTGTCCCTGGCAAGTATTTTTATTTAGCTTTTATTTATTATTATTTATGACAGCAAGTTATCATTAGTGTATTCTTTAGCTGAATCATGATAAAGATGATTTTGTTCCTAGACTGGTAAAGTTTCTATGTTGCAAGGCTGGGTTAAAGGTAGCTATAAAGTGTAACATTTCTGTTTACAATATCCTTAAGGCAGGCATTATGCTCAAGCTAAAAATAAGCTGCTAAATCATTATTTGGGATATTTCTCAAACAAAAAATGTTGCCTTCAGAAATGTAGATTTTATGCACAGTACATTTTTACAAATGGCAATATGTCTGTTTCATTCATATAGTTATTCTCCTTTGGAGGGCCAGGTTGACGGGTGGTGCAAATCAAGAAAGCTCCACTGATTTAAATGAGCTAAGGCCTTGGTCCTCTAAATCTTAAATTCTTCTGCTTCTTCTTCCTTCTCCCTTTTTCAGACATAATTTTCTCTATGAAGATACGTCATCATATTTCTATGACTCAAACTTCTGCCTACCCTTCAAACCAAACCCCATATTGCACCCAAACATCTGGCCACTCCTCATCTTGATTTTTTTTTTAAAGGTTTAAAGCACTTGGTAAACTTTTAACAAAATTTGCACCTGTATATTTCTTCATTTTTGTAGAAATGCTACATAAAATATGCTGTGCGGTCTAGACTGTGCCCTGTCCAGCGGGTTGAGGTTTGGGGGTGGGCGAGAGGAAGGCACAAAGACCCTTACTTCCCTATGCAAAACAAATTGCAGTCACAGAACCTTAGTTTGGGGGAGGTACTGGGACTGATTGCGCTTTTGGGTCCTAAGGATTTAGACTATCCCAAAGAAAGTAAAGTTACAGAGTCTTGGACCCACCTATCTTCAGCACTGGCACACAAGACTGGCTGGGCACAAAAAACGATTGTCCGCTATGTCTGCATTAATTCAGCTGAATGTTCTGCTGTGTTTGCGCACTGGTCTCTTGTTTCAGATGTGTGTTGGAATCCTTTTGTCTGCAAGAGACAGAGAGAATTGTAGCCTATGATGTAAATTGCAATGTCTTATATGACTGCATAGTCCAACCTGAGATTTGCACGATCTTTGGCAGTTGTAGCAAATATATGTATTTTGGGTGGGAGCTGCTTGCTTCCTATGAGTTCTTTTCTCTTCAAGATGTAAAAGCCAGCTCTTGACATGGACTTTGATGCCCTGATGGAGATAATGGTGTCATTTGTTACAATCACTTGCCAAAGTTGCCCATTGGTCAGGATGAATTCCAAAGTCCTTCATGCCTTGCTTGCATGTGTCTTTATAGCAAAGCTTGGGACATCCTGTTGTTCTTGTTACCTCTGATAGCTTCCCATCTAGCATGTCCTTGGGTATGCATCCCTCTTCCAGTCTATTTAAATGGCCCGGCCAGCACAGTCATATTTTCTTGAGTAGGGCAGTCATGCTTGGTAAATTTCACCTTTGAAGAATCTCTGTGTTGGTGATTTATCTTGTCATTTGATGTTGAGTATGCAGCATAAACAGCATAGGTGGAAACTA
Organism: Chelonoidis abingdonii; assembly: GCF_003597395.2. NCBI lineage: Eukaryota > Metazoa > Chordata > Testudines > Testudinidae > Chelonoidis > Chelonoidis abingdonii. The sequence goes on along the minus strand of NC_133769.1, from coordinate 306,789,941 downwards.
TTTAACCTTATTTCAGAATGAGAGAGAAGAAAGCGCATGAGTTAAAGCTCTGTCCCACGACAACTTTTAGCCCAGTTACTGGCCTGCTTGGCTCTAAGTATTATATCTAAAAACAACGTGGTTCATAATCATGCTCAGAGAACTTGACTACTGATGTTAACAAGCAGGAAGAACCAAACTTAAACTGAGAATGTCTCATCCTTAAGAAGCCTCCTTCGATTATATGCCTCTGTGCTGTTTCTGACCATTTCTGGAAGCATTATTTGAAGTAGAAATTAACATATACAAATTGTGGATGCTTTCATTTTACCCATTTGCCACCAATATGTGGTGGTAGTAATTTTAGGAATTATGTTATGAACTCTTTGGAGCAGGCACCATCTTTTCTACTCTCTGTTTGTGTGCTAGCACAATGAGGTCCAAGTTACTATTGCAATACAAATTAATAATACTAAAGCACAGTGGCTTTACTGGCTTATGTAACTATGCTAGAATGGTTATTTGGGAAGGCCTTGGGGGTTTACCATAGACACCAGAAATAAAAAGGTATTTCATATTGGCATACTTCTAATGAAATGTAATTAGGGCTAATGAGTAGGATTTTATGTGTGATATTACTTTACATCAGATATTTCCAAATCTACAGTAGTGATTTCTCAATAAGCCAACCATTGATTAGTTCAGAGGATTAGTTCTGAGTCATTTGCTTCCAATGTATCTGTGTTCTAATTGTCTGTGTGTGACAGCATAATAGTTTGATGTAAAGTTATATGCAGAAGGGGCTCCAGAGTTTACTTTAACAAGGGTGTGGACAATCAGAAAAAGAATACTCTGGTGAGGCAGCGGCATAAAGGAGAATTATTTAGAGATGAGAGAAATTTGTAACAGCCAGATTATCTAGTTACCCAACTGTTCAGTTACTTATGCAAAGAAAAGGGAGAACAACAGTTGTAGGAGGGAAGAACAGGGTATAAGAGGATAAAACTGTGAAGAACTCTAATCATTAGTAATATGTATTCTACAATATGCTCATGGAGAAAGGCTGCCAGCAAGTGCCAGCTTCTTTCCAGGAAGAATTTGGCTTCAAATGGTTGGTGAATGGGAAGAAGAGTGAAAGAGAAGGGATCAGCACACAGGCACAGAGATAGAAAGACAGAGTACAATCTTTGGGAACTGACATTTGAGGGACAGCACAGAAGATAAAACCTTTTCCCTACCCGAATGTCTCTATTTCTCTGTCTCTGCTTTTGAATAATTTCATGTGTTGTAACTTGCACGTTAGTAGTCCATTGTACATTATGAATGGCCTAGGCTGATCTGAAATAAGCAAGAAGGTGGTAAAGAGGCAGAGCAAACAAAGGGAGAGAAGATAAATAGAAATCAAGGGCAGAGAAAGAGAAAATGCAAAAAGGAAAAGTGAACTGAGCACCCAGGAAGAAAACAAACACATAGTACATTTAACCAAATGATCTGGGAAAAAAAGGGAGGAAAGGAAATCCTAGTGAGACAGAAGCCTGGAGAAAGAAAAAAATATAACATGAATAAATAAAACCAAGAGAAAATATAGAAGGACAGACAGAGAGCAGTAAAATGGTGGATAATAAAGAAGAAAGTTCACAAAAGGCTTGAGAAATATATATTGTGTTATTTACAGAAAAAATAATGTAATTTTAAAGATACTTTTCATGTTATGGCAAGGCAAATGTTTTCATTTGTCCTAGACTAACCGGGATTGTAAAATGCAGTGACCTGGGCCCTGAAGTTCAGTATCACAGGAACATTTGAGTTCTTCTACTCAGGTCATTTAGAAGGCACCAGGTAAGACAAATAGTAAATTATTCTCAACGCCTCTTTAAGAAGTCCAGAGTGGCACTGAAGGGTGAGACTGGGGGAGCATGGAAACACTGATCAATAATATAGGTTTATTTCTGCCTGCGTTAAACCAGCACACCAGATAACTAGACAAATACTTTTTTTTTCAGTTTTGAATATTTTTCCAAATAAAAAAGCCATAAAATGCAGTTCTCTAGTATCCAGGAGATTGCATTGTTTGTTATTCTTAAGTCTTTGTGCAACTGCTGAGTATTGGTGAATGTGTTTGCATATCCTGAAGGTTTCACAAATGCTAACACAAATGAATTTTTTGCCTAAAAACCTTACGAACAGCACATGAATTGTTTGCTGTTCATTATTTGCTACCCAACATTTGTCACTCATTTGGTTGTATACTACAACTATGAACACCATTATAACAACTGAAATGGATAGATACTGTAGTGTAAATAAGTTAAGTCCTTCAATTAGAGTGGAAATAATACCACAGTGATATAGGTGATTGATCACATATCATTAATATTGAATAGTGAATAGTCTAAATAAAGTTTTGAAAGTATCCTATTTCCTAAGCTGAAAGTTGGCCAATGCTAACAAATAATGATGACATTCACAGAAATCAGGATTGGATAAGAGCCTATGTCAAATCCTACTCAAATCAATAGAAAGATGTTAATCTAATTCAATTAAATTTTGGATCAGGCCTCCTAATATGCAACTGATATTATTTACAAGTATTCTGACCAGCTCTAGTGCATTCTCATACATATCTAATCACATTTTTGTGCTTATAGGTGAAAAAAGAGTCATAGTCGTATGTCCTCCCAAAGATTCCTTTTAACATCACTCCAAACACAGCATCTCCTTTCCATCCCTCCTTGGCTGTTTACTTGAGATTTGAAAGGAAAGAGTGTGCTGTGCTGCCAGAAAGAATCTTTGCATTGCCCATAGCTTTTAAAATTAAAGAGAGGTCATATCTCAATGCCTACAAACCTAAAGAAATATAAGTTTAATGACACCATTATGAGCATCTAATATTGGTGAATTTATGTCAGTGCACCAGACTGTCTGAATGTGGCTAGATGAATCTTGGTGAAGTGTTCATTGTCTGTCACTGAAAACTGTTCACTGTTTTTGATCTTTTCATATTCAGAAACAAACAGCAACTACAGCTCATTTTCTTTCAGTCAAATTTGTAGTGCTCTGTGTTGTGTAGTACTGTAGACACTGCAAAACATTTCATCTTCTTTCTGAAGAGCCTGAGATCTAATTGAACTCCATATAAAGAAAATGAAAAGGTCTTGCACTAGACTTTATAGAACTCTTATGCTGATTAGAGTCCAATTCAAGATCTGTGATGAACGTTTTCCTTTTGATTTGTACACTGAAAACATATTCAGACTCTGAGTGACATCTAAGAGGATAAGTGATTTTGCTAAGTGGTGACAACAAGTTTCCTTTAAGGCCTAGGAAAAATGTGATAGAAGTGGGCGGGATTGATCCTTAAGTGTCAGTAACAACTCTTGATGTTTTGTATATTATATATTTAAAGTACACTGACCAACAGGGATGCATACAATTATAGCAATTACCAAAAAGATGTGAAAAACAAAACACCGCACATGTAGTATCAGACAATCTTTGGATGACCTCTCAGTTGTTTTGTTTTTATTTTTAAACTAGGTGTACATATAGTGTCTTGAGGAGTTAACCTATGAATTATAGTAGTAAAAAAATAAATAATAAATCTCATCATATTTACTCCCATCCTTTTTTAAAAAGACTTGGTGATTCATGAAGCATTTCTTGAATTTCATTAAGCTATTTGTGAATTGCTTAGAAGCAGCCCTCATTAAATAAAAATGACCCCATTTTCATAGAAATGAACTTATTTTGCCAGCCTCCTGATGTTTTTTGATTTCAGAAGAAGCTGCTATTGCAAAACAAACTCCTGCAACTACTTTTGAAGCTTTTATTCAGATTTTCTTTTGAAGTTGATCATACTGTTAGGGTTCATCAGTGTCTTTGAGTTGGCTTCAAACTCATTGGCTTTCGTACAGTTTTCAATCATGCGGTTTCAGTAGTCAGTAGTAGAAAGAGAAAAAAATGCATTTTTTTTTAAATAATTGATGGAGCTTTTAATTTCTCAGAAACCTGACTAAGGAGCTGTCCCAATAATTTTGCTTGAATGGAACTCTTCGACAAATCAGAAGAAAGTAGTAGAAACTGATCTGTAGCAGACCAATTAATTGGTGAAAGAAAAATACTGTGTGGACTAGTTTCAATTTATACACAGCTGTGATAACTATCAATTAGTATTTCAAATATCCACTGACATCTACATGGAATTATTAAAGACAGGGAAATTAATGACAGAATGAAATTAATATCTGTGTACTATTCTTTGCATCACTGATACAATGGTCAAATTGGACTGAAGTCAGAATAGGATTTTGCACAGACTTGCTACCCTGGGATTACTCTTCATGAAAACATATGTTTTCCTCAGTTGTAAAAGATTGGACATCAGCACTAATTAAAGGAATTGGGACTCATTGCATTAACCATGGACAATAGTCTCTCTAGAGTTAAGCTTAAAACTTGCCTTCTATTATAAACCCAATGTTGATAGAAACCTCTTTCTCGTTACCTGAGATTTTGCTCATGTGAATGTATGCCAGGATTGAATTTTTTTTTTCTGAAAATTGAATTGAGACATTTTGGTGAAGGAGGGTTTGATAAATGCTTCAAGATATTCTTTAGTGTCTGACATCTTGAATCCACTATTTTTGTAGTTTACCTGGGAAGATGAAGAACTTTAGTGTATGTGGATTTGTACACATAATTCTGTGTGCAAAATCCACTCCGTCCTTACCCTAAAATGTTTGTAGGCCCAGATTAAATAGCCAAATATCTATGCTAAATCTTACAGGTGGATAATACATTTGTATTTGAAATTCTCTAATACATCTCAAATGTCGTCATTTTGAATGAGGAGATGTAAAATATTGCCTTGTTTCTGTGACAGTGAAAGGCTCTTAAAGAAGGAAAGCACAGTTTGCTGTGGTAGAGTCAAGATGGGTGCATTTCAATTTATCAACAAGAATAATGTGCTTCAGTTGCATCATTTGTTCAATTTCCGTCATTAAACACACTACAGAGGTGAATTTGGGTTGTCTCATGTTTTGGTGGTGACCTGGATTTGGCAAGACCAGGAGCCTCATTCAAACCCCATGGAAGGAAAAGAATATCTTTACAGTCTTTTCTTTTACTTCACTGGGTCATGGATCAAGCCCCAGGAGGGTTAGAAGAACAAGACGGAGCAAAGAACAGCAGAGTGAACTTGTCTCTCACACAAACAGAAGTTGATCTTGAGATAAAATGTCATAGGATAAGAGAAAAGGCCCTAGTTAAAAGATCGGAAACAAAGGGTAGGAATAAATGATTAGTCTTCAGAATGGAGAGAAGTAAATAGTGGTGTCCCCCAGGTATCTGTACTGGAAGCAGTACTGTTCAATATATTCATATAAGAGTGAGGTGGCAAAATTTGCAGATGATACAAAATTTCTCAAGAGACTTAAGTCCAAAGCAGACTGTGAAGAGTTACAAAGGGATCTCACAAAACTGGGTGACTAAGCAACAAATTGGCAGATGAAATTCAGTGTTGATAAAAGCTAAGTACATTGGAAAAAATATTCACAACTATACTATAAAATGATAGGGTCTAAATTAGCTGTTATAACTCATGAGAGATCTTGGAGTCATTGTGGATAGTTCTCTGAAAACATCCACACAATGTGCAGCGACAGTCAAAAAAAGTGAACAGAATGTTGAGAAACATTAGGAAAGAGATAGATAATAAGCAGAAAATATCATATTGCCTCTATATAAATCCATGGTACACCCACATCTTTAATACTGCTTGCAGATCGGTCATCCCATCTCAAAAAAGGTATATTGGAATCAGAAAAAGTATAGAAAAGGGCAACACAAATGATTAGGGATATGGAACAGCTTTCATATTAGGAGAGATTAATAAGACTGGGACTTTTTAGATTGGAAAAGAGACCGCTAAGGGGGGATATGTTAGAGATCTACAAAATCATGACTGGTGTGGGGAAAGTAAATAAGGAAATGTTATTTATTCCTTCTCATAACACAAAAATTAGAGGTCACCAATGAAATTAATAGGCAGCAGGTTTAAAACAAACAAAAGAAAGTATTTATACACACAACACACAGTCAACCTGTGGAACTCTTTGCAAGAGGATATTGTGAAGGCCAAATGAATAATGGAGTTCAAAAAAGAACCAGGTAAGTTCATAGAGAATAGGTCCACTGTTGGAAGACAGGATACTGGAGTGGATAGACCATTGGTCTGACCCAGTATAGCCATTCTTATGTTCTTATAATCCAATGCAAGATATTGTCACAGGCCCAAGGACTCCCTCCCTCAAGGGCTCCCATGGGAAGGCAAATTAACATTGTATGTTGCTAATGCAGTTGCAAGGAGCGCAAGGCATTTCAGGGGAGAGTCAAAGGTGTATAAGAGTGGAGTGGAGAATTCCTTTGCAGGTTGCAAGAGGCCAAAATGGGGAGGGAGGAAGAGATCAAAGAATGGGTTAACTCAACACTTCAGCTAGCTGTGTCTGAAGATAAAACACTGGTCTCGGTCCAAGGTCCTGGGCTCAGAAAAAGGTCTGCAGCTGCCCAACCGTGAAAAAGAAAAGAACTAAGTAAAGCAGGGCTGCAGCAATTGCAGTAAAAACAGTGACAGCAAATAAAACAGCAAAGGCCAACAGGGAGGAAAACAAAGTCTCTGAAGTCGGTGTGTTTTGGGAACACCCAGGAGACCACAGTGAGCTGGTTTGGATTGGTACAAAGAGCACCAGGAACAGAGGTCCCTAAAACAAAAACATCCCCCCAAATCCCCAGGATTTAAAAACCCTCCTGAGAGCCAAAGCAAGTTGGAGATCACAGCGGACCCTGAACAACCTGTGCACAGGACAAGAACTCCCGTCCACCCCTTCCTCTTATGTTACACCCAGGCTTCGCCAACCTTGGGTCATGCATGTGTGAGTATGAAAGTGAGTTAAGGCTGGGGTACTAACGCTTTCTTGCTTCCTATGAGTGATGTGGGAGCAGTCCCAACACTCAGCACTGTTATTTTATTAATAAAGCTTTAAAACTTAAACACTTGATGTGCTCCGTCACCTCCTCCACTAAAGATCCTGTGGCCTCAGCCTAATCACCTGTCGCCCCAGGCAGATTGGTAACAAAAATCTGTCACAATATTATCTCATCCACCTTGTCTCTCTAATATGCTGGCACCAATACGGCTATAAAAACACTGCATACAATCCTGCTGCTTTCAGTCTTGCTAGGCCCAGAAGAGAGTTACAAAGGAAAAAGAGTCCAAGAGACATGAAAAATCTTCCTCTTTTACAGGATGGTCATATTTCACCTTCAAGAGCCATTCGTATTCCAGGGTCCAAATCGAAAGAGGATCCCCTCCAAATATCACCCACACTTGCCCAGTACCAAGAAAAAACATTTGCATAGTATAAGTTACACAAAAACACTCCATATAAATAAACATAAAATGATAGGAACTTTAGAGTGGGAACCAAAGTTATGCATAGGGTTGTATGGTGGAACTTATTAAAATAGTGAGCTTTATCAGCAAAAGTACACTGCTAAAAGCACTAGGAGTCAGGCAGGCAAGCTAGCAACACTTATATGTACATTCCTTAGCAACAAGTGTTTACTGTTACTCCAAAGGCTCCAGTAACTTTTCAAAGAGTGATTTGAAGGTCTTGAAGGTATTGAATGTTACATAGGTGACATATTGGTATGGGGAAAGGCTCAAGAGAGTTCAAGAGAGATGTCATGAAAGGAACCTCTGACTGAACCACAGCAAATGCAAATTGACTCTGACAGATATAATATTTGGGGCATCACTTGATGAAAGGTCTAAAATCTGACAACTCAGAAATTTTCTGCAATAACTGAAATGGCCACACTGACCTGCAAGAAAGATTTGCAAAGATTTCTTGGAGTGGTTACATACCTTCGGAAATGTATCCTGCATGTGTTAACTGTAACAACTCAGAGGCGATCCATGTTTGTTGTTCTTATAAAGAGGAACTAAGTGTGCAAGATGGACTTGTCTTTAAAAGTTATAGAATCATAGTACTGGAAAGTCTCAGAAAAGAGACTATGTCTATTATTTATGAAAGTCATCTTAGAGCAGAACTATGTAAAAGGCGAGCTCAAAATGCTGTATATTAGACAAATGTGCAAGGCCTTTATAAACACTGGATAATGGAGGGACTGTTTGATTTATCAAAAAGGAGCATGGAAACCTGCAAAGACAACTGACCAAGATGCTGCTCCAAGATCTTATCTTGTTGAGACAGAGGAAAGAGATGTCTATAGAAGAAACAGAAAGGATCTGATGAGCCCTAAAATAATTGTGCTTGAAAATAATACAAATGTAGAACAAAAAGCAACTGTGTCAACATCGAACTCAGAACTGTAAGCAATACCAGACCAGTCTACTGAATCTGCTGAGTCTCAAGTGGCCAGTTTGAATATGGCGAGGGCAGGTGATGGACGGATATAGATTCTCCTGTTACAACCTCTAAAGGCAGAGTGATAAGAAAACCTGCCAGATACAGAGACTAATTGTTCTAGACTCTTTAAGGATTCAGATAAGAGTAATGGAAGCTGAATTAAGTTGATACAATATAAATTGAGTTTCAACCTTAATACTTCACTGTATGTATCTGGGTTTTTTTTTTTAAAAAAAAAGATGTTGGTATGAATCATAAGGCTGGTTTTAAGGAGTATGTAATCGCTGTTGCCAACTTGCTATTGTAACTTGTTGCTGAGACCTGTACAGATAAGTGTTTCTGACTTACCTGCTTGGTTCCAAATGCCTTAACAATATGTTTCTGCTGATAAGACTCACTCATTAATAACTCTCCCTCCCAACACTATGGTTAACTTTGGTTCCTACTCCAGAGTTCCTACTATCATTACATCTTTCTTTAAAAAAGAAAAAAAAAGATATATACAATATAACTGAATTTCAATTTTTACTTAACTGTATCAACTGAATTTAGCGTACATAACTCTAATCTGAATCCTTAAAGCATTTATAACAATTTCTCTCTGTATCTAGCAGGTTTTCTGATCCCTCTGTCTTTAGAGATAGTATCAGGGATATCAGTGTCCTTCAGTCCCCTCCTCACTCTGCTTCATATTCAAACTAACCTCTTGAGACTCACCTCATGTTCTTTTCCAATCTTTACTAGCCTGTTTTTGTTTTCTGTATTGTAAAGCATCCCTTAGAATTCCTTTTGCATGCCTTAGATCTGTATTTCAAAACCCACTCTCTCATCTTCCCAGAGTTCAATCTGGAACTTCAATTTTTGGTGTTGTTTTAGCCTCTCCGATTTTTCTTTCTGAGTAAGCAGCTTGGTGACTTCTGCTAAAGCACATTCACCCTGGCCTGATGTGTCCTCTTTCCCCACATCTGAAACACTCAGGCTGTCTCCTACTGCTTTGTATCCAAACCTTTCAATAACACTGCTCTACAGCCAAAATGCTTCTGAAAAAAAATGTAGTCAAACTTTACTAATTCTGGGTCACTGAGAAAGAAAATGGTGCTTAAAATTGTTGATTGGCTCTAGGTTTCAAGATATGCTGTTGGGTCAGTATATACGACCCTTGACTTGGGAATGGCGGAGGATAAGTGACTTATAAAAGGAAGGGATCTCAATTTAAACCAGAAATGACTAAAATACATCTTTGACTGGATCTATGAATAAATCTATGACTGGGTTTGGACAGTACTTTTTAGGCAAAACAATAAATGATGCAATCTGACGCTTGTATTGCATCATACATGATATGAATTGCATCATGTTATACCTAGAAGTCATGGATGATGCAATCATAACAAAGCTTACATCACTCTGCTGAACAAATTGCCCTATATCAGCTCTAGAAATCATACAGTGGTCAGCTCTCTTATTTGTCACTGTTTGATTTTGCAAGGGACACATTTCTGTTTAGCCAAATTGAGCAGAGATGCCTCGTACTTGTGTGAACAGTGCAAGATAACTTCTGCTATGTTTGTGGTGAAGTGACTTGCATCACAAAAGCGCAGTATAACCAGTATGGTTAAGAAAGCCTATCACCTTTATTCTGGCTGCAAAATTGGAGATCAGGACAAGAGGTGGGCCCACATATATGCTGCAACACTTGTGCAACAAATCTTTGCCAGTGGTTGAACAGGAAAAGGAAATCTATGCCTTTTGCAGTGCCAATGATTTGAGAGAGCCAACAGATCATACCAAGCAATTGTTACTTCTGCATGGTGCCTGCAGTTGGGAAAGGTGTGTCAAAGAAGAAAAAGTGGACTGTGCATTACCCAAACATTCCATCAGCTATATGCCCAGTACCCATGGAGAAAGACTGCGGTTCCTGATGCACCAGAATCATTCTCCCTTGAGTCAGATGAGGAAGAGGATGAAATTCTGGTCCTGAACCATCAAGACACAGGACCCATATTTTCTCCCATTCCTCCTCCTCTGAACCACACCTCATAACACAAGGTGAACTGAATGACCTTGTCAGGGATTTGGAACTACCCAAGAGTAAGGCAGAGCTGTTGGGCTCCAGATTAAGCAGTGGAATCTCCTGGCAGGTGCTGTTAGAGTTTCCATGTTCCGTGACCGTCAAAAGGATCTTGTCCCATTCTTCTTCAGGAAAGTGATCTTGTAGCCTGTGTGATGGGGCAAGGCCAGATGGCTACAGTAAAGTACTGAAAAACAGGTATGTTAGCCCCAGGCTAAACAATCCCTAGGACCATGCTACCAAATGGCAGTTGCTCCAGGTTAATCAAGGCACTGGAGCCATTAAGACCTTCTAGAAGGCAGTGGAGATAGCTACTTTAATTAGAACACCTGCAGTCAATCAGGGCAGGCTAATCAGGGCACCTGGGTTTAAAAAGGAGCTCACCCCAGTCAGGCAGGGAGGAGCCAGAGGAGAAGGAGTTCGAGTGAGGAGCTGGGAGCAAGAAGGCAAGGAGCTGAGAGTGAGAGAGTGTACTGCTGGAGGATTTAGGAGACAAGCATTGTCAGACATCAGGAGGAAGATCCTGTGGTGAGGATAAAGAAGGTGTTTGGAGGAGGCCATGGGAAGTAGCCCAGGGAGTTGTAGCTGTCATGCAGCTGTTACAGGAGGTACTATACACAGCTGCAATCCACAGGGCCCTGGGCTGGAACCTGGAGTAAGGGCGGGCCCGGGTTCCCCCCAAACCTCCCAACTCCTGAACAGACACAGGAGGAGCTGACCCAGACTGTGGAGAAGTCACTGAGATGAGCAAATCTGCCAAGAAGCGCAGGACCACCAAGGTAGAGGAGGAACTTTTCCACACGTGCCACAACATCGATGGTGTGATGGCCGCCTCAACATTGTTCACGATCCGAATGAGTGGAGACTGTTCATTGATTCATCGAAGATGAGTCTTAAAGTTGTTTTGCTGCATAATGGCAATGTTTTGCCATCAATTCCAGTTGGTCATGCAGTCCATATGAAGGAAACCTATGACAACATGAACAACTTTTGAGATGGATAAACTATGCCCATCAGTGGCAGATTGTGGCGATTTGAAGGTTGTTGCTCTCTTGCTTGGTCTGCAGACTGGATACACAAAGTACTGCTGTTTTCTCTGCAAATGGGATAGTCGTGCAAGAGATTCCCACTACATCAAGAAAGATTGGCACTCCGACAGTCATTGGAGCTGGAGGAAAAGTGTTCAGCATCCACCACTTGTTAATCAAGGAAGATTTTGTTACCACCCTTACACATCAAGCTGGGTCTGATGAAGAACTTTGTCAAGGCCGTTGACAAAACACAAGCAGCTTTCAAGTACCTCCGTGGAAATTTCCAAGGTTAAGTGAAACTAAGATAAAGGAAGGTGTCTTTGTGGTCCAGATTCATGAACTTCTTTGAGATAATGCATTTGACCATGCACTGCGTGGCAAGGAAAAGACGGCATGGAAAGCTTCCAGTTAGTGCAATAAATTTTCTCGGAAACAACAAGGCAGACAATTACAGGTTGTTGGTGAAAACCTCCTTGAGGCATACAAAAGCCTTGGTTTCAACATGTCACTAAAGATACATTTTTTGCACTCTCATCTAGATTTTTTCCACTGAACTGCAGAGCAGTGAGCGACGAGCATGGCGAGCGATTTCACCAGACATTGCAACAATGGAGAAAACCTATCAGGGAAAATGGAGTCCATCAATGCTTGCAGACTATTGCTGGACAGTGACAAGAGATGCCTCCATTTAATGAATACAAGAGACAACCAGAGCGCTGAGTAGACACTGAATAGACTAAACTAGTACATAATAGTTTTTTGCCTTTTGTTTCATAATAAATTTTATTTATATAACCCTTTTGCTGATTTTTAAAGTGTTACATAAACAGGACAGGTGAAATATTATCATGTAAAGCAACCATAAACACATGAAATAACCTAGGTTTACAATTTATGATTAAAACTCTACTATCTACACCATATACATAGACATAAAATGTAAAAACTTAAATATCTTAGAAACAGTAGCCAATCAGTTGTTTTAATTGTCATATTTGAATTCAGCACATCAAAATACATAATAAATGCCACATTTTATCTCTGAAGCAGACGACTTCTCAAAAATTGTAGACCAGTGTAATCATACTGCCAAGTGGAACACTTATATTTTGGCTTCCAGGATTCCCATAGTCTATGTTCTTAGTGGGGCAATATTTTCTAATGTGACTCATCTCCACACAACAAGAGTATACACTCTGAGAGCTCCCTGCATTGACACCTTTCTGAGCGGCAGTAAGAGGCAAGGTTCCACCTAGATGCTTCTGTTTTCTTCTGTGCTCTGTGCAGCTGAACAAATCACAGTTCACGTAGAAGCAAATTCTTTTTTATATGTCCCCTGCACCCACAGGCAAAACATTCCCTCCTTTAGACCTCACAATCTTTTAGCCCCTTTTCCTGCTTATTCATGTACCCCACCAATTTTTTCTGTCTGCAGGATCTCCAGAATGTTGTGCTGCTGCTCCTCAAACACAATCATGTTTGTAGCTCCAGTTAGACCTCCTGCTACTTCTGTCATCTGCCCAACTCCATAAACTGGAATGGGAACTTCTGCAATTGCTACTATCCCTCTGTGCACCAACTTGGGAAGGTAGACCTTACTTTTGCAGAGGCTTCCTCAGACTTTAGCTCCACAGATTCCTGGACATCCAAACTGGGTAGGGTGTCTATCAAACCCAGGCTTCAACTTTCTTTTCCTGTAGCACTGAGGCAGGGTGAGACTCACTGGCGCAGCACTTCCTGCTGGCTGTCAAGGGAATTAGCTCTTTTCCAGCTCCAGAGTGCCCTCTGCCAGCTGATATCTTACCTGCCCCTGATTCCCATGTCCCTCCCAGACCCCGGTACCCTTTGCCCAGGGGTTCTGCCCTCTGCAATACCCCCTCACTCTAGGTCTCCCCTCCCAGGGGAGCCCCCCAGCCCCTTATCCCCACCTTGCCTCAGTGGTTACTGCCAGTCTCCATTTAGCCCTCATTCACTAGGACAGACTGCAGTCTGTAAACCACTCATCATCGGCAAGGGGGGTTGGACCAGGTGCCTCTGACTATTCCTGGGCTGCTCCTCTGCAGCCTTAGTACCCTTTTACCCCTTCGTTCAGCCTGCAGCCTGGGCCTTAGCTAGGTTGGAGCTTCCTAGCTCTCTCTGACCTTCCCCAGCACTGCTCCACCCTAGATACCCTTCTCAACCTCCCAGGCAGCCAGATCCTTCTCTCTCACAAAGCTAGAGAGAGAATCCTCTTTGTCTCTGTCCCTCAGTCTTCTTATAGGGCCAGTTGTGGCCTGACTGCACTGGCTACAGTTGTGGCTGCCTTCCCAATCAGCCCAGCTTTTCCTCCACAGCCCTCTCTCAGGGCTGTTTTAAGCCCTCTTTACTGGAGTGGGGCAGCTGCCCCACTACAAGCACAAACATTCCTCCTCACTCTGCTCTTGTATCAGGGGTGAATCAAAGCGCCTGCATTCTCCACCATGTGTGATAATACAGGGCTTCTTCCCAGCCACCCAATGACTCTCTGTCATGCCCACAAGTCTCTTCCAGGCAGTTTTATTGTTGAATTTAACCAACAAATATAACAGCTCCTCAGCTCACCTTTCACAACCTACTTTTCCTGCCAGGAGATTCTGGCAATCCTGCAGCTTCCTTAACTTCTCTCAGCCTTACCTTACCCTGTAGCTATGTTCCTCCTGAAACTACCTTTTATCTTTTATAGGCCAGGTGCAGCCCTGCTCCCTTAACTAGGGCAACTGGGAGCACCTGCTCTGGGACAGAGCCACTGGACCTATGCCAGTTATAGAGCCGGCCACCACGTGACAGAGATATTGCACTGGCTTTTGTTGGCCTCACTGAAAGTAGTCTGGAATATAATCCTTCGTCTTTGGTTCTCAACACAAAACTTTTCTGTAGAAACTTCCCTATCCCTTCAAGCAGTTGCATTTTTAGACCTGTTAAGACTCTCCAAAATGCCTTCTTCCACCTCAGGCAGGGGGATGAATATTCCTTCTGTTTGCACATGTATCCATCCACAGCTAAATGCAAGAACACATTTGCTGGGAGTGCAGTGGGTGATACAACCCAGATCACTATGGCACAATATGAATGTACAGGAAATCCAAACTCATTTTGCATTTTGCCATTTAATATTTTACATTCACCTCTACAACCATAGTGTGCTCAAAGCTCTGACAGGCTTATTTCAGGCTTCTGTCTAAACTTCCTGACCAATCTCAGAGGGCACGGATAACATTCTGGAAGTATAGAAAATAACGGGAATATTGAGATCACAGGAAAGACAGTCTTCCTGCCCACAGGTATGACTGAATGCATGGAAGGGTATATCTACACAGGCCAAAGCAGCGAGCCTCCCAGCTTGGGTGAACAGATTTGAGTTAAGGAGGCTTATTATAGTGCTCTAAAAATAGTTGTACAGACAGTGCTTAGAAGTTGTGGCTCAGGCTGGAGTTTGGACTCTAAAGGCTAAGGGGGTGGGGGCTGGGATTGCAGCCTGAGTTGCAAATTCAAATTGCTGTCTACACAGCTATTTTTAGAGCGCTACCACAAGCCCCTAGATACCAAGTCTGTCAGCTGAGGCTGGGACATTTGCTGCTGTGGGCTGTGTATACTTACCCTAATTGTCTTTTAAAATTTGGTCCTAGACTGATCCTGTTACACAAGACTCGCTTCTGCACTGCAGTATTTGCACATTACATTCATTCTATTTGGAACTCTGAACTCAGAGAAGACTCTTTGCTCAGTGATTTTGAAAGTCAGCTGAAGACTTTCCTTGTTAATATTGTTTTAAATGAACTGAAGTATCATATAAGTTCTTGTAAAATATGCTGTCCCTGGAGATGTTTGCATGAAAGGTACTTCCAACTTCAATTCAGAAGTTCTTACCATAGTGTATTGTGGTATATTCACAGCATAAAAGAGACAATGCTTTCTCAGTACATCCTGGTCTGAGAAGCACTCAGATATAGTCATGAGTGGCAGAATAAAACCCTAAAATATATTTAAACTGGGGAAAAAAAGGAATTATTTATTTGCCAAAAAGTGCAATTCCGTTGACATAAAACTATTTGCAAATCAACATAGAGTTTGATTAATAGTTTTGTTAACATCACAATTAAGTATTTTATTTTGACTGACCCAAAATGTTTCTTTCTTTCCTTTCTTTTTTTTTGCAAATGCCCAAAGATTCCCAAAATGCTGCTGAGGTAATGGCAGCCTCCCTTACTACCTTTATCCCAGTGGTTTGGGAACTCACATGAGAGGTGGGAGACTTGGGTAATTCCTCTCTCTGCCTGACATGGGATTTGAATGTAGGTTTCCCATGGTAGAGGAAACTGTGTTGTGAGATATTCTACTATTGTTCTTTCTCAGCCTCTTCTGTTCAAGCTGTTACACTCTTTATACTTAATTAAATAGCTATGGGAGTAAGAACCTGCCCATGGGTCTAACACAGCCAAAGTGAGTGTCCTAAACTCCAGGCTATAGTCATTCTTGTTCTCTTTCTGAGGCCTAATGACTATTTCTGTGCAACATTTTGTGAATCTAGTCATCTAGGTCTCAAAACCTGTTTTTGACCAACTCCCCCCCCAAAAAAAAAAAAAAAAAAGAAACAACAACAAAAAACATGAAATCATGCATGGACTAAACTTTGTGAAAGCAGGTCCCGGTGCATGCAGAAAGAATCAAATCATTAATTTGAGGATCAGGATTAGGAGCCCTAACCTAAAGTCTACTGCATTCATTAGGGTCTTTCCATTGACTTTAATAGGCTTTATATCAGGCCTTAGGCGCGTTAGCCAACTGGGGTAAGCATCAAGTGCAATCACTGAATACCCACTGCAGCAAAGGTGTCATCAGGACCTCTCCTAAGCTTCACAAATGTACATGGAAGCTTTGAACTAGGGAGAGTGAGCTAAGTCAGCTCATACCATACCATGTTTAATTTACTGTTAAAGTCAACTGAGAAAATGATTTTTTCCTTCTTCTATACTGTTCTTACTTGTTTTTTTCTTTACAGTTCTGTCTCATTAGTAGGTGCCTTCTGCAGAAAAAAATCATGCCCTTGCTATGTTTGGTATTTTTTACCATGCTGCAGTATGCCATCTTTAATTACTTTCCTCTTTGCATTCAATGACACATTTGATTCAAAACCAAAAAAACTAAGCAAAGAAAGAGTGGCTTTGACACTTGCTTTAAACATAACAAAAAACAAATCCAAAGGGTTTCTTAAGTCATTATTCAATTTTCTGTTTATCTATTAATGATGTCTCCCAATTGTTCACCTTATTTTCCTGATACTGTTGTTTCAGCATTGACATATGTTATGAATCAACACAGAAAAATAGGCAGCAATGGAATGAGAGGTAGAAAAAAGTGAAATATAATGAAATCTATTAACAAAATAACTAAGAGACATGCAGCTGCTGAATACTGAAAAGTTCCAAGATTCAGTTCAGCAAATGCCAAAACTAATATTAAAACACTGCTATATATTTGCCACTGCAAAGATTGTAAATATAAATGTAAATGTTGTGCTAATGATTTTAAATAAACCTAAAATCAAAGAAGAAATCACTGGAATAACTTTCATTAACCAAACAAGAAATTATAACAAATAACACCATGTCAATGCTCCAGTGCAGTAATGATTTTAAATTAGAAAAGCAACATTTACAGGATAGGTTGCTCATTTAGCATTTTTAGGATCTGTCAATAGGATCACTTTTGGCATGAAATAGCCTATTTATTTTGATTAAAGGAAAATCCCTTAATGAAAATGCTCCTGAACAAATACCAGCAGGGGTTCCTGACTTATTCAATGCCTAGTGAATTCCCACATAAGAATTTGCAGGAGAAGCAAACAGTGCTAGAAGATCTGAAAATGTCAATGCAGTTTGTTGATAGCCTGTTCAGATTACTAAAGAGTTCTGTTTTACAAAGGTTGGGAAGTTAAAGATCTGATTAGGTGCACTGTTTCCAGTTATTTACAATGTGCTGTTTGATGGACAGCACCAGTGCTCTCACTTCCTGAAATGAACTTTTTAATGAGCTGTGCTGACTAGAGCAGATATCAGATAAAGCTTGACAAAGGTTAGCTTTTTTTCTTTCCTTTTTTTTATTTTGGTGAGAAAGCAGATATCTATGAACTGCTTTCCTCCTGTGCACAACACATGTTCTCAGCTGTGAGATGTACATTGGAGACATCTGGAGGCAAGGGAAATCTAATTTAAATCAGGAAAATCATGATTGTTGTAATAGAGAGATTGCTTTGTCAAATGCCACTGTACTAAACAGAAATGCATTATACTTAATATTATAATTGATGTTGACTGTCATGAGGGTTGTAAGGTGACCTTCAAAGAAATGAGGCATTTTGATTCATTTCAGCAAACTGAAATTTTTCACTTAGGTTGTTCATTGGGTTGACTTTACCCAAAACTAAAAATTTTGTTTTGATTTTCACAGTGGAAACTGTCTGGTTGGGGCCAAAATTTTCATTTTTTCCTGTTCTGTTTTATTCAAAATTTTCCTTAGGGGGAAAAAAAATCAATTTTTGACCAACTGTAGGAAACACCCTTATGCCACCTTGACATCTAACCAAATGTACTCCATTTATAGTAGCTCTGAAGCACTTGTACTGCTATGAATCTCATTATTGGTTGCTGTTAGGGCCTCAGGCGATGAAGAGTGCTGATTGGCTTGGGACAGTTTAGTGGTGCATTTGGAAACTAAAATGTATTTTGTCATGCACTCCAAATACAAGCATGAGCAGCAAAGGGCTCCTATCTCATTTTGGTGTTGGGCTCACATATTTGATGGGCTGAAATGATGAAATCCTCAAATAGTGATACAAAGCTTAGGCCTTGACCCAGAAAAGCATGCGTTGACTGTCTAAGTTATAGGAGCCTCTGTGTGGTCACCTGTGGGCAGCCATGCTGCCCACAGTCTCCACCCACAAGATGCCTATCCCACATGCCCTAATTAGGGCTTGCAAGAGGATCTTCAGAGGACAGTCTGCAAAAGACAGGCTATCTTCCTCAGTTCTTGTGCCTGGGGATTCTCCCCCAGCCACACTCTGCTCCCACCCATTACACTGGAATGAACAGGCCAGAGCAGGGATGAGAATCTCACTCTTAGTTTCTGTATTTGGACTCTTCCAATATGAAAATGGCTAATTTCATATAGCTGAGCTTTTACTTCCTGCAGCAGCAAAGTATTTAAGTATGAGCCTAACTTTAAGACTACTTTGAAATCAATGGGACTATTAATACTCACAGTGAGACATCTGCCTAAGTACCTGGTAGGGTGACCAGATGTCCCAATAAAATTGGGACGTCCTGACATTTAGGTGTTTGTCCCATGTCCCAACTAATCTTTGTCCCAATATTTCCTTTTTTTTTTTTTTTTCCTTTTCTCCGCTGGCAGCACTCGGCTTTTTTTTTCCCCCTCTTCTGGCAGACCCCCCCCACCCCCCACGTGTCTTGATATTTTCTCCCTCTCATCTGGTAACCCTAGTACCTGGTTAACTGGGGCCTATATATTTTAAATGATCACTACCTTTATGTTTAAGGCTGTTGAAATCAATGGTTATATTTCTACTGAATTCATTAGGTATTGCTTAAAAACATCAAGCCTGATTCAGGCCAGAGCTATTCTAATTATGGAGTGCTTATCACCATAATTTCTTGAGCACTTATGTTGGTTTACATTACTGTAAATCAGGAGTAACTACCAGAAATTAATGGAGTTACCACTGCATACAACTGGCATCAAAAACAGTCCTATGCTATCTATCAGAGTTATATAGACAATGGACAACATTTTGCACAAATATCCATTAAAATTATTATATGAACTCTTTACAGTCATACTAACACCTCTTTGTTTGTACCTAAAGGCATTTCAAGGAATTAGTTTTACTAACAGAAATTGTCACAGTTACAGGTACCTGTACCTGTTTTCCAACTTCATGATCTACCAAGTGCACCCACTGTAGATTCCTCCTCCACTGTCACCTCTCTCAGGCAGAGACCTTCATCTCTCTCCCTCCTGACTGGCACGTTTTCCAGGTTTCACAGTTCCCTGCCTACACTGTGTTATTCCCAGGAAGCCAGACTGCCTAAACAAGCCACTGTCTGCACTTTGCTTTCTCTCTGAATGATATGAACGCTGTAACTGCTAGCAGTTATAAGTTACCACACAACTCTTTATAAGCAAGCACATAAAGATTGTTAAGGTGAAACCCTTGCAGAGAAAACATATTAAAAACAATAAAATAACCTACATACATGTTGATAAGATTACCAGAGATCATTCCGCAAAACCAACAAGGGCTCTGGTAGGCGTCCATCCTTCCTACCCCACAAAGCGGTTTTCCTGTGGTTACCGGTTCATGACAGTGTTAGCTCAGAACCAGAACACCCAAAAGAGTTCCGTCTTTCCTTTGTATAATATGGGCCTTTGATCTTCAGATTCCATGAACAGATAATCAGCAAATAATGGTCCTCTCCTCAGGGACTAGCTTCAAAAGGCCTTTGCATAAATGGGTTTTTGCATAATGGAGGTGGGAAATTTACATTCACTTCCCTCTTGAGAGATTACATATAATTCCAACCCATAAAATAATACATAAACCATTAATTCATTACAGTAGACCCCAAAGCCACTTAAACTTAATTCAGTAAGGTCTCCCAAGGATATGGAAGGAAATTGCCCTACCTGTCACTGAAATGTTTGTAAAAAAAATTTTAGAAGTCTCATGTTTTTAACTGCTCATGTGCAAATGTCTGTTTTTGAAGTGCTAGTATAGCAGAACAGAAATCCTTACCATCTGATTTATCTCGCTAATCACAAGTAAACCACACAGCTCAAATTATGACATTGGTCACCAATTTATGAGTAAACTATGCACAATGGTATTTCTTCTAAAAATATGCAGAACTCTGATTCATATATAATGTTTTTAGAGCACAAAACAGGTTATTCTGAATAAGTGATTTCACGCAGATTAGTCACTCACATGCAGTTTAATAACTTGGCTCCAGTTATTCCCTTCCTTTATTGGCCATACATTGAAGCTTGCTACATACTGGCAAGTGGACTCACCAACTCATTACATGCTCAGCAGGGACTCTGCATTCATACTTAGGTTGCTAGCCTGTGCATAAGTCTGTGCTACCATGTATTCATTACTGTCATTACCCATACTAGCTAGATGAAAGCTAACACAGGTATGCCTACCTCTACTACAATCACATCATAATTTTTAGTGTAGATGTACCCTTACATAGCACTCTGTTTGTCTTTCTCAGCAAGGAACCTGAACTTTGAAAAGGGTTTGATGGTCATCTTTGTATTCTGAAAATCTGTAATCACTTGATATTTCTTTAAGATGTCTGTTTCTTCACATTCCTTGGGGAACCTAAGTATATTAATGCTGTCCACCTCTTGCTGACCAGCTAGAACTGTGAAAACTTAACTGCCCTTTAAAAGTGCATTTTTGTATTGTCCTTCTTGATCCATTTATCCACTGTGGCCCAAGTATCTGCAGTTCCTGACTCATCTGTAGTTTCTTACTTTTACTTGACTGTTTGTCTTATTATCCTCATTCCATCTTATCTCCTAATTCTCAATTTTCAATACTCAAAAAATAGACCTTATTATAGTTCTCTTGCTTATTGTCAAAGAGATTATGCTAATACAGCTCTGGCCCTCCATGAAGCTTTACTTTATTCAAAGCAACATGACAGATGTGCCTACAGCCAGCAGTCATACCCTTAGGTCAAAGTAGCGATTGTCCTTGTCTGAACTGATTGGCCTTTTACTCAGACTTTTAGTGTGAGGGCAACTGAACTCTTAGTAGCAGGTGAAGATGAACATTGCCTATACATACTCATCCTGTACTAAGATAAGAGTCAGAATCAAGCAACAGCTGGCCATGGGACACCAGTGAAAAACATATTTTATACAAGATATATGTTCATTTGCCTTGTGTTTAAAATTCACATTTCTTTCTCTTCCCAACACTGACAGACTTCTACGCTTTATATAATTTTACACAGATTTTATATGTGTGCAGGCAATAAATTCAAAACTTTCCTCTGTTCTACCAAACATGAACAAAACAAGATAATCAATCTTGTATGGAAACTTGGGTGACACAGCATAGTCATGGATATTTAAACTCATTTGGAGCATCACGGTTAATGTCCATTTATCGGTGATTCTGGTACAGGTACAATAACTAAAAAGGATACACCTTGGAACAATGTGAAATTGTATATCCTGATCTTCTACTATTGCTATTACAGGCAAATTTGTGTTAGTAAAATTCTACCAAATAGCTCATCTCTAGTCCTCATGGTAACCGACTGTAAGTAGACTGAACCTTGCATCTGCAAACATGATTCTGGATATGTGACTACAGTTGCTATCACTTCACTACAGTTATTTTAAAGATATGAATATACATGGGACTAATTTCTTACCATATTCTGGACCAAAGTCTGTCTTTTTATTTTCCCACTTCTATCCATCAAACATTGACACAGAGACTTGTCATTTACTTCTGTGTTTGCTTGACCCTCCAAACAGCTGGTGCAACTTGGCATTAATGGTATAAAACCTTATTAGAAAGGGTCCAACAATACATAATTTGAGGTTTTTTTATATAAGATCCTTAACATTGTTTAACTCCAGATTTGTTTTTGTTTAAATATTTTTATAGCCCGTGTATTAAGGAATTCTGCCTAAATACCCTACACTGTAGGTAAGAGGGCTGCTTTACAACTTCAATTTGTGATCTCTTTTTGGAAATGTGTTGACCTCTTTGCTGCTGTTGTTGTTCTTAGATATCATAGTGCTGTCATTGAAAAGTGGAGGCTCCTTTGAGGGATCAAATGAGACAGAAGAAAATATACAAGTTACAATAACCCAAAGTCACTTTAACATACTCAGTTCAGACTTTCTGTTCCCATGAGAGAGAACCTCACTATTTTGTATGTGAATGCATATTATAAAAGGCTATATGCTCACTCCTTTTCTTTCTGTGTTCTATTGCATAAACCCTCTTTCTTTGAAATTTCATACTGTATTTCTAAGTTCTAAATCATGCTGCTAGGCCTCTCGAATATGTATTGAGGTCTCAGTGATTCACTTCCTAAGACAACTGGGCATACATTAAGAAACTAGATTGAAACTCTCAATGTAGCTTTACTAATCCTATATTTAATACTAAAAAACATTATTTTGCTATTAATATTACCATAGTGCCTAGATGCCCCAACCAATCTCCGGGCCCTGCTGTGTGGATGCTGTAGAAACACAGAAGGAAACATTCCTTGTTCACAAATATTGATAGTCCAAACCAGGGGTCAGCAACCTCGGGCACGTAGTTCATCAGGGTAAGCACCCTGGCGGGCCGGGCCAGTTTGTTTACCTGCTGCCTCCGCAGGTTCGGTTGATTGCGGCTCCCACTAACCACGATTCACCGCTCCAGGTCAATGGGGGCTGCAGGAAGCGGCGCGGGCTGAGGGATGTCTAAACAGACAAAATAGTTGAAGGCTGGGAGAAAGAAATGATTACAGATAGGCAGCTGAAGTCTAGAGTAACTTTCAATGGGACTTAGGCACTTTTGAAAATGCTGTCATAATTGACTTACCCAAGGTCTCACAGGATGTCTGTGGCAGGGGCTGGAATTGAACCCAGACTGTCTGAGCCCCAATCTTGTGCTTTAAACACAAGACCATAATTCTTCTAATTTAAAAAAATCTATTGATTTATACTACATATTTTGAAAATCCAACCTACAATCTTATTTGCCCTTTTTGTGCAGATAAATACAGAAAACATTTTTCTAAGATTGTTTAATACATTACATTTCGTTTTAGATACTAGCTTCTGTCTGTGAATATTATCACTTCTGAGTTCATTGCATTTCACTTCTGTAGATTGAATTCCGTGAGCCACTTTTCAGCCCATAAGCGCTTTCTATCCAAATCCTCTTGAATGTGTTAGCTATGTTATTCTGAATATGATGTGACTGCAACAATCTTATGTCAGCTTTAAATGTGGACATGTTTGAAATTTTACCCTGCTCAAAATCATCTATATACTAGGCAAACAAAAAGTGGTCTTAACATGAAAATGGGGAAATACTTACTAACTAAGATCAAATTTGTATTTTCCCCCTTTTTGTTTATTTAATGAGAGGGCAAATATGATCCCTCATCATTAAATAGCTACACTTTTAATTTAACTTGCATCTGCATGTCAAATAAACAGCTGGAAAACAAATTGTGTTTGTTTTTATTACAGCTCTGCGGGCTGTGGGTGAAATTTAAATGAGGGACTGTGGGAGTGAATTGTTTTTCAAAATCCGAGGACTCAAATGACAATACATTTTTTAAGCAACTAGGAAAATCGAGTCAAAGTAGTGATGAAGCTTTCCTTGTCATTTAGGGAGTCTCCACATTGACTTTGCTGGGAGTTGGATCAGGCCCTTGTTTCCCAATTCCACAAATGCTAATGCATATGCCTACATTTAAGTATGTTTGCTGTGTTGTTGTAGACTCACTGACCACAGGATATTAGAGAAACAAGGTGGATGAGATAATATCCCTTACTGGATCAAGTACTGTTGGAGAATAAGACTAGCTTTCTTTACACCTAAAGACGAGCGGTCTGTAAGCTCAAAAGCTTGTCTCTTTCACCAACAGAAGGTTGGTCCGATACAAAATATTACCTCGTCCCCCTTTTTCTCTTTAATTTTAAATATGTGAGAACACCCATATACTGAAGCGTTTGGAGGACTGAGGCAATAACAATCACAGTGGGCTAAAAGTAAGATAATGATCCTGCAAGCTGGTCAATGTGGGAAGTCTCAGGTGTCCTTAAGAACCCAACTGGAGTCAGTGGGGGTCTTTTGTCTTAGCATAGAGGTCCACCTGCACAAAACAGCTTGCAAGATCATGGTCTTAATGGGTAACCAGCTACATTACCTCCCTCTTTTCATGTCATCCGTAGTGTGTTTAAGAAATTAAATCTCTCTTAGCTGCACATTTTCTATACTTTGTGTAATCATTCATCCGCCACTATTTCACACTCCATTTCTTTTTTGGCTATGTGATTCTACAGCCTGTTCCAATGAAATACCTCCAGTTATAAGCTTTCTCCAGCTGGAGTCTAGACCCTTAGGGTTACTCTGAAATACTTTAATAAAATCAGAAAATGGTTAAAAGATGGGAACGTCAAAACAATGGTACTTAGGGGAAAAACATGTTTTGATTTTCTAAGGCACATGGCTTATGGACTGTAAAATGTCAGTTCAAGCTTTATATTATGTAAGTACAAAGAATGCAAGTTTTCACTGAGAAGTTTCACTCATATGGAAAACTACTTGTAGCACAATTTTATCATTTTTAATAAACAATTATCAAGTAGGATCTTTAACCTACAAAAAAACTAGAGGATTATATGTATGACTAGTATCTCAGAATAAAAAAGTCCTTAACCCTTGATGAGGAAATGTTATTGAGTAAAGACTTGGTTTTTCTTTTTTCAAATTTCAACTTTTCTATCATGATTTTTGTCAATATTTTAATGAAAAAAAAAGATAAAGTTACTTGAATGGAAACTGCAAAATAATTTACATTTTGCATTAGTACGATATAAAGGAGTTTTCACATTTTTTTCTTTATGTATGAACCCACTCTATTTTTTTTTCTATTACTTTTTAAGGCAAGCAGGCCAGAACTGAACACAGTAGAATTCAACCAAAATCTGAAAAATGCACTGACCCTCATATCTTCAATTAAGGTTTAATACTAAGATGCAATAGTGTTGAAAAATGTTAAGATCAGATCCAAAAATTAATTGAAGACAATGGGAGTCTTCCCATTGACTTCAATGGGCTTTGAATGAGACACTTAATGTCTACATTTAAATAGGAAAAGAGCTAAACATCTTGATACCCAAGGCTGCCCAGAGGATTCAGGAGGCCTGGGGCAAAGCAATTTTGGGGGCCCCTTCCATAAAAAAAAGTTGCAATACTATAGAATACTATATGATCATGGGGGCCCCTACGGGGCCCGTGGCCTGGGGCAAATTGCCCCACTTGCCCCCTCTTCCCCCCCGGGCAGCCCTGTTGATACCAATCTAATTTAATTATCAAAAGTTTTAAATTAGATAAAAAGAGGAAAGGAGCAGAGTAAGGACTATGACCCAGAAAAGCAAATGAGCAGGGACAATCGCAGCACAGGCCATCAAATCAAGATTTCAAATCAAGTTCATCATTTCACAGGGTGATGCCATGGAGGACAAAAATAAAGAAAGGCTTGATATTAAAATAAAAGAACTTAAAATCAGGAAAAGCATACAAGAAAACAAAGATTGTTTTATTCCAATTAAGTAATTTGGTAGAATGAGCAAGAAAAAATACTGTATTGTAGAAGACTTCTCATAAAGTTGAAGGCCATTTCTCTGATTATATTGTGATTTTAATAAGGCTTTTGATACAGCTCAAAACATCCTTCATGAAAGGAAACTAGAGCAATATAGAATAAACAGAAGTCCTATACACTGGATACATCACACAGAAAATTCACACACAGAATGTAATCTGTAATGGTTCACTGTCAAGCAGGAGGGAAGTACTGTATTGATCAGAGTTCCACATGAGTGTTCTTTTTGTAGTGCAGTAGCTATGGAGGAGAGGCTGATTGTGATAAATTGTTAAAATAAACTGAAACAATACAGAGGGATTAAAAAAGGACAGATGTAAAATGGTTAATGTAGGATGGAATATTTAAATGTACACATATAGAGTGAAAAGCCAGTTAGATAGTAATATTACAGGGAAGAAACTGGGCCTGTAGTCATAAATGAATGGGTCAATAATAAAGGTGATACATAATGGACATAACTAGAATTGAGCAATCGCTCCAGTTCATTGGCACAGCACCGTCTTTGAAGATACTAACTTGTTCTCCAATCTATGGTTTTATTTTATTTCTTAAAACAAACAAACAAACAAACAAACAAAAAAATAAACAAAGTCTCTAGCCCTTATGGTTCCAAAGAAAATTTTCAAAACATGAAACAAGTATAATGGAGGGACAGCCATCTTCATAAATTTCCCTACTGACCATGTTAGAAAGGAGAGAGACAATCATATTATGAAGCTCTAGACAGCATGCAGTGAATAGAGTCTCCTTGGAAACATAGGAGAATACCAGGACCTCCCACCGCCCCAAATCTGACCTGTATGACAAAAAGGCATGGGGGAAAGAGCAGAGCTCCAGGGGCTTTTGAGCACTAGCCAGGGGAAATCAACCCCATGGACCCAGCAGGAAGTCCACGCCTCAGTGAAGGGCAGCCAGCCCTGTTGAGCCCAGCAGGATGCCCAGACTGAATTGTTCAAAAACAGAGAGAGTCACAGTCTGTTCTGACAGTGGGTGTAGGGTCAGGTGGCTTCCTCCCTGATTCTAATGGCTTCTGCTTCTCCCTCTGTTGAAGCTTGTTTGCAGACTCAGGCAGATAGCATGGCATTGGTTACACTCGGATCATATTTTCCAATTTTTAATCACAACCCACAACCATGCAGCTTTTATTTTAAATTGAATTGATTAATAGTTCTGTGGTATATTACAAAGCGACAGAGTCCTGTGGCACCTTATAGACTAACAGATGTATTGGAGCATAAGCTTTTGTGGGTGAATACCCACTTCGTCAGACACACGTGGTGGACTCTTTGTCACTTTTTACAGATCCGGACTAACATGGCTACCCCTTTGATACTTGGTATATTACAGTGAGTCCATCTCATAGTTTGAAGATTAACGGGTGGAAATCACCCTTAGATTTGGAGGCTTTAGGAGCACATGAAGAACAAAGACAGTGACCACACACACAATCACAAGTAAAATGTCTTGTATGTATTATAAGTTTTACAAAACAAATGATTAGGGGTGTAATCACACATCCATATACAAAACCTGAGTGAGCCCTTGCAATAGCTTCTGTTGTATTTATACTTACATACCCAAAGATGTCATAGAGTCTAGTGGATCTTGCAACAAGTAGTCATTGAGAGACGGGTGGTTCCTGCTGGGGTTGTCCCAGTGAGATCATCCGTGAGTGTCTTCCCACTTTAACCCAGCCAGGGCACCTCTTTTTTCTTGGTATTTTGACAACGCCTAACATCTTATGCATATTTGTGAGGGTTCCAATACTCTTTTTCCTTATCTGTACTGTCACACCTGTAAATTGTGAGGTGCCCCATTTTTCATAGTTCTCTTAGTTCCCCTTTTTCTTATTAGCGTTGTATTAATATTCACATCAACCTGTTTCCATGGTAAACTGCAGTCAGAACAGAACTATCCATGATGTCCTAATCAGATATCTTGCAATCTCGATAGGTGGATTGTGGTCTGTTTTTCCGTAGCATCACTGATTGGAATGTCCTTTACAGTAATCTTGTGGTTTATTGGCATTGGGTCAGTCTTAGGTCACCTACTCATGTCAAGTCCCCTTAAGAATGAGGCCTAATGTGTCTATGCTGAAATCATACAGACCTTAGCCTATAGGCCTTGTATTACAACCCTGATTTATTTATATACCTAATACACACTTATCACTCATCAATACTTGTCAGTATTATACTCCTATAGTGATATCCTACTTCAGGGTCGGCAACCTTTGGCACACAGCCTATCAGGGTAATCCGTTGGAGGGCTATAAGACATTTTGTTTCCCTGACCGTCCACAGGCACTTCCCACCCCCAACTCCCAGTGGCCACTATTCGACGTGCTGGCTGCCGCGTCCCGCAACTCACATTGGCTGTGAACTGCGGCCACTGGGAGCTCAGGGTGGCTGTGCTTGCAGATGGTCAACATAAACAAAACATCTTGCAGCCCGCCAGCAGATTACTCTGATGGGCCACATGCCAAAGGTTGCCAACCCCAGTCCTACTTATATCTATTCATCACATATTGTCATGAGTTAACCATGAAAATAATACAATTAAATAATAAAATGAACTAATTGGCTACAACCATAAGGGTTAGACTTTTTCTTTCTTTCTTTCTTTCTTTCTTTCTTACATAATCACATACATAATATTCTTTCTTTCTTACATAATCACATGACTTCAGGTGTTGCAACTCTAGGCATTTTGGGTTTTTTTTTTGTGCCATGGATTAATCTGTCTCTGCCAGCGTGTGTGAACCCTGATGTAGGCGGTCAAATAGGGGAGCCCAGTGGAGTCTAGCAGTGCACATATTATCATACCTTGAACAATCTATGGTGAGTAGTGACTGATTGGACTGATCGTATCTCAAAAGAGTGGAGGTTAGAAGACTTACATTCCTTCCCCCTCCCCCAATTCAAGTCCTCATAATAGAATTATTCTATTGCACTAAAGCAAGGAAATAGTTATGCTGTACTCCAAACTAGTAAGGTCTGAACTGTACATTCAATTTTGAGCACTACATTTAATAAAATTAATTGGAGAGAATTCAGAAAAGAGCAAAAATAATAATAAAAGGTTTGAAAACTAAGACACACAAGAAAAGGTCAAGTGAACTGGGCATGCTCATTCTAAGGCCAAAGAAGACTGAGAGGAGATATAACTGTCCTCAAATCCATAAACAGACATTTTAAACAGGACAGGGACCAATTATTCCCTTTAGTAAGTGAGGACAGAACAAGAAGTAATGAGCTCAGGCTGCAGAAGGGAGATTTAGATTAAATATTAGGAAAAACTTTATAACTACCATAACAATTAAGCCACAGAATGAGCTGCCAAGGGATGAGGTAGAATTGCTCTCAGTAGAGATATTCAAGACTAGGTTTTGACACCCATTTATAAGCATGGTCATGAAATCAATCCAAACACAGTTCAAGAGGCTAGACCAAATTATCTTTTTAACCCAAAGCATTACTGTGAAGGAGGAAGGGCAGTCATTTTGGCAGTGACAAAAACAGTTTTTGAACAGTAGTCTGAGCTTTGTGCATGCTGTGACAAAGCTATTGCTGCAGCTTTGGTAGGTGTAAGAAAAAATGAGTGCAGAGCACAAACCTGATATTTCTTCTTGCTGTTATGAAGTGGCTGCCCAGATACATACTGCATCTCAGCATACTGCTTGAATCTTTCTTTTATTTGTAATTAATGTTTGACTCATGAAAGGTTCCAGACCAATAACCATAGAGACCGAAGAGTTCCGTTTGAGCACAGAATAGATACAGCAACAGAGCTCTGAAATCTTCCCCATAATGTTCACCAATGTGTTTCATCCCCAACTGAGAAGATGAGAAGGAATTTCAGTCTCCATCAGGGCCGGCGCTAGGATTTCTGATGCCCTAGGCGCCGAGACATTTCGCAGCCCCCCGCGTGGGTCTCGCGGCTCCAGCGGAGCTGCCGCAGGCATGCCTGCGGCAGGTCCACCGGAAGCGCGCGGCTCCCTGACCCCGGGGGGGGGGGTGCCCCGGGCTGCCGGACCGCCGGCGGTGGCTCCCTGACCTGGGGGACGCCTGGGCTGCCGCAGCTGCACACTGACCCCGGGGGCGCCCGAAGCTGCCGGGCTGCAGGCAGCTGCTGCCGCCGGCAGCTCAGACTATGCAGCGGCCGCTGCAACCATTTAAAAAATTTGGGGGGGGCGCCGCTTTTTGGCACCCCCAAATCTTGGCGCCCTAGGCAACTGCCTAGTTCGCCTAAATGGTTGCACTGGCCCTGGTCTCCATATACATTCAACTCCTCTGTGAGGGGGTTTAAAGGATGTTTTAACCCATTGTTCCCACTGCCCTTTGCATGTAAGTTTTTATCAAACAGCTTTAGGAGGAGGAAATGGGGGAATTTTAAAATATAACTTTGCAAACATAGGCTGTAGTCCTGAAGTTAGACCCACTCATGCAAACCCCAGAACCCATGTACAACCCTGCTGAAGTCAGTAGAGTTCCAGGTGGGTAAAAGAGTGCTTCCACACCAATCTCATTGCATGATGATGGCCTCACTGGTTCTGTTTTTGAATCATCCCCTTCTGTCTGGGTATAGAGCTATACAGTTGGGCTTCAACCAATAACCTGAATTAAGTCTCTAACACTTTGGCAGGACTCAGAATCCAAACCCAGATCCTGATCTGATAGCCTCTTTTTCCTTTCACTGGCACTTGTTTTACAATTGAGTAAATCAATTCCCTTCAATAGAGTTACTCTTTATTTGTATTGGAGAAAGTGGGATCAGACTCAGGCTATTCAATTTGCAGCTAGTCTCAATCTCTGTAATGAGGTGAACCAAAACCCCACACCTGAACAGTCCTGAATTGGTTTTTGTATCATGAAGCCATATCTATTAAATAGATATATTTCAGTTATTCAGCTACATTTCATTTCTGACATCTGGCCCACACAGTCTGGCATCTATTGGACAATTTTACTCTATTTTCCAAGTTTTTACTTTTAAAATATTACTTTTAGGTCCCCCGACCCCTTTTCTGTTATTTTCAGGTACTAATACAGTTTCATCTGAGTTCACTGTTCCACATGTTGTCCATCTTGCTGGAACTCTGTCAGTGATCTGTGAGGCAGGCAATTCTGCCTGTCAGCTTACCTCACAGATCCAGTGAAACTGAACACTTCAGAAGCTGAGCTCAAATGATTCTTACCTCTGAATTGTTCATTTCCATGACAGACATGGACTATGCTGCAGTATGCTCTGTTATTTTCTTTTTATGCGCAATTCTGCTGCATGGACAAAGAATAAACTCTGGTCTTTTAGATGACGCTTTGAACCATAGAAAGCTAGAAATATACACATTTGTATTTCTTTTTAAGGGACACCCCTGGCAGCATGCAGTGGTATAATTCACAGCTAAATGAGTGTTTGGCTTTCTTCTACTATATTTCATCCAAGGCAGGGGGAAAGTGTTTGATTTTTTTGCAAAATATTTTTTTTATCCTACTTCACAGGTAACACTTTTTCCAATACAACTTTTTCTTCCAATTATTTTGTAGCCTATCACATGGGCTAACACATGATGAAGATACAGGTAATGAGGCAGTAACACAAAGAAACATATAGGCCCAAGCATACAAGATATTAGGCTACGTCTTCACTATCCGCCATATCGGCGGGTAGCAATCGATTGCTCAGGGATCATTTTATCATGTCTCATCTAGACGTGATACATCGATTCTCGAACACGCTTATAACAATTCCGGAACTCCACCAACCCGAACGGAGTTGTGGAGTAGACATGAGGACCCGTGGACATCGATCCCGCACCGTGAGGACGGTGAGTAATTCGGTCTTAGATACTTCGACTTCAGCTACGTTAGTCACAGTGCTGGGCAACCTGCGGCCCATGGGATGCACACGGCCCATCAGGATAATACGCTGGTGGGCTGTGAGACAGTTTATTTACATTGACTGTCCACAGGCATGACTGCCTGCAGCTCCCAGTGGCAACATGGGCTGCAGGGACGTTTTTGGCCACCCACCAGTATATTACCCTGACAGGCCACATGCGCTCTTTGGGTTGCAGGTTGCCCAAACACTGTCCTAAAACATAAGCTGGCATAAGATAGGTTTGTAATATATGATTTTACTGGAACAAAGTACAAAACTGTACTTTTACACTGATAGATAATTGCAATAAGTCAGTATTTACCAGTTTAGGTACTTTTAGATAGGAACATCAGTAGATGACCCACTGCATATTGCTAGAGCAAGCAATTGATGTATATGTTAATATGCTCAAGAAAATTAATATAGTAATTTATAGGATGAGGACATCCAAAAAACCAGAATCTATGGATATTTCAGAGCATGGTTTTGCATCCCTGCCAACTCTGGCTAATAGCTATTAATGGGCCTATTATCCATGAACTTAACTCATTCTTTTTTTGAACCCTGTTATAGTCTTGGGCTTCACAGCATCCTCTGGCAAAGAGTTCCTCAGGTTGACTGTGCATTATGTGAGGAAATAGCATACATTCTGGAAATTAAAATAATGCTATCATAGTCAGTTCAGCACAAAAGCTGGATGAAAAGCAACAGCAAAAGGGCTAAATTAAAAAAAATCAACTATTGAAAGAAGGGGAGAGAGAAGAGAGGAAGAATTTGTTCATTGAGAAGGTATCTTTTCAAGAATGCTGATACATCACAATAATGCAGTCATCATAGATATCCTAGACATGTAAGAGTGGAAGGGACCACGATAAATCATCTAGTCCAGTCCCCAGCATCAAGGGAGAACTAAGTAGTATCTAGACCACCTGTTTGTCTAACCTGTTCTTAAAAAGCTCCAGAGATGGAGATTCCACAACCTCCCTAAGTAATTTGTTCCGGTGCTTAACTGCTCTTACAGATAAGGTGTTTTTTTTTTCTCTAATGTCTAACCTAAATGTCCCTTGCTTCAGTTTAATCCCATTACTTCTTGTACTGTCCTCAGTGGTTAAGGGGAACAATTTATTACCCACATCTTGTTAACAAACTTTTATGTACTTGAAGACTATCATGTCCTCCTCTCAATCTTCTCTTCTTCAGACTAAACAAACCCAATTTTTGCAATCTTTCTTTGTAGGTCACATTTTCCAGACCTTTAATTATTTTTGTTGCTCACCTTTGGACTTTCTCCAATTTGTCCCCATCTTTCCTGAAGTGTACTGCACAGAACTGGGCAAAATGCTACAGTTTAGGAATACTGAATGTGATAATTCAATACCAGAATATAGTCTGGGCTCCAGTTATGATGTCTCAAGACCGTAATCTATTATTTCTCTTTGGAAATAAAATAACTCACATATGTCATGAGAACTCAGAGGAAGTTGTATATTGTCTCACATCACTATTATAATTCTCAAGGGTCAACAAATCTCAGATAAATCCCTCGTTCCCTTTCTCCACTGGATCAAGAAAAATTACTTCAGAAACTTGTCTATGGCTTTTCCTTTTTTCTACTGGACATAGTCTATTTTTTTTCTGATGGTTTGGAATTTTCTTTTCTCTTCTTTTTTCTCCAGAAGGTTCTGTATTAATCTTTCACACAAAGATTCACAAACCCACCACCTTTTCCAGGTATTTTGCAGATCATAGCTGTCTAACAACGTTGGCTTTTTTTTTTTTAAGTTATCACTGTAACCTGTACCATCTATGAATTTTAGAAAGATAAATAAAGCACTCCATTAACAATTAGCCATATAAGAAAAACAAGAAAAAGTAATAATGGTCTGATATGATTATATCATTTATAAAACCCTTTGTCCAGCATCAGTGAGCCCTGATCAAAAGACCATTGGAGTCAATGGAAAGACTGTCATTGGCTTTAATGACCTCTGGATCAAACGGGTTGAGAAGGAGAACAGTGAATTTAAGGGCAATTTGTTTCTCCTTGTTTTAGGTACATTCCAGATTCCAATTATTATGTTGGACTTCTGAAAAACTATTTTGAATCAGGAGTACCTTTAGAATGTGAAGTATATTTATTCATCTATCTTTGCTTATGTCAAAGACGAAGCAGATATTTTAAATGTCCACCAACCGTGGTAAAGAATACTGATAATCAAGGCCAAAGTCTGGCTTTCTACCCTTAGTCATGCAAGGTGTGAGTGATTCAGAGAAGCTTGTGTACTTAGCAACGGCTCTTACAGATGCTTCAGAAAACAGCAGTGTGTAATCCCCCAAGCACATGACACTACTCACTGATAGGTACAAAGGGCCTGGGAGCCTAATTTAATCCCCTAACTAGTTTACACATGCCCCTAGGCTAGGATCTGCAGAAAACCTCTGGTTAATGTTTTGTTGAGCCCTCTCCTAGAACTTAGGGAATGTTAGGTGACAGTCCTATGTGTCCAGGTGAGCTGGATGGTGAAGAGCCACCCTGCCTCCATCACTCCCTTGTTCATACCTTCTGCTCCCTAGTTTACCTTAAAAGCAAGCCACAAATTAGCTCATAGAATCTACATATAAATACAGAAAAAATTAACAAGTGGCTAAAGAGATCTATCTTTGGATAGTTTTATTAATGTTAATAAATTCAACATTTTTATTAATGAGCATATTAGAATATAATTATTAATCTTAATAATTGTAATGGGATCATTTAGGCATTGCCTTAAATACCATCTTAATGTTCCAATTCCACCTTTGATCTCTGATTCATTGCCTATGTATACTGATTAACAATTCCTTAATTTCTTCCAAATCCCCCCAAAAAAGTGCTGTTGGTTTTTATAACAACTTCTCAGTATTGGTGAGGCAACAACAGCTGCTTCTATTTTCTTTCAGAACAGTATCTCTGATGGAGTCAGAGTGGGGGGTTGAGGAAAGTGATCACGGGTGGGATATATCATTGTTCTTTTTTGGACCTGTGTAGTATTCTCACATCGGAGAGTATTAACATGCTAGCTCTTTTGTATGACATTTTTCTTTGTTAGCATCCTGCTTTGAGAATTCTGTACTTTTCCTGGAAAGATGACAGTTGACATATGATTGTTATGGCTTGGGGATTGGTTGGATTCATCTCCGTTTGTCATTCAGTAAGTGCTGTATGATGAGTATTCCACATCCATATGGATAACATTGAAGGTAAAGAACTCTTTCTGTTGTCATAAGGTCTTTTCCCTACAACAATTTTAAAACTGGTCTCCATAGCCCTTTTAGAACATTTGACTCAAATTTGGCACTCCAAAAGTTCAGTTTTCCCTATTACCATTTTATTCTCCTTGGTTGTATTCTTTAATACAGAATTTCCTTTACTAGATACCTCCTTCCCTCCTCCCCCATGTCTTTATGGAATAAATATAATGGTGAATAATATGTTACACTCACACAGCTTCTTCCAGCCAACATTCTCAGAGCTCTGTACAAATATAATCTCTGGCCCTTTGCATAGGCTAACAAGTGGTAGAAGTGGATAGGGAACTTGCCCCCAGCCTTTAAATACCCCATGCAAAGGTTACGGCCCATGGCAGCCCTTGCGCTTGGAAGAAGACAGGCAGTATTCTCTCCATGTATTCCTAGGGGCACACAATAGTCAAAAGGGGACAGATAGGAAGAGGATAAAAATGAAATGTTTCAAAAGTTTTCACGAAACAGAATTGTATCAAAATGGCTGATTTCAGATAGAAGATCTCAGAGTTGTTGTTTTTTTTCTTTTTTTTCTTACTATGGTTAGGAAAAACTGGAGAGCCCTGCACTGCAAAAACGTTCCGGACAGAACTTGCTCAAAACTGGTATGTCTCTGTGAAACATTTCATCTCCGATGACATATTTCAACAAAATTTCATTTAAACGAAGATGTTCTGACCAGCTCTAATGTCATCCTTGCATGTTAGCTTCAGTGCTCCAGGCTGTAAATACATCTGCTCTATCATTTTATTCTACTTTGGGGCATTCTACTACCCCAAAGCCATTCTCTCAGTTCTTATGGTTTTGAAGGTTCGGCTTATTCATTATTTTCAACATATCTTCATATCACGAGTTCACTCCATAGAGCTCTAATGATGCATGCTAAGCCTTACTGGGTAACAAGCCCTGCCCCCTTACCACTGAGGGCTTTGAGAGTACTGTATATGCAACCAAATCTGTATTTTCAAACCTGTATATAGCTAGTTTAAATGTAAAATCTCCAGGAATGCACTAAGTGCTTGAATCACAATATAAACCGGTAGGGCATTCTGTTTTTTTCACTGTTGTTTTATTTAATAGACTATCTTTCCTGACCACAATCAAAAGAGACATAATATCATCATGCACTTTATATGATAAGCTGGATAAGGTGAATAGATATGTGATAAGGTGAAAAAAGGACATAGAACTGTCTTTATAATAATTATAGGGGTTTATTTAAGATTTCTGTCTGCTTGTTATCATCTGAACTCTGGTTCGAGATAATGAATACATATTCAAAGAAGACAGTTTCTGGAATTATCATATTTGTAATATATCTCAGCTATTTAAACCTAAACAAATCTAAGAACCAGGGCTTGTCAATCAGTGGACAGTATGTCTGCTCCTAGATAGTAATCATAATTATAAATCATACCTAATGCTGATGTACAGTGCTGAGACAAAGTAATTGGACTTCATGATCTGCACTTCTGATAAATCTCTCATCAAGGATTGCCCACAGACCAATTTACATACCAGAGTGAACAGAAATAACACAGTTTGGGGCAGAAATATTACTCAAACACGATAAAAATAACTTTGCATGGATATTGTTTTCCAAGAATAACTATGGTTCTGTGGTCACAAAACATTTCTCCATTGCTTATTTCATTCATTGACTCACTCACTGATCTAAATCATAGGACTGAATTATACGTTAGCTTTGACAGACGCTTTACAGAGAGAGGTTCTTATCCCCAGAAGGTAATAATAATATTATAGTCATGCTTGAGTAATCTCCCCATAAAACATATATACTTACAGAAGACCCTCTTTCTTCCCAGGAGTACAGGGACAGTCCCACTGACACATTAATTGCCCAACACAATTGAAAACCCTAATTACTGTGGCAGTATATTCATGTATACAAGTATTAAGATGAATTTCTTCAAGTAATCTTTGAACCTTCTTTTTAAGCCAAGGAACAGTCATGTGGCTACATTCATAAATTAGGAGTAAATCCTTATTCTACTAGTAAAGCAATATGACTGCCTTATTGTTCTCATTCATAGAACTGATTTAGTGAGAGAGCCAGAAATCATAGCTTAATCCAGACTGTAGGCCAGGTCCTCTGGTTCCCTTGAGCTGGGTTCAGTCTAAGAGGTGGGAGGAAAAGATAACTTTACACTGTATCCTTGAGATGATTCTGCACTGTCTCTATCTTTTGGAGTAGTGCAAGGATGACGAAACAGCAGTATGAAGGGATGCCCTTCAAACACCAATGCCTCAGAATAGAGAGAACCTTGGAAAGCCCCCATCAGTTCATGGGGACTTAGCTGTATATTTACTATAGTTATTATTTTAAATATTCTTAAACAGTTATGTTATGGTGGCAACCGAAAGGTCCCAAGTAAGATTAAAGCTGTGCATTGACAGGTGCTTTACAAACACAGACAATACTTCTTCCTGAAGGCTTACAATCTTTAAAGCTTTATAAGCATATATTGTTAAAACAAACAATAACTTCCCCACATTTTTTTCTAAATTAAGGATAAGTTTCTGTGCTGTGCCTCTAAGCACAGAATTTGTAGCACAGTGGGAGGAGAGCTATGGTGACTTTTGCACCTTCCAATCCTGAGCTGTTTCAATGGCTAGAGAGTCTCATGAGGTGGAGATCTATGGAGGCCTGTCTAAGTTACAGACTACTCCTCAGGCTTCCTTACAGGTGGCAGCACTGAAGAGATTCCAGGCAGCACTGCACGCTGTGTGCCCACTCTGCCATCCCCAGACCCTCTCCTGGCACACCTGTGAGTCCCTACACCAGGCCTTGCAAGAAGGCCCTCAAGAGACAGTACTCCTTATGTTCTCAAAGACCATGGATTGGGTAAATCCTCCCTTAGCTCCTCTAAACTGTCTTTTTTCTAATTAGCTTATGCTGTAGATTTTAAATATTGTTTAACTGTTTGTAGATAAAGTTTGAAGTTTTAAAATTAAGACACCATGTAGCTAGTGGAACCATTCCATGATATAGAAAAAGTGATATGTTAAGCATCTGTAACTTTAAAGATGTTTGATATGGGCAAAATTATAAAGCAAGTGAATATAGAGTTAATAATGGAATTCTGGCTGCATCTTCAATTACAGAGCTATGCGGTGGCTCCATATTCAGGATAACATGTAATCTTTGGTAATTCAAAAACAGCTTTACTTATTTTCTGAAAAATAAAAATCAAAACTACAGTCAGGTACCATTTTGCAACAAATCCCATGCTACCAACAATAATATAATTATTAGATAAACCACAAATTAAAACCTTATGAAACTGAGACTAGAACCCAAACCTATATAACCCTCGACATGAGCTAAGGCAAAAACTTTCTCAAATTAATGAAGTATAAGACCTATATGTTTCCAAGATGCTGTGTGCCCAGAGGGCAAGTTCTTCTTGCACACACTATAGATATTAACTGGTGTATTCAACTGCAACAATAAATTTGCTGAATCACAATTTATTTTATTCAAATACAGCCTGTGCATGACTTTATGAGGCGATTTAACAATCTGCAAAGTATGAAGAAAGTAACAAGCATTTTTTTTGAAGGAGAGGAAAATAGCTGTGTGTCAAGACTCTGCTGGGAGTAAGGAAGATTCAGGGTGGTAAAATATCTGCTTTCAAGCTTTCAGGGGTGACAGAACTGATTACTGGCCTGGGTGACCCAGATGGGTGTAAAGCAACCACTGGGGAAGTATGAACTTTAAAGAAGGAGGAAAGGCATACTTTAATCTATGGGTTTAAGAATGTCATGTTATGCAATTAAG
Organism: Chelonoidis abingdonii; assembly: GCF_003597395.2. NCBI lineage: Eukaryota > Metazoa > Chordata > Testudines > Testudinidae > Chelonoidis > Chelonoidis abingdonii. The sequence goes on along the minus strand of NC_133769.1, from coordinate 306,751,005 downwards.
CAAACAGATGGGTTGAAGAACTAAGTAGCTAATGCCCTATCCAGAAAAGCTAACATCATGGCCAGTGGCCAAAACTCTAACTTCAAACTTGCAAGGCTCCAGGCACCCTAGGCAGAGAACAGGGAGTCTGAGCCCCAAAGAATAAGTAACTGAATCAACTGACTACATGCAATTTGATCGTACTATGAAAATGTATTGAGTAAGGTAAGTAAGAGGCATCTCTGGGGTACATAGGAACTGGGGTTCATTGAATGTTACCTTCCAGGAAAGATTTAGGCTGGCAGAATCTCAGTGAGTTTGCTGGTAAATCTGACTAACTGGTGTGTTGTGGAGCTGATACACAGAGAAGGACCGGGATACCATACAGGAAGATTTGGATGACCTTGTAAACTGGAGGAATAGTAATAGGATGAAATTTAATAGTGAAAAGTGGAAGGTCATGCACTTAGGGATTAATAATAAGAATTTTTGATATAC